>NC_040905.2:202503707-202804029 GCF_004126475.2 Phyllostomus discolor
CAATTTTCTAGATTAATCTGGCTGAGTCTCAGGTCCATGTGACTCCCTTGTTAACATAGTAAGTCTTCAGTAACTTCCCCTTGCAGAATAAAGTTCAACCTCTGGATGTCTTTAACCTCCGTGATTCAGCCCTTCATGAGCTTTCCCAGCTTCGCTTCTAGCCTCATGCAATTCCCCACCTCTTCCCTGCTTGCATTGCACAGTCTGGATCCGAGACAATGATTCGCATTGGACCATCCAGTCTGAAAGGGTGTCAGCCCGACAGTGTGAGGATCACACAATCATAATAGAAGCCAGACATCAGCTGCTTGCTGTGTACAGAGCATTAGGCTAAGTAATTACCATGGAGTCTTCTCTTTCAATTTAGTACTCACAGTGGCCTTGTGAGGCAGGAATTATTTAATCCTTTTTTAGAAAGGAGGTACGGGAGGTTCAGCCAGGTAAAATGACTTCCCCAAGGTGCGATGGTTAGTTCCTGGCTGAGCTACTCACAAGCTTCATGTCTTACATCCCTGGCTCCTTGTTTATGAAAAAAGAAACATTTTATTTAAGTATAACATGCACAGAAAAGTAGAGATATCATAAACGTGTGCTTTGATGAATTTGTATAAACTGAATATACCCATGAACTAAAATCAAGAAAGAGAATATGGATAAACTCATCACCCACACCCCATGTCCTTCTGGTGCTCCCTTCTAGCTCCTACTTTCCTGAAAGTAACCACTATTGTGGTTCAGTGTGTTCAGTGACATACAAATCCTGTGTTCATGTGTTCAATGACATGGGTTATTTTGCTATTTTTGTACTTGATAAAAATGGAATCATTTGTACCTATATTCTTTAGTTCAAGATATATGTGTAAGATTCATCCGTACCATTGCCTACAACTGTAGATCAATCATTCTCATTGCTGTAAGCATTTCATAATGAATTCCCTATAATTCTGTGTAGATGGGCCTGGCCCCTTGCAAAGCTTCAACAGAGACAAGTCTATAAATCTGAGTAAACATCACGACACTTATCACTTGGAAAGATAGGGTCGGTGCTGTGCATGTGAGCAGGCTATACATGGGTTAAAAATTAAAAGGAAGCAATATAAGCTGTTATCCTTCAAGTTCAATACCTGATTCATGTGTTATTTTAAAGACTATGTCTAAATCCAAGCACACAACTTCACACACATAATTAAGAGTTTAGAAATATCTCAGACATTCTTTAGAAAGATAGGGACCCCAAACGGAGAACTGAGTGAACTGTTTCTGTCCAAGAGTCAAAAATCCCCAGCCCTGCTCATGCTTCTTGTCTCAGCGACTTGCTGACCTCCATGACCTGGGCAGCATCTGCTTCCCTCTACCTGAGCTGACCTCCCGGGCTAGGATGCCATGGTCAGCCTAAACTTGGAGCTTCTGCCTGGTGCATCCTTCTCAGGGGCCCTACTTGCTCATCCCTTCAACTGTTCTGGGTATCAGTATAGTTTCTAGGTTTCTGGGTAGTGCTATGAGCACCCAAGTACCTAAGGATGCATTTCTGGTGTTCAACAGTTTTATAGCTCTGTATGAAACTAGACTTCCGTGTTAGACCTCCTAAGTGGCCAAGCTGCGTGAATGTTTCCCCCTAACAAGGAAAATAAATGAGCACGCACAGCCACACAGATATTATTGCTTCATTATCTCTGACAAGGAGCAGTCTCTGGAAGAGGTTGAATCCGGTGACTAGTTACTGTCACAAAGACCTCGGTGTCAAATACACTAAGCAGGAAGAGCCTGTTTTGGCAGGCATTCTCTGGCACCTTAAAGAGAGTCATGACTTCTCCCCATTCAACAGGTTAATGTTGACAGCTATTTTAGGGGATCTTTCACAGCCAACTCATTCTGCAGGCGCATCAGGACGTAGCCATATTCAATAGTAACAGTGACGCCTTTCATTTGCACAGCATTTTATAACGTAGAAAGCACTTCTTACGTGTGTTTCTTAGTGTCACGGACACACCCGACGTATATTTTATCAACACCCCCTTCTGCCGCACTTTACAGGAGAGAACAGGTTCAGAGATGCAGCTGTCACCCAGGTTGCACAGCCCAATCAGGCCTCCCATGTGGCTCGGTTGACCTTAAATATCCTTTTAAAGATGTCCTGCCTTTTGCCTAAAACAAGATACTTGGGTGCCTAAAGAATCCTTCTGTAGATAAAGAGATTACCTGGTGATTCTTACCTTAAAGAAAAAAAATATGGAGTTAAGGTAGTTTCTCTCATGCTACACAAATGTAGACCTTCTGTCAACTACAAATTAATTCTCAACAGCTATTTGTAAGTGAGGAATGAGGGTGGCCCTTTAACAACAAGTTAAATGGCAACTCCAAACCTACAAACTGTAGTCCGTCAGAGTTAGGCGGCGCTACCTGACCATCCCTGATTCCGCAGACCTGTAACTTCTGGTTTCTAGTTCTAGAGTCCACACTGCTCCGCTCAAGGGATCATCCTTCCCTGAATCTCCTTTTCCAAATCCTGATCCAGCTTCACTCTTGATTGGGTTCATGTCACCCATGGGTGTTGCCACTTCTCTGGCTTTCATCCAGGTTGGAGTCTTGCTATTCTCTACCATTCTGCCAATCCAAAGCCTGAGGCTCTTTTATGTGAGGAAATGCTGGTTCTACTTACAGATACCGCCCCCCAAACCCCATCTACTCCTGTGGGGAAGTGGGTTACCCTTATGTTTAGACAAGAGTAAAAGTGATTCTTGAAGTCTTCCAATGAGATGACTGTGTGGTCCCCTCCCCATCTGGCGTCTAAAACACAGACAAGTAGATGCATCACCCAGCATAAAACACAAGATTATCTATTTGACCAGTGAATTGATTATCTGCATCAGAAATCATTAAAGTTTTCCTGTAAAAATCCAGACAGTGAATAGTTTAGGCTTTGGGGCCATTTGGTATCTGTGGCAACTACTAAACTCTGTCACTGTAGCATAAAAGCAACTGTATATGAGTGTGGCTATATTCCAGCAAACCTCAATTTAAAGAAACAGGCGGCAGGTCTCATTTAACCTACGGGACATAGTTTCTTGACCCTTGGTCTGTAGGGCCAATTCCAGGTCAAGGATCCTACCATCAATGTACTGCAATATAGAGTCTGCCAAAAATTAGCTATGACATCAGACATTTGACAGCAGAGTAAAATGACCATGTTAATTTCTCTTCATTTAACTCTCCCACTGAAGAGGTAGCATGCTAGGTTGATAAAATCTCAAAATAAATTCTCTACTTAAATTTTGAAGGGACGAAATGCTAGTGGGCAAGATAGAGTAAAGAGAAAGTTCAGATGTTGTTGTTTTTTTGGTCGTAATAAAGGATCTTGACTCACAGTGGCTTATGCCAGTGCATTCATCACTCACACAGTTACACCTGAGTCGGTGGATCTCAGCGCGGATCGAGCGGCTCTCAGCTTGTCTTCAAGCACATAGGCCCTTTGGGTTCTTCCCCCTGCCCCTCACACTGTGTTGGCTTCACTGTCTTGTGTTGGTCAACTTGCAGTTGCAGGACAGGTGTGGAACCTCGAATGTCACGTCACCACAGGTCTGTGTCCGAAGCGGGAAGGAGAGGGATTGAGCAAAGGGCCTTCCCCTTAGGCAGGTTTCTCTCATGAGGAGTAGGAATGCTGCCGAGGAGCCCCTCTGAAGACTTGCTCTCACCTTACCGAGAGTTCCATCACATTGGCATCCATGGCCAGTAACTAGCAAAGGAGAACGGGACGGGCCCCTGGCTTAGAAAAAGCGTGATTCTAGATACAGAGAACAGACTAATGGCTGGCAGAGGGGAAGGGAGTTGGGGGACTGGGTGAAAAAAAGTGAAGGAAGAAAGAAGTACAAATTACTAGTTTCAAAATAGTCACGGGAATAGAGATTGTATAGTCAGTAACACTGTGATAACTGTGTATGGTGTCAGGTGGGTACTGGATATATCGGGGGACACTGTGTGAAGTCTCTGATTGTCTAACCACTCTGCTGTACACCTGAAACTAACACAAAATAATGTAAACTGTAACTGATAAAAAATAAAATTAAAAAGAAAAAAGACAAAGCGGGGACTTTATTAAGTTAAATGATACAATTTCACTATAAAAATATAGCAGCCCTGAAAAAAATAGAAAAATCATCATTCACCCTCTGGGGGGAGGGGTACATTCTCTTCAATGAAACTGAGTAGTACGTGCAAGGAAGCAGGTTTTACAGGGAGGGGGGCACGTGGGGAAGGTCAGTGGGCGGGGAACCAAGAGTTTAGATCACGTAAATGCCAGGGAGATCGGAGACCCTCTGTGGAGGTGGTGGCATGCAGAAGAGCCTGCTGGGGCAAGGGGAGGGTAATGCACTCTCTTGAGCTCAGGCTCTGGCTGAGCCGAGCTTTTCAGTCCCCACAATCACCATGGGCCCTTGTTGAAAGGCAGCAGCCTGGGTCCAGCCCTAGAATTATGATTAAATAGGGCTGGAAGAAGGGAACCAGGAATACGGTTTTTCAGCAAGTCTCCCGGGAGACGTGATGCAGGTAGCCAGCTGCTCACACCATGAGAATCGATCACTACAGGACTTTGAAGCCTGGATGAGAGTGATGGACACGGTAGAAGCAACTGTCATTCCACACTTCCAGTTTATCTTAGAAGCAGAGATGCGGATACGGGTACGTAAATACTGGGCGAATAGAGCTTCCCTTTGTCGTGAGAAAGACATGCATCAGGGACTTTTTCATCACATGACTATCAAGCCAAAGTGCTTGTATCAAAATGCATCTCCTACTACACATGTACAGAGCTGCAAGGCTGACCATGAAGTCAGGGGAATTTGTGTGAGTGGGATTTGGAAGCCACCTGGAATTTTATACAGACAACATAGGACAAGGGCTCTGGGTGCAGAGAAACCTGGCTTGGATCCCTAACATTATAAATTTGAACACAGCCTAATCTCTTTAACCTTGGGGTCCACCTATACGAAATGCAGGAAAACATTTTCCCTCTATCCTTCAATTGAGCGATTGCTTAAAAAATTAAGAAATAGAAATTATCAATGTGAAGCATTTATTGTGGTGCGTAGGGCTGCTAAGTGCTCAGTAAATGCCAGCACTCATCACCATCTCTGTCCTCATCATATGTGCAGGAGTGGTGATGGTTTACTCATGTTTATGCATGTTTATAGTTATTGAGGTTGTCTCACTAACATTCTCATTTACAGATGTGAAACTGAGTCCCAGCTATGTGAAGTGACTTGCCAAGTTTACCAAATTAGCTGGCTGAGTTGGGCCTCGAACTCAAATTGATTTGTGATTCTCTAATCAAATTCTCTAATAATCTACATTCTAATTTCACAATGAGCAAATGTGACCTAGTTTCCTGGCTCAAGTTAAGAAAGCACTCCACGGTGGGGAAAGCTGTTTCATTTTAGCCCCCTTCTCTCTCCCTCTCTCTCCCTCCCTCTCTCTCTCTCTCTCTCTCTCTCTCTCTCTCTTTCTCCTTATCTCTCTCTCCCTCTCTGACCTGTGCCCTGGCCACCCTGCAAGGGTAATTAAAAAGGGGAGTCAAGATGCTCATTGGTGGGACCAGGAGACAGGCTGATGTGGCTTGATCTGCTGGGAATTGACTACAATCAATTTCTCTGAAGGCCCGTCCAAGGCTGCCACTGTAAAGCGCTCAGCGAGCTGATCAATGGTGGCCTTGAGTGCAGCGGAGGGAGAGACAAAGTGGTGGCGGCAGCCCCGGAGCAGTCTGCAGCCCGCTGGCCAGCCCAAGCCCGAGGTCAGCCTCTGTGTCCTTCTCCCTCTCCCCTGTCCGCACGGCTCCCTGGCAGAAGTGTCAAAACAAGATGGGGCATCTGGAAACACATGAGAAGTGTTCCGGGAAGCTCTAAGGGGATGTGGGGGGTGGGCAGAAAGAAAACTCATTTGCTAAAGATAATAAAAATAATAATAATCTTATATTCATCATCATAACTATAATGACAGCGGTGGTAATAATGGTAGGGTACCTGATTTTATCTTCTGCTCTCTGAACGTGAAACTACATCTCTGTATCCAAATGAAAGTCATTTAAGGGCCGTTGTTTTGTGGCAAACAGAATTCATTACACTTAATAAAATTTTAATTGATGTGAAGGAAGCCTAGAATTTCTATTTTGTACACTTGCTCTTTCATTAAAGAAATAGTCAAGTACTGTGATGGTATAGTGCCTAGTATGCATTACACCTTGCACATAGTAGGTGGTAACTTCATTTTTAATATGTAAGACAGTGTTATATGTTATCAATAAAAATTTAATGAATAAAATATGCCTTTTGCTTTCAAGAAATTCAAATTCTAACAGTGTGTAAACAAAGTGCTTCGTTCATCTGGGTTGCTGTAACAAAAGACCAGAAACTGTATAGCCTATAAACAATAGAAATGGATTTAGTTCTCACAGTTCTGGAGGCCAAAAGTCTGCAATCAGGGTGCCAGCATGGTTGGGTAAGAGCCCTCTTCCAGATTGCAGGCATCTAAGTGTGTCCTCACACGGTGGAAGGGGCGAGGATGCTCTGTGAGGCTTCTTATAAGAGCATAAATTCCACTCATGAGAGCTTCACCCTCCTGACCTCATCAGCTCTGACAGGCCCAACCTTCTAACGCCACCACCACACTGGGTTTTAGAAGTCCGACGTGGGAAATTCAGGGGATACATTCTGACCATAGCACAGGGGATTTTAGGATGATAAAGATGTGACCGAAGCAGTAAGAGAGCCAGAGGAAAACGGGTCAGCTCTGGTGAAGTCAGGGTAAAAGGCAGGGTGGGGGGAGGGAGTGAACCAGCGCCAACTAGAAAACCAGATATAATCTCTGCAGGAAGAAAAAGCCATTCAAGGCGGAGCAAAAAGCACAAAAGAAAGAATGTACAGCAAGGTTGCTGGAGGGAAGAAATCTGGTGTACTTAGAAGGTGCTTGAAGAAGAGTTACCAAAAAAGGTTGAAGGGGCGAGCAGGAGCTTAGACAAGAAGGGTCCTCATTTCACACAAAGAAATTTACACATTTTCCTTTTCCATCCCTTAGCCAATGGGAACCAAAAAGGGTTCTTAATAGACGAATGTTCAGTTCTCATCTGCAAATTGGATCATTATAAATAGAAAAGAAGAGAAAGAACTGAAACAGTTACGCAGAACAGGCGAGAAGACAGAGGTTCAAAGAGGTGAAAGAAATCGCTCTGATCGGCAGCCAATAGCAGTAGATCTCATATCCATTTTTGACTCCCATTCCAATATGCTTTCCAATACTTTATACCAGCAAGGCAGGTAAGAGCACCGCTTTTGGAATTAAATAGATGTAGTTTAAGCCTTGGCTCTGCCACTTTGGGGCTAAATGACCTCGGGTAGGTCAATCAACCTCCTTGAGGATCAATTTCTTCATCCATAAAATGAGGACAAAATGCCTATTGAGATAACAGTGGATGTGATAATATATATATAAGGATTTCAGCAGAGTCCTTAGTATGTTGTAAGATTTTGATAAATGTTACATGTCATTATTATTAACTTCAAATGCCCTCCCCATGTTTCCTTTCTGAACCTTTCTTCCACTTCTTTTGACATCTCTTTGAATACTTTAGTATCTTGGATTAATTTTAGGCATTATGATAGACTATCAGAAAAGCTATTCTGGTTTGGAGGGACTTTCCCTCACCGTTTTGAACACACCACCCAGCTGAGTGTCACATATCATCTAAAGGATGGCGGAGGGACATGAGAAAATTTGGATGGGCATGCAAACCGCCTTCTTGTATTTCAAAGCTATCCATTTTAAAATGGATAAGCCTCATTCTTGTTTGGCTTCAAAGGTAAAAGTTTTACCAGTATCTGGAAGCTACAGAGAAGTTTGTTTTGTTTTGGTAAAGAGAATTCTATTGACGAATGTGGTCTGTGAGTCAAATGTGCTAAATCACCTGGTAGCAAGTTCCCCCTCACTGAAAGGATCTGAGTTGAGATTGACGACTGCAAAAGGTGTTTTAACTGGAGACTGAGTTAAATGATCTCCAGAGCCCTTTCACTAAAACCATGAAGTCATCCACTAAATGTAAATAAAAGATGCCATTTCTAATTGTATTGGAGTTTCTAAGTGAGATTATTTGGTATAGTAAGGTGTGCATACTGACAGCCAGGAGCCAAATCCATCCTGTAGATGTGTGTATGTTTTCCAGCACAGGGACAGATCATATTCTAATTCACCACAGTCCACACCACCCCCTATTGTCCCACCCTAATGAATTTTACCCACTTACTTTAAGTGTTTGACCCTGTATGAAAATAGCCTTAGACCCAAAGTCAGGAGGCTCAGTTCTGCTCCTGGCACTGCCAGGGATTTGCTTAACACCTTCCCATCTCAGCCTCATGGTCTTATCTGTGAAATAAGAACATTGGATTCAATACTTAACCCCCACTTTGCTGTGCTAGCATCCTGAGATCTATTATCATAAGGAGAAAAACTCACTCTGATGGCCTTCCTTGGAAAAGCAGTGTCTGTCTGTGAACTCCCTGGAGAGAAGTGGACATGTATATGTTGTCTTTTCCAAGAAATGTAGTAATTTATAATCATTAATAAAAACCGATGAATCTGCCGTCAGCCTTCTTGGCTTTCCTTGGGTTCCCAAGGTATTTCAAATAATTAAACTGAGATACAAATAGCTTAATATCGCCAATGTGTTCTCTGTTGAGATAAACACTTTTTAGGCTTTGTACTAAAATAGCTAAGCCCCACCCTGTTTTAACAGAGCTGATTTAACTGACCAAAGCTTCATTTGAAGGTTGTTGTTGCTGTCATTTCCCTATGAAGAGTGCCAGTTAAAATTATGAAGAAAGTGATATGAGGAGAATCTCAAAGACTTTTAAAAAATGGGAAAAAAATGTAATAACTGGCCGATCATTCTGAAGCTTGTGTGTGAGGTTCTTTCACTCCGAAGAGCAGCTCCACCGTGACTGGAGTCCATTTACTAATTGTGTGACACGGGGCGCTCCTCCTGCTCCCATTACAGGACAGTCCCTCTTATCTGCGGAGATCGGGAGCTGTAATTGTAGGTTAATGGAAAGTCAGAGAAAGCAGGAGTGCACTGCAGTATTAAAGAGCAGGCTCCCCGAAAGGAGGGGCTAACTGGCAGTGGGCAGCAGTCAAATCTTCAAGGAAAATGGAAAGTGTTGGTTAATCCAGAGAATTGATTAGTTCAGAAGTCAAGGATGATTGTGTTTAAACAATTAGAAAATACAGAAAAGCAAAATGAAAGATAATTGTCTAAATCCACTCAGACAGTTAACATTTTTATATAAATACTGCTAGGCCTTTCTCTTCACAAACATTTTCTATGTGTAATTCATATATATATATATAGTATCTAGATATGTTTTATAATATATGTAATATAACACATAAAGAGGTCACACAAATAAATCATTTTATTACCCACATTTCACCTAATGTCATAAGCATCCACTAAGACTCATAAATATGAATACATATCATAATTTTATTAGCAATTTTATTTCCTCATTTAAAACCCCCAGCTATTCACAAAATGCTACCTATGACACACTTCTGTTTTTCAGGTTTTCTACAATGAGCATGCATTAATCACGAGCATGCACTTAAAAATGTGAAAAACAGAAAAACAAAAGAAAAATGCAAATACACTTGTTAAGAAGTGGCATAGTTAAAGTTTAAGAGTGTGGATTTGTGAATCAAGCATACCTGGTTTCAAATGTGAGCTCTATTCCTATGAGCTGTGTGACTTTGGGCAAGTTACTTAACCTACCTGAGCTTCAGTGACACCATCTAAAAATGGGAGACATAGACCACAGAGGCTTGTTGCAAGGATTAAAGAAACCAAAGTCTATGCGGTGCTTTCCATAGACTTGGCACACAATAAAACGGTAAAATAAAAACTAGCAAGCAGTAAGGATCCCCCTTATCATCTCTGATGTATTGGAATTTGAAAAGAGATATGACCAAGTGGGAAAAAATGACAAAAAGAAATACCCTTTGTTTTAGAAGTTCCTAATACCAATACACATGTATGTTTCTTGATTCTTGGATATCACATGTAGCATTTCTTCATTCCATTTAGAGAGTATTCCCCTTCCCAATTACAAATAGTCCAAGGTGGCTAAGAACTATTTAAGGTGACTTATCATGATAACACAAATTCACACAATTTTGCTAAGGGGCTCTTGCTGCCCCTGTATCTTTCACAACTTTATTGAGATACTATTCACATGGTGCACAATTTACCCATACTAAGTGCAAAATTCAGTGGTTTTTAGAATATTCACAATGTTGTGCAACTAGCATCATGATCAATTTTAGAACATTTTCATCACTCCCAAAATAAACCTCATATCCATCAGTAATCACTTCCCATTCCCCACACTCAACTTTTTGAGGAACTGCCATAGTGTTTTCTAAACTGGTTGTACCATTTTATATTTCCAGCAGAAGTGTGAGAGTATTCCAATTTACCCACATTCTTTTCAACATTTGTTATTGTCTATCTTTTGATTATAGCCATCCTAGAGGGTATGTAGTAGTATCTCATTGTGTTTTTAATTTGCATTTATTTGATAGATAATGATGTTGAGAATCTTTTCTTAAGCTTATTGGCCACTTGTAAATCTTTTTTGGAGAACTGTGTATTCAGACTTTTGGCACATTTTTGAATTGGATTATTATTTATTTTATCATTGAGTTGTAAGAGTTCCTTGTATATTCTGGATACAAATCTCTTAGGAAATATATTATTTGTAATTACTTCCTCCATGCTGTGGGTTGTTTTTTTTTTTTCACATTCTTCATGATGTCCTTTCAGACATAAATTCTTTTAAATTTTGAGGTAGTCCAATTTATCTATTTTTCTGTCATTTGTGCTTGTAATGTCTCACCTAAGAAACCATTGCCTAACCCAAGATCACAGAGATTTACATTTTCTTCTAAGAGTTTTATAGTCGTAGCTCTTATACTTAGGTCTATGATATATTCGGGTTAGGTTTCATGATGGTGTGAAGAAGCCACTCAACATCGTCTCTTTCGATGTGGATATCCGGTCATCCCAGCACCATTTGTTGAAAGAACTATTTTCCTCACTGAATGGTCTTGGCATCTTTGTTGAAAATCAAGTGACCATACATGTGAGGGTTCTGAGCTCTCAATTCTATTTTATTTACATAGATTTGTGTCCTTACGCCAATCCCCTACTATTCCATTTTATATTATGTTTTGAAATCAGACACTGAATTCTTCAGAGTTGTTTTCCCCCATTCAAGATTCTCACCACCACCCCGCCACCTCCACCGCACCACACACCTAATACGCTGAGCCCCTTGCATCTCCATAGGAATTTTAGGTTCAGGTCATCCATTTCTGAAAAAAGTCAAATGGTCTTTTGGCAGGGATTATCTTGAATCCATACATTGACCTTGACAGTATTGTCTTCTGACCCATTAGCAAGAAGACATCTTTTCATTTCTCTGTATTTTCTTTAATTTCTTTAGTCCATGTTTCTGTTTTTCTGAATATATGTCTTGAACTTCTTTTGCTAGCTTCATTTACATTTTTAATGCTCTTATAAAGGGCATTGTTTTCTTAGTTTTATTTTCAACTTGCTCATTGCTAGTTTATAGAAATACATTTAATTGTTGTATATTGATCTTATGTCTTAAATATTGTTGAACTCACTTATTAGCTCTAATAATTGTTATGCATTCCTTAGGGTTTTCTACATGCAAGATCATGACATATGCAGATATAGTTTCTATCTCCCCATTTAAAATATATATTAGATATATATGTGTATGTGTACATATATGTGTGTGTGCATATACACACGCACACATATGATCCCTTGGCTAGAACCTCCCACACAACACTGAAGAGAGATGCTGAGAGCAGACACATGTTCCTGATGTTAGAGGAAAAGCTTTTAGTCTTTCAACACTGAGTACACTATTAGCTGTGAGTTCTTTGTAGATGCCCTTTATCAGGTTAAGGAATTATTTCTAGTTTGTTGAGTGCTTTTATCATGAGAGAATATTGTATTTTTGTCAAAGTGCTTTTTCTCTGTTGAAATTATCATGTGTTTTTTGTCCTTTATCCTATTCACAGGGTATATTACTTTGGTTTATTCCCATATGTTGAATCGGTCTTGCACTCCTGAGATAAATCCTCCTTGGTCATGGTGAATAATCACTTTGTATCATGTTGCACTCATTTGCTGGTATTTTTTAAAGGACTTTTGCATCTATACTCATAAGAGATATTGGTATTTAGTTTCTTGGGATATCTTTGTCTAATTGTGGTATCAGAATAATAGTGGCCTTTCAGAATACATTGGACAGTCTTTCCCCCCGCCCTTATATTCTTGGAAGACTTTGCAAAGAATTGATGTTAATTCTTCCTCAAAAGTTTGCTAAAATTCCCCAGTGAATCAGATCCTGGGCTTTTCTTTCGGGTGTTTGATCTCTTGTTATTCGGATTTTCTATTTCTTCTTGAATCAATTTTGCTAGCTTGTATCTTTCTAGGAATTTGTCCCTTTATTATAGGTTATTAATTTGTGGCATAGAGCTGTCCATAGTATTTCCTCACAGTCCTCTTTTGTCTGTAAGGTCAATAGTAACATTCCTTTTTCCCAATTTTATTGAGTATTCTCTACTCTTTTCCATGGCCAATCTAAAGATTTGTCAGTTTGGCTGATCTTTTCAAAGAACAGGTTTTGGTTTCATTTTCTCTCTTTTATATATGTTGTTTTTTTTTCTCTCTAATCTTTATGATTTTTCTTCCTTCTGCTCACTATGGATTTAGTTTTGCCCTCCCCCCCTTTCCCCAGTGTGTTAAGGCATAAAGTTAGCTAACTTCTTACCCCTGCATTTTGATGGAGTGCAGGCTCAGACATAATAGTCATAATAGTAAGAGCACCTATTTATTTTCTACCGTGTTAGATATTTGTATACATTATTGCTAGACTTTATGACAAACCTGCAAGCGAGGCATCCTTATCTCTATTTTACAAATAAGAAATCTGAGTTCTGAGGAACAAATTGAGTTGCCCGAGACTACACAGCAGAGCCAGTAATTACGTTCAGTTCTATATGGCTCCAAATCGGTGCTGTTTCTGCCCCACAAAGGGAAAGAACAAAGCATGAAATTGGGAGTCATTATACCTGAGCTCATTTCCACTAAAAGCACCGACCTAAGTCCTGCCTGAAACTCATTTTCCCCGAAGCTTTGGACAGTCAGTGGCGTCTCATTCTTTGGGTCTTCGCTGCAGCATCGCTCCTGGAAGCATCTCTGACCATTCTTTCAAAAAGAGGTCCATCTTCTCAACCTACTTCTCCCAAGTCCACTCGTTTCTTTTGTTCATTCACTATATTTGTTAATGTGCTACCATTTACTTGTTTATTTACCAGTTTGTTTTCCTATCTTGCTTTTGGTCTTTTATCCTCATTAAAGTGTAAATTCCACGAGGTTATTGTCTTGTTCATTGTCTTTTCTCAGCTTCCACCATAGACCCTGGTTCATAAAACATCTTCAATAAATATTTGTAAATTGAATGAACAGGTAAGATAAGAGGTACCTAACGTCTGCTCAGCGACAAAGGTATGGAATTCCCTTGAAGCTGTTTTCCAGTGGTAGAGATTCACTCAAAGAAACTCAAGAAAAAGGAACTGAGAAACTCCCATAGAACTCAATTTCTAATCCGCACAGGAACTAGAACCTCACTGGGTATCTTCTCTCCCTTCTCTCTCCCTCCCCCACCTTCCCTTCTTCCTCTCCCTGGCATCCCGTCTCTGCTTCTGTCCATCATACCCTCTAGGCTTCTAAGGACCAGCTTGGCAAGTCTATTACAAATTTAGAAGTTTGTGTTTAAAATTTAAATTTTGTGTTTGAGTTATCCAGATGAATGGCCCAAGTCACCTGGCTAGTGAGTGAGACTAAAGACCAGGTCTTCTCACCCGCAACGTACATCGTTGCTTTGGACAGAGATTCCAGATCTCTGGCCCCGGGGCCCACAGAGTAGAATCTGTTTTGTAAAATCCCTTGTTTCACAGGCTGGGAGTCTGGACACAACCCGCTTGTGGGACATTCAGCCTACGGAGGGTCTCTTGACTCCCGCTGCTGGAGAAATTGCATTATTGGATTTTTAAATAAACTATTGGCCCGGATATCTAAGAGCCGTTCTTGCAGACCTTGACAGGTTTATTTTTTTTTTTTTAATTAAAAATCCTGGCCTGAGGCAGAATGAAAACGTCTTCAGATTTGCAATCAGTGCTTGTTTCGGATTTGAAATGCACACGCTCAACTGGAGTTTCGTGTGACCTGATCTCGGGACACCACGCAGGGGACTGCTGACTTCTGTGAATCTAGGTGTTCTCGATGGGAACGGTCCCCGATCATTTCCGGGGGCAAGCAAGACTTGCCCCAACTACCCCCATGGGTGAAGGTCATTTTCCTCCTTCTTTCCCAATCTGACAGAATTCAATCAGTCAAACTGCGCCGTGTGACTGAGAAAACCAAAGGCCTGTGAGGGACCCAGCACTGTGCATAAGGCCTCGTAACACAGAGCTGACCTAGATTAGAAGAGATCATGGATGTGCACACACGCGTCTGTCAGTGTGGGCCCAGAGCATGCGGACAGCGCATCACTGAGGCAGCGTCTTCAGAAAAATGCATGAATTTTTAGGCATCCAGATCATATTTTCAAATACAACAAATTGTTAGGGGGCAAAACAGGCTTTCAGCCCCCATTAAAGTAGCTGGCACACCCTGTGATGCTGAGTCGGGAATTTTCACAAACATGTTTGGATGTCACACATGTACCTCAAGAAGGCAGTGAATGCCTCAGGGGTTGAACTAGCAAATGATTATCTTCCGACCTAAGAGGGCACATAAAACCTAATTATGTATTTACTTTATTTACTTGTTTATTAACACTCCCCAGGTTCACAAGGGGTTAATGCAGAATTCTAAAAAGTATTTTGTTTCTAAATGTCCTTGGTAGAAATCCAGTTTTTACATCTAAGCTGAAGTCAGAATGTTGAAGCAAGGCAGAGATTGGGAGGACCCTCCCCACACACCCCATCCCAAACTTCACTACAGTACATATTTCAAAAGCAAAACTCACAAGTGAAACAACTCACCTGAATCTTCCCCATTAGTAAAATTATGGAGTTAACACTTGCACTCCAGTCCTCTGACTCCACACCAAGCCCCCATTACCAGAACCACCACTGGTTCAAATCACTCCCAACTCAACAAATCAAGTGCCTGCGCCGGGCCGGGCCCTGGGCCGGAACTGGGCTCAGAGGGATAAATGAAACATGGGTCCGGCTGTCCAGGAGGTCATGGTCCAGTGAGGAAGCAAACAGAGAAATACACACGGTTGCACTGGAGCAATAGTTGCAGGAGAAATTGAAAGAGTTATCAAAGAATTACTTCTCTGAAAGCTGCTGATCCCAAATAGTATTTTTTTCCAGGTAATTCCTTTCAAAATTTGAAGAAACAGATAATTCTCTGTACCTCATATGCTGCTCCAAGAGCAGAGAGGTTGAGCAGCTCTTTCAGTCATGGTCCGAAACCAGCGAAACTGGCCAAAAACAGGATTCACAGGTGTCAGAGGCTACGTTCCCACCCAGGGCCCAGCCCCAGCCTTGGCAGTGCTGCAGGGGCCAGGTGTGGACCCCTGACCCAATGTCAGCTGACCCACTGGCCAGCCGGCAAATAACAGAGTTTCTCTCTTGAGCTGTGGGGAATAGAATCAGAGAGAGGATGCGTGTACCAGGGCCATTTAGATGTCAGCACCTGGAGGACACTTTGTACATTGAGGAGCATCTGCCAGCAGAGAAAGTTTTCTAAGTGAGAGGGGATAGAGAAAAGGAGAGATCAGAGGCTCCAGAAGCCGAGGGAAGCAGAATATCATGTAACTTTGAAGAGACGGAGAGTGGCTTCGGTTTCCAGTAAGTTGCCTAGCTCCAGCTCCCGTGAGACCGCGCTGCACCGGCTTCTGTTTCCATGGTGTTGCCTTCTGAGTCCCTTCAGTGACAGCCTCTTCACCACCCCCACTGGCTGCACTCGCTGCCCTGTGCTTCATGGCATTGCTTTCCAGGCTTTGTAATAAAGGTAGCTTTGCGAGAATAATAATGGCTTAAAACACAGAGACAAAATTATCATTAGTTGCAAAAGATAATATTTTGATACCTAGAACATCAAGAGGATCAACTAACAGCTATTAAAATTAATAAGAAAGCTCAGCAGAGATACTGGGTACGGGATAAATACACCAAAATAATAGCGTTTTTCTTTACTGGCAATAACTACTTGGGAAATATGATTTTAAACTGTCTTATTCACAACAATAACAGAAACCGTAAAATGCCTATAAATAGCTTTAACAAGAAATATGTAAGGTACCTATGAAAAAAACCCACAAAACTTTACTGTGAGATGTAAAAAATACTTGACTGAGAAGGAAGATAAACAGTGTTCTTGGGCAGAATAATCAATAATGTAAAGAGATCAGTTTTTCCTAAATTAATTTAGAGGTTTATCATATTTTCCAATCAAAATCTGGACAAGGTTTTTGGAAATTTTAACAAGATGGTTCTGAATTCACCTACAATAATGATCAGTAAAAGCCGCTGAGTCATTTTCGAAAAATAAGAATTATTAGAAAGGCTTACCCTCCTATATTTTACAGAACCATCATAAAAACATTATGTTTCTGGTATAATAAGACAAGTCAATGGACAAAACAGTCTTTGAAAAATAAGACTGGGTTTACACACACAGAGAGACATTTAATATATTATTAAAATGGTATTATCACAAATCTGTGGGGGGAGTATTATTTCTAATACATGGTTGTGGGGCCCTTTCACAAGGGGTTAAAAGTCTTGGGGTGCAGAGAAGCATTCACCAGCCCTGTCTGCTTTAATGCGTTACATGTTTATAAAAGAATTAAGTACTTTAAATTTTAAAAAACAAAAAGTCACTAATAGCAAGAATTAATCAAATTGAGGGGCAAAGAAAAAAGAGGATATGTTGACTTAAGAAGAAAAGAAATTACCCACAAGAAGAAAAATTGATGTTATTATAAAAAAATTGGAAATATTTTGTGCTTGCCCTGGCTGATGTGGCTCAGTGGATTGAGCACCAGCCTGTGAACCAAAGGGTCGCCAGTTCAATTCCCAGTCAGGGCATGTGCCTGGGTTGTGGCCCAGGTCCCCAGGAGGGGCGTGCAAGAGGCAACCACACATTGCCATTTCTCTCTCTCTCTCTTTCTCCCTCCCTTCCCCTCTGTCTAAAAATAAATAAATAAATAAATAAATCTTTAAAAAAGAGTTTGTACTTAAACATTAATGACAAAATTGAGATACTAGGGGGTAAAGTGGAAAAATTTTATGCAAATGTAACAGAATACGGGTTAATCTTACGAAATAAGGAAATTTGATATAAAACTTTCAGATTCTAATTGATAACTGGCCATAAAATGTCACAAGAGGCAATTTGTAAATAAGAAAATGCAAATACTAGATAAGCATATGTTTAAAAGAGGCAACCTCACTGGCAATTAAATAAATGCAAATTAAAACAATGAGCTCTTATCCTCACCTCTCAAATTAGCAAACCCAGGAAGCAAAAATCTCCTCTAAACAGCGCCCTGTAACACAGCACTCTTCTCTGCTCCTGGGAATATAAATTTGTGTCTCTCTTGAGAAAGCAATTCAAGTATTGTATCTAGAGTTAAATATATTGAAATATTTTAAAGCAGTATTCCCATTTATAAGGTCCAAAAAAACTAATTTTCAACAAACTAAAAATATACTGAGATGTACATTGCAGAGGATTTGTGTGTGCATATGTGTGCACGTTTTAATAACAGCATAATTAGAAGCAAAAATACACTCAAAAAGAAAGAACTGATTAAAATTGTGGTATATTCCATGCGATAGAAATTAATGTACGCATTGTAAATGAGAGTTGGGAAGGATTTTTAATTTTTAAAAAAAGTCCTTATTAGTATCACATTTTCAAAAATAGAAAAAACCCCTCCACATACATTATGATCTCGCCTAAGTTAGCACACACAACAAAAATACTTCAAACACAGAATGACCGTTAGTGATTTAGACTGGGAGACAGCATTCCTAAGGATTTTCAAAAAATTTAAGGTCATTTTCTACACTTTTAGTTATTTTTTAAAGATTTTATTTATTTATTTATTTATTTTTAGAGACAACGGGGGAGGGAGAGAGAAATAGAGGGAGAGAAACATCAGTGTGTGGTTGTCTCCTGCACACCCCCAACTGGGGACCTGGCCCACGACTGACCTACGCACGTGCCCTGCTGGGAACCGAACTGGTGCCCCTCTGTTTGCAGGCCAGCACTCAGTCCACTAAGCCACACCAGCCAAGGCTACGTTTTTAAAAATATGGTGTAAAAGAATACATATTGCTTTTATAATCAGGAGCAAGAAAGGGAGAGAAAAATGGGAAAGGTCATCTGACTACAATGAAACAAGTGCTGTGATACAGGCCTCGGCGAGCACCAAATCGGCCTTGAGGGGTCCCGCAGGACACATCACCACTGGAGCTTACGGAAGTGGGCTCTGGGCGGGGGGAGGCCGTGGAAGGGCATTCTTGGCAGGGCCCACTTCAGTAGGAGGAGGTAAGAGAAACACAAATTGAGAGTTAAACACTACAGTGACACGTGCAAAGGTAGAAATCGTCATCTGTTTATAGAAAAAAAAAGCATGAAAGCAAAACTAGGTAGTTTTTGCTGAAAGAGGAATTAAGCAGTGAACAATGAGGTTTGGGAGCAACCAAGGAAAAGAGAATCAAGGGAGATAATATTGTGCTCCCTGTCGAGTCCTCTCTTCCAGCCTTCTACCCTGTCCGTTCACGCGATCCTCTCCATGTGTCCGTCATCCCATACCTTCCGCTTGCTGACCCTTCCTCCTCCCCGTCTGCCATATCTCTCACTCTCCTCAAGCCATTTCAACAAGGACAGAAAGAGAATCACGGCCTGTTCGACTCCAGTAAACTCAGGGGCCTTTGGTTTTCTCAGCTGGGGACTACTGACTGAGTTTAGGGTGAAAATGTTGCAGTGATTTCAAGATGTTTGGCTGGTGCCTTTTTTTTTTTTGAAACCTTCCACTTGAAAAAGGAAGGCAATTCTATATAGAAGGTTATTGAACACCTCATTAGCCAGTTAGATACTGACTTAATGCACGAGCAGTCTTCTCTGTGTAAGACATCGTGCTGCATTGAGGCAAGAACTGTAATGGCTGAATAACAAAGAATCCCCACTGCAATAAATTTATAATTTAAACTACTGGGTCTTAAAAGTTGGCTGCCCATCATAATCGCCCAGGGAGCTTTAAAAAACACTGATGCTCAGATCACATCCTCAGAGACTCTAATTTAATTGGTCCAGGGTGTGGTCTGGGCACCAGGAGTTTTAAAAG
The DNA here is from genome assembly GCF_004126475.2 of Phyllostomus discolor. Lineage (NCBI taxonomy): Eukaryota > Metazoa > Chordata > Mammalia > Chiroptera > Phyllostomidae > Phyllostomus > Phyllostomus discolor. The sequence continues at coordinate 202,523,213 of NC_040905.2, forward strand.
CTCCCCAAGTGATTCTAATGGGAGCCAAGTTTGGAAACTACTCTCTAAAGGGAGTGGAAGGCAAAACGCCTCATCATTAAATGGTCCCAATCACATCACTTTCCTGGATCAAATCCTTAATGGATTTGCATGGGAAAGTAAGTTAAAACTCTTAGCTGGCATTGATGGCCCTGTGTAATCTGGTATTCAATATCTGCTGGACCTTAGGCCTTTGAGGCTCCCCGAGTATTGGACCTTACTCCTCTGAGGCTCCCCAACAGAAGGTCTGTTGCTTGAGCATGCCTGTAGGCTGCTGACTCTGCTCCAAAACAGAAAATAGGCAAGTATCTGCCAATTGTAATTGTTTGCTATTGGCTACCTAGAGAAATGTGCTTAGAAAAATCCCAAGACCATTACAAAGCTCAAAAGGAAAAAGCAACATGATCTATTACTAATGCATGCCATGGGCAAGGAATAAAAAAGGGCAGATCAAGTGCTAGACATTTACCATGCTGGCATTATCCCTCCCCCTGCCCCCGCCGTGGGTCTGTAAAGTCCTCCAGACCATCCTTGAAAGCACACCATAAGGGCCTTTCCTCTTGGAAGCCTGCTCATGGTCTTCCAAATTCTCCCTGTCTTGCCTCATAGAGTTTGTGCAACTTTCCTCTTGCATCCCCATTAGCACTGTGTTGTCACTTTTACTGCAGAAATCAATATCAGCTTCTGTGAACATGCCTCAAATACAACGTAACTGATTCTCCAACTTTAGCCTGCATTACAATCACATCGGGGTTTTGTTAAAACACACATCACAATTTCTGATTCAGTAGGTCTGGGGTATGGCTTGTGCAGCCATCAGCCTCAGCTCCCAGGGCTGGGTACCACATTTGACAACCATTGTTCTAGAAGGCCTGTCTCACCTCTTAGCAATATCTTGAATGTAGTGGCTGCTAAATTTTTCATCAAATTAAACCACAGCAATCCAAGACAGATACGGTAAGTGAGAAATGATAGGTGCAGACACACACTGTAAGAAGTCACATTGGTTTGGAATGATGCAAAATTTTTAGATGACAAATTATCTTTCAGACAGAACAGAAATCGGGGTGATTCCTGGCTCAGGACGTGGAGCCGGGGTCAGAGACAGGCCGCATTTCAGAAAGATGCCAGGCTGGTAATTTGGAGACATACTTATTGTCTCCATCTGTCTCAAGCAGGCAGGTCCTGAATCAACTGTGGATTTCACAAGGAGGAAGAGAGCCTGTGAGTGTGACCAAGGGTGGAAGGAGAAGCCGTGGCAGTAGACTTTAGGAAGAATTTCATCTTGCATCTCTGGAAATATGTCTCCATTGGCTTTACTGAAAGCTGCCCCAAGGCTGGTGGGGGAGGTGGGGGGAACTGATAGAAGATGAATGAGAAGACTCTCTCTGGGAAGATTTTCCCGGCTCTCACCGTCTGGGTTTTAAAAGCCATTTCAGCAATTGTTCAGAGCTGTCAAATGTCTCTGTCAGATCGATAGGTTACTGTGGAATTTGCCCAGACTGTTGGCCAATCAAAATGTAAATTCCAGATAAATTTAATACATAAACCAACTTGTCTTCCTCAAGCCATTTTGAAAGTCATGAAAAGTAATTTGACTTTTCCTCATGACTGTCATACCGGAGACACATTTCTGCTGGTGTTAAGCATTTATTTGGCCTCGGAATTCATTGTGGGTCCAGTGATGGCAAGGGAAATGCAGGTCTATGTGCACTTAACGGCCACGTCACCCACGTGCCTCAGAGGTGGCTGGCAGGTTCGATTATTCGGGTGCCCTTTATGGGAAATATATAAATTAATATGAATATGCGTGGCATCTGCATGCACACGAGGGGGTGAGATCTGCCCGGGAGAGGTGTGATGAAAAAGTCACAAACTCCCTTTTTATGTCTCCCATGGGCAGTCTCATTTTCTAAAACACGCAACGTGCGTCTGGATGCATGATTATGCGTGCGCATGTTGCAACCTATCTTTTCCAACAAGAACCATAAATCTTTACATGGAAAGAAAAGATTTATAGCCCAGCCAGGATGGCTCCAGGCCCCATGGGAAAGTAAGCATTAGAGGCATGCCCTAATTTTTCACATTGAAAAAAAGTCATAATGGGAAAATCATGTAAGCAAGAGGTATAAAGCTTTAAACTCAGGAACATCTAAAATAGCAATTTTGCATTGAGTTATTTTTCCTGTGGTCATTAGACTGCAGATGACGTATATCGATGTGACATTAGTTTATAAAACACTTTCACATCCATTATGCCGTTGGATCCTCACAATGCACATTGAAGAAGCTGGGATGGCCCTCTTTTCACAGGTGGGGAAATTGAGCCTCAGGTAGGTGAAGTGGTTTGGCCACAGCTGTATGGTAAGGGAAGAGCCAAGACTTGAACCCAGGTGTCCAGGATATTCTCCATCGTATGCTCAGGTCCTTTGTACCCTCCCTATCCTAATCTGCCCTTTTATGTAATGCATTAGGTAGGCTTTTATACCACTTTGTTATGGCTGCTATAACAAATTACCACAAATTTGGTAGCTAAAGACAACAAGAATCTATCCTCTCATCGTTCTGAAATGGGCCTCAGTGGGTTACATCAGTGTGTCAGCAGGGCCCTGTCCTCAGGGAAGCTCGAGAACGGAATCTGTTTGCTTGCTTCTCCCAACTTCTAGCTGCACTCCTTGGCTCCCTTCACACTTCCAGTTGGTGGATTCTTTCTCATCCTGCCATCTCCCCAGTTTTCCTCTTCTGCCTCCCTCTTCCATTTTCCTGGATCCCGCTGGTTACAGTGGGTCCACCCAGATTCTGACGTAGAGATAATCTCCCTATTTTAAGGTCAGCTGATTAGCTCCCTCTGCCCCTGCAAACTAACATAGCCACAGATTCGGGGGTTAGGACAGCTGCAGAGCACAGCTCCCCTGGTTTTTAGCTTCTAAACGGTTCAGCCAGTGCAGAGCACTCGCAGGGGATCAGGAAGTGAAGTGAGAGCGGTCCAGGTGTTTATTTCCCCTATTTTCTCCTTACTGTGCTGCATTTCTGCAGAGGCTGTATCAGTGCATTAAGGTCACAGCTCTGTCAGGTGGTTCAACCCTGTAGCTAAGGATTCCTCTGGTTTCCACCCGGACCTCATTCCAACAGGCCTGGGGTAGTAACAGCTTGCCTTAGTTGTTATCTCCTTGCTGCTTCATGACCCTTGGTAGGGTCCTTAACCTTCCCCACACCTTTGTCAGCAACCCGTCCATTAAGCCACTTTCAATCACTCCTTTAAGTGTAGCATCTGCTGCTTGCCAGGACCCTGGCTGATGAATGAAGGAAACACCTTCCAAGGTCAGCCCCTTTCCCTGCACCACACCACACTTGGCTGAATGAATGGGATAGCAACGAAGGCTACAAAATGGGGAGAGACAAGGTTCTATTTCAACAATAATTTCCTTCTTTTTTCTGCTCTGTGTAGGGCATACAATCAGGGCTAAACTAAGAGCAGTGGCTATTAATATCCTTACGTTAATTAATGGAAGGGTCTGTTTTCGAAAACAGGAGACAGAACTCCCTCTGGTTCAAAGTGGCTCAACAAATAATGAGAAAAACGCATTCATTCCTTAGGGCTGGTGAATTTTCACACTCAGAAACATCCGTGTCTTCTGCTTACCCCAGTCTCATTTCTCTTTCAACTCTGCAACTAGCTAATTTTGTGATGTGGAATAAATGCCGTATACACACAGTACACCCGGAGCCCCATCCCCCGGGCTCTTATTTACTTGTCTGGTCTCATCTCCCACCACATCCTCCCCACCTCCCTCACTGCACCTGAATCACCCTGAGGCAGGAGATAGGAGGAAGGGACCTCATCCACACAGAACAGAAACTAGGTTCTAAGACCTGTTCCTCAGAAGGAGGTCTGTCCGGAGGGGCCCCAGGGCTAAGACAAAGGATGCTGATACAGGACAGAGACCCTGTTCTAAGACTTGGTGCCTCCCGCCCACCCCTCTTTCTGGAAAAGCACTGAATCACGGTGAATCATGATTGCACCCGCAGAGGAGACGCTCCATGACCCCTGCTTCATTATAATAGCATTATAATAAACTAGCGTTGTGGGACCCCTTGCCCTGGTGGCCAATCAAGGAAAATCATGGGAGACCATGTGAACAGTAGCTTAAAAGTAATATAACTACTTGCACATGCACAATAAAACCCTGCCCGAACTAGCCAGGAAATATCTGCCGTGTAAGAACAGAAACCCTTTAACCCCTGAGGGCCAGTCTCTGCTCGGAGTTGGCCCGCTCCCATGTTCTGTGGAGTGCACTACCGCTTAATAAATCTGTTTTCTCTCTTTCTGCTGTAAACTGTCCATGTGTTCAGTTCAATTCATTGCTCACGATCACTAAGAACATAGTTACCTATGCCCACCTGCGATGACCCTGGCCTTCTTTCCATTCCTCTACCTGGAAAGACTATTCTTACCTGCAACCTTTGCCCTTGCTGTCTCTCTGCCTAAAACCCTCTGTCCTCGGAATCTCCAAATGGCTAGTTCTTCCCAATATCAGGGTCTTAGCTCAAATGCCATTTCTTCAGGGAGAGCTTCCCTGACCAACCTGAACAATTGCTCTATCATAGCACCCTGTTTTTCTTTATAGGACTCATCATCTAATATCACCTTTAAACATTTTCTTTATACTCCATCATTCCCCAGTAGGCTGTATACTCCAAAGGATCAGTGGCTTGTGGGTCTTATTCATTACAATATCCCAGCTCCTAACTGTGATGGGTACAGTCAGAGTGGTTATCTAATTATTACAATTAATGACATTAGCTAACATTTACTCAAATCTTGTGTGCCGGGCTCTGTTCTAACTGCTCTAAATGCATTTAGTAATTTTAATTCTCTTCGTAACATCATGAAATCAACACTATTGTTATGCCCACTTTACAGAAGAGAAACTGAGGCTTCTAAGAATTGTGAATTTGCTCATTCCCAGTTACAGAGGGTGCAGTTGGTATATAGCAGAGGAGGGTTTTGAACACAGGCAGCAGGCTGCAGGGCCTCTGTTTTAATCCCTGTACTCCACTGTCTGTTCCCTGTGCAAGGAGGAGCTTTGCGCTTTCCATGTGTTTTCCTGACACTCACTCTCCCTCTTCACGCTCTTGAGTGTGACCTCCCATATAAATTTCAACAACCATTCTTGACGGAATCCTTTTTTACTATCTTCCTATTTCAAATCATACCATGTATGATAGATACATATCAAATCGTGTCAGAAACATGGATTAACTTTCTAATTGTTGACTCTTGAAGTTATCTTTAAGCTATCACTCATATCTCTAGTGTCCAGCAGGGTATGTATTAAGCACACAATAACTGATACATGTTAGATAGGCTGTATTTCAGACACTTACTAATTGTTGAATAGATAAAGACACTTCAAGACTTCCAAGCCATGTAGGCTGGTCCAAAGCTTTGACCATTTAGTCCCAAAGTTCCAAAGAATGTTGGAATCAGTAAATTCTAACAAGTAAAATATGAGACAAGACGTGGCTCTATCATGGAGCCCAAACTGACACCAATGTCCACAGAAACGGCAGGGGATGAGCATGTGTCCAGAGAAAGCAGCTGCACTAGGACCACTTGACAGAGAAGGACGGTGACGATGGGGAAGCACAGAAAGGGCCTGAGATGTTGCTATGGGGTTGGCAGCTCCTCAAAGCTGAGTGAGGACCCCAGCCTTGGACGTGCTATTTCCCACCTCCCAGCATTTGCTTCTTCTGCTGGCCCCACTGGCTGGCGCACACACCCTCACCGGATCCCTAACCACATATAGCAATTTATCCTGCAGAGTTTTCAAAAAGAAAATTGAAAGTGTTAGGGATTAATTAGGAACCATGAGCTCCAAGAAACGGCCATTGGTTCTAAAGTGATGGCAGTTCAGAAGCAATAGGGATGATGAATAAGAACACTAAAAAGAAAGTGGGGAAAGTTGTTGTTATTGTGTGATTTGTACAGCTCCTTTGTTTAGAGAGTTTATCAAAACAGTGGGTGATAAAGCGATGTGGATGAGTAAGAAGCCTATAGCAGTCATAAAACTTGAGGTGGTGCTGGAAAAAAAATGGATGAAATCAAACACAGGATTTGCTCAAGATATTTAGATTTTATAACCCTGTAATCATCTAATTTAAAACAACAACTATAATTCTAATGATAACAATAAGCAACAGATTTTACTGAAATTCCTGCAAGAAAAGATAACTGTGATTGTTAGCATAAAACAGTCTAGTCTGAGGGATGGGCTATCCTTACCCTTGATCAATTAGTATTTGACAACGGGGAATTTCTTCACCTTGTTTTTGCAGATGGGGCTGGGGTTCCCATCCTGCATGGTCCTAAAATAGAAGCCTAAATCCTTCCTCCATCCTGGCTACTTTGTTCCATTCCACCACATTTCTGTCTTTCTGGCATCGTGTGCATCGAACATCTAAATTAATGATTTGGATTATTCTCTAAATAGTTACTATGCATATTTCTCTCCTACCAAGAAGATTATGAAGTTGCAGAAAAGGAGAACTTCTCCCGAATACCTTTAAAGCCCAGCAACGATAGGGATGGGCGCAGACCTGACCTTCAGTGGATGCAGGTGGAGTTGAATTAGAATGAAATTTGCCAAAAGGATTTGCAGAATGTTGACAGACGTTGTACAGGAGCGTGAGGCGGGAGGGGAGGTGGTGGCAGGTTTCCCTGGTCAAATCCTTTTGGGAAACACTGGGTTAAACAAAGTTTAACAGGTTTCCTCCCCACAGGGCTCCTCCATCCCTTTGATATGCAAATGTGCAGTGAGAGTCTCTGAGAGGGTCTTTCCAGGGCAGAATTTGCAAAACGTATTTGCCATAGAAGGCTTTATGTTACAGAGAAACTTAAAAGATTAGTGCTCTACTGAAAACACTTAGAAAACATTGAGTTTAATTAAATATAGATCAAAAAGAAACCTTCAAGATCACGTGTTCCAGTCCCCTTAGTGTCCTCATTAGAAAAAATGGGGATGACAATGCCACCTACCCCAAAATGTTCTTATGAAGATTAAATAAATGAAGATAGTTACAGGACGTAAGACCACGGATGTTTACTATCGCTATCTCGTAGGTGAAACTATTAGTTCCCACTGCACATGGCTTAGGGGCTCAAAGCTAATGCCTTGGAATCAGATCGAGATGAAGTGGGTTTCCGTGACCTTGAAGTCTCTCTTATCTTATCTCTCTTCCTTATCTGTGAAATGGGGCTGACCCAGCCAACTTTCCGGAGTTGATACAAAGAGTAAAGGGGACAAGGTGGGTAAAGGGTTCAGCCCAGAAATTGGTATGCAGCGCCCATCCAGTAGGTGGTAGCTCTCAGTTGTGAGATAATATTCAATGAAAGTTACCTAGATGCAAACGCTGTTCTAAAGGTTGATATATATTAACACATGACCTTAATAAAGAAGAGGAAGATGCATGTTTAGTTCCATGTTATAGAATGAAAATCAAGGACCGAAGAGATTAAACAACTCTTCCAAAACATACAGCTAAGTGAGAGTCATGATTCAAACCCCGTCATGCTGACTGAAGACCTAACTCTCTTAACTGCCGTGCAGTCCTGCCTCCCAGCTCCAACCAGCCTGTTCCCCACCCACAGTGAATGACACTGGCCGAGTGTGGGTGGTATTTAGCTCCTGGTTTATTACTCCCATCTCACTCAAGACAGAATGCATTCTGACCAGGGGACCTTTAGACCCACGTCTGTACAGGATGATTCCTGTCCCAGGATGAGAAAGCTGCAGCCAGGTAGTGTGGTTTTAAGAGGCCTTGTCTGCATTACTTAGTCCAGGCCTTTCCACACAGGTAGACTCAAAGTCAGAAGCTCCATTGGCCCTCTCCCAAAGGGTCTAAGTATGCTCAGAGAGCTGGGGATAGTGGCCCTCAGTTCTTGCCCAGAGAGGTGGAGGACCTCGGCATCCAAGGGTCAGCCCAAACTGGATGCCCACCCTGAGAAAACCACAGGAGAAAGAGAATACCGCAGCTACCATCTGTTCCAGAGGAAGTGTTGAGTCTGAAGCTGACTGAAGCCCATGACACAGGCAATTGTCCCCTCTCCGAGGAAACCAAGGCCTTGAGAAAAAAGCTGCTTTGTCTTTGGCCACTGAGCCAGCAACTTGCAAAGCAGGGACTTGAACTTCCAAATCATGTTCTTTCTATACTTCTCCCAACATAGCCAGCAAATAAAGAAGGGTCAGGAGGAAGGAACTGTGGGTGAACTTAAGACAGATCCATCCACAGAGAGTTTTATCTGCGGATGTGATGCAATGGGCCTTGGGTTTAACTAACACCCATGAGTTCAAAGATGCCCAAGATGAGAAGCTGTGCCTATGTCCACTTTTCTCGAGAGTTATAAACTGAGACCAAGACATCCATATCTTTTCCTTCTAAGGCGTCACCGGATGGTAACTGAGGTTATGCCGGCATTTCCAGGAGCTGTATTTATGTAGTGCTTTTATCAAGCAAGGCCATGGCCATGATCCCACAGCAGGGCCAGATCAGGCAATTGAAGCATTACATCATCTCAACTGAGCTGTTTTAGAAAGAAGCTCCAGAAGAAAAGGGGAAAGGGGCCAGGATAGTGAGGAGCAAAAAACTTCACATGTTCAGCAGATAATACATGTTACATTCGGGTTCAGGTTCCTCACAGGCATTATCTGAATCAATCTTCACAAGTGCCCTGCAAAGTAGGCATTAAAAACCAGTCATACTGAGGAAGAAACTAGTCAGAAGGGTTAAAGGGGTCTCAGGATTCCGCGTAAGTGTGATTTATCTCCCTGATTCTGAAGTCCGCCCTAGCTGCTCCACTTCTCTCTGCCTCTGGCTTCAGAGCTGGTGCTGTGTCTCCCAGTTAATTCACTCCAGGCAAGTTTCTTCACCTCTCTGAGCCTCGGATTTCTCATTCCCAAGTAATAGTAGTTCTTCCCTACCTAGAGACTGGCAGCATTCGGATCAAAGATTTGAAAACATTCTGACCAATGAAATGATAAGTATGCAGTATTTTTGTAAATAGAAAAAAGAGCCATTAAAAAGAGGCAAAGTAACAAATACATATTTATTGGCCTTATTTCTTTTCAGCAGCTCTTTTAACATATGCATAGGTATGTATATACAGGGTGGGGCAAAAGTAAGTGTGCAGTTGTTCTTATGGAAAAGAACACAATAATTAACAAATAATAATACAAGAATAAACTCTGTTTCATGTACTCACACCTATAAACCTACTTTTTCCTCGTCTTGTGTATGTTATGTATCTACATGTATGATATAAGTATATGTACATAGACTTAGCTACATACATATAAACACACTACATATGATTAACTACACAAATATCATTATTGCACCCAATTCTTTTTTTTTAATTATTTTATTGTTGTTCAATTACAGTTTCTGCATTTACTCCCCACCACTCCCCCGCCACCAAAGCCAAACCCTCCTCCCTCCTTTGCTTGCTTCCATCTGCCCTTGGTTTTGTCCATGTGTCCTTTATCGTTGTTCCTGAAAACCCTTCCACCCTTCCCCCCATTATCTCCTCCCACCTCCACTCTGGTTACTGTCAGATTGTTCTTAATTTCAAAGTCTCCAGTCATATTTTGCTTGCTTTTCTCTTTTGTTGATTAGGTTCAGGTTAAAGGTGAGATCATGTGGTATTTGTCCCTCACTGCCTGGCTTATTTCACTTAGCATAGTGCTCTCCAGTTGTACCCACGCTGTCGCAAAGGGTAGGAGCTCCTTCTTTCTCTCTGCTATTGTAGTATTCCATTGTGTAAATGTACCATAGTTTTTTGATCCACTCATTTACTGACAGTCACTTAGGTTGCTTCCAGCACTTCTACTGCAGCCAATTCTTCCATAAAGTCATTCATAAAGCACTCAGCACTGCGTGTTTCCTTTTTTGACATGTTGACTCTCCTTATTTTTTCTTTTTGGGGGGACCTTTACCTTCAAAAGATTCATTTAACATTCGTTTCAATATTCTAGCCTCTAATAGCATCATTGAATGACTTATCTTCATGGTTTTGTGCAAAATGAAAAGTTTTCTGAGTTTTTCCTTCCTAAATCAAAGCTAAGATCCTTAAAATTATACAGCAAAAGTCCAGCCATTGTTAATATAACGAGAACAGTTTGTGCAACATCAATATAACCTGGCAGCCAAGGAGAGTGAACTGGAATGCGCATGTGTGAACAATGATGACTTCACTGTACTAGTCAGTGGGGGCAGTAGATGCCTTTGAGTGAGCATGTGTACTGCGTGGCTGTCACATTCAAAATGACTGCAAGTAATTCAACAAGTACAGCAATAAACCTGCATCAAATTCTATGCTAAGCTTGCACATTTCTTCATAGAAATTATTCAGATGATTCAGAAGGCCACAGCTATCAGCAACTGGTGATTGGCAGCTTTATCACAACAACATGTCTACTTGTGCATCATGTCTTGTGCAGAGTTTTTTGGTGAAACATCAAATCACCCAGGTGACTCAACCCTGCTACAGCTCAGATTTGGTGTCCTGTGACTTCTGTTTTTTCCCAGAACTAAAATCACCTTTGAAAGGGAAAGATTTCAGACTGTCAATGAGATTCAGGAAAATACAATGGGGCAGCTGATAGTGATCGGGAGAATTGTGTGAGGTCCCAAGGTGCCTACTTTGAAGGGGACTGAGGCATCATTGTCCTATGTACAATGTTTCCTACATCTTGCATCTTCTTGAATAAATATTTCTATTTTCCATATTACATGGCTGGGTACCTTCTGGACAGACCTCATATTTCTCTAGTGTGGTGTTTGAATACTACAGTTAGCCTGGATTCAAATTGCGACTTTGCCACTTATCTGCTATGTGATCTTGAGCACATTATAGTCCCTTCTAGATGTAAAATGGGACAGTATTAGTGCTTACCTTTTAAGCAATACATGTGTACATGTGAAATGCTTAGAACAAGTCCTGGAACATAGCAAGTGCTCAATAAATCATTACTCTAATTATTTTATTCCAGCTCTAGGAACATAGAAGAGATTATGGTAAATTATCTATGACCGCTGTTTGTTTGAACTTGCTTTCAGATGACTAACAGAAGTACATTTGAGCTGGTAAATCATTACTTCACCGAGGGATTGTACAAATAAACACAAATAAATGTATGATCACAAAGTCTTAATTGGCACGTTAAGGGAAAATTAGCCAAGTACTCCAATAAACAGAGAAGCATATTTTATATAGAAGTTTCTTTATATAGAAGGCTTCCTTAAGGAAGAAACACCTCAGGGAAGGCCTGAAGGATGAGGAGAGAGTGGCCAGGCTAAAGGTAAGAGAAGGGGGCAGGTTTCCAGGTAAATGGGACAATGTTGCAAATGCCATAAAGACCTTGGGACACCTGAGAAGGGGCAGTGTGCCTGGACTGTGGTAAACAAAGGGGAAAGAGAGAGGAGAGGTGAGGAGAGAGAGAGAAAGACAGAAGATTCAGGTAGGGCTCTGTAAGTCATGATGAAAAGTTCAGATTTTAGCCTAAGAAATGGGATGCTATAGGGCTTTGCACAGAAAAATTGGGGGAACTGACTAGCATTTGGTATAGACCAGACTGATGGCCATGTACCAGGAGCAGGTGTAAATACCAATTAAGAGGCAACCAGGGCTGGAGGTGATGGTGGCTTAGCCTAGGGCAGTGGTGATGAAACTATCAACAAGGAGGTGGTTTCAAGAGGCATTTTGGAGGCGGAATCAATACAACCTGGATGGCTTCGATGGGGGCAGTTACTAGTGCCTCAGGAAACATGTTTTGAGATTCACTGTATCAAAATAATTTCCATGAGGACAAGGATAGAATCTAGTCATTGTATGGGATTTTAGTAGAAAGCCCATTCGGATTCAACATGAAGAAGAAACTCCCAATAATTAAAGGCATCCCAAAGTGAAATAATCTGTCTAAAGAGGTAACCGAAGATTTGACTTTGGAAATGATCAAAAAGAGTCTGGGCCATGGTATGAGATTTTATGGGAATTCCCCCTGAGGACATATTTCAACATTTTGGGAAAGAATATGTGTCAGAATATTCATAGTTGACTTATGAACATGAAGTTACTATGTCTGAAGTTATATGCTGAACATGGATTAATTTATTTGATCTTCATAGCTACTCTATGGGGTAATACTAATATTATCCCCACTTTACAAATGAGAAGCTGAGATACAGTAACATTAAGTAACTCACCCAAGGTCACATCATGGGCAAGTGGGTAGAAGTAGGATTCGAACACAGGCCACTTGGATGCACTAGACACAGCCTACAAATCGCAACCTTGCGAAACTGTTCAGTACATTATAGCAGAGCCATTCCGTAGAAGAGTATTATCTTATTAAACAAGGTGGTCATGAAAAATACATTGTAAAAATGAAGAAAAAGAATTAAAAATAGCTTTCACATGTGTATACCATAATTATCACTGTGTACCAAGCACACACAGACATAGAGAACATGAAAGGGAAGGGATTATTCATCTGAAGAAAATGGAGATGACTTTTTTTCTGTTTTCTTCTCCAAATTTTCCCCTAGTGTGGCAATACTACGTTTATTCAGAAAATATAGTTGCAATTCAAAACAGATGTCACCATTTGCACCAAAAAGAGCTGGAAGGAGATTGGACTTCTAAGAACCTTCCCAACATGGAAATGCTATGATTCTATTAGAGGGAGGTTTTTTAAGGGCAAACTGAGTATCCAGTAAGAGTATCTGGATGAAGACAAATCCATCACAAAGGAAATGCAAAATCTCAAGTGAAAACTTTTTATTTTGATTTAACAGTCAATAATCCAAACTAAACACCAGTCTATTAAGACAAATATGTTTTCGAGGCCTCACAACTCTACATTATTAGTCACACATCCCTGACAAAGTTGCTAAACTTCCATAAATATGTTTTTAATGATCGGATAATATTTATCTAATGCACTCTATCTCTCACATTAAGTTGAAATTAAATGCACCGTTTACTATGTCATATGCCTTCATGGCTTCAACAATCCTCTCTTTTATTCTCTTTTGAGCTTTGATAGCAATTTGCAATGCAGCTGTGTGACATCTGGTAGCTGAGAAATGCTGCTGAAGAGGTTTTCAATCTCGGAGTTTGATGGGTCCTGCTATCTAACAGTGGGCCACATCTCATCAGCTTTTCCCAGATGACACAGTGCATCTAAGGAAAACGTGACTGGGAAATGTCCATGCGTCTTCCACTCTCCGCACCTCCGAGCTGAGGGATATTCCACAGCAAGTCAATGTGGCTCGCTGTAGAAGAAAATGAGAGAATACATCATGTTCTCTCCTATTTTTTTTCACTTATTAGCAGCTATGTGACCTCAGAATAGTTGACCTGGAGTAAATTGGTACTGTTTTGTAGGAGGGTCTATTCAATTACGGTGAGATGCAGAATAATGCTGTTTCACCTTTTTTGGAAGACATTTCCAATTAAAACAAACATTAGTGATTTAAGAAGAGCTCCTTGGGGAAAGGAGAGAAGCACCACATGTTAATGGACATGTTAATTGTAAGGCACATCCCAATTTTAGAAATGTTTTAAAAATGAAAACAAAGAGTATTATCTCAAATTTTGAAGATATGCTACCTTGATAAGTCAAAGTTGGCAAAATATGGTTGTGTTAATTTTTCTATTTTATTTGATTCTCAAAATAAGACTCTGAGTTACATCTTTTGATCTCTTTTTTACAGAGGTTAAGTGACGCAGAGGCAAGACTCTAAGCAACTCTTCCCAAGCATGTCTTCACATTAAGGAGAAATGCACCCCTTCTCACGCTAGAACCTGTGGGGAGATGGAAGGAGAACTTGCAGGTGCAGCCTGCTGAGTTCCTTCCCCAGGTTTGTTTCTACCAGCAACAGAATTTGCGCTACAACCTGGCTTGCATAACTCCATAGTTACCTACAGTGGCTGATATTTATAGTTATTTCCAGTGTTAAAAGTTCATGAATTGCTGATTTAAAAAATCGATTGAAATTTCACTGAATACTTGCCAACTGTTTAGTTCTTTATCACTGCTCTAGGAAAATAGAGTAATAACCATCACCAAGGATCTAATAGGCCCTACATGCTATGTTTTACCACTTAATATACATCATAACAGTTTATATTCATAGCAGGTCTACGAGGTAAGGAGGTAAGTGAATTATTTTACAGACGAGGAAATTGAGTTACAAAGAAAGGGAGTAACTTGCTCGGGATCTGGAATTCAGGTCCAGATTTTTTCCGATTCAGAGCAGGTTTTTAAGTGATTCTATTAGCCTACTTTCAGGACCTGGGGGAAAAATACTGGGGGAAATGTTTCTTTCCTGAAGGAATTTGAAAACTAGCTAGTGAGATAAGATAAACCACATAAATGATCAGAATAAAAATGCCACCCAGTGGATTTTATTCCCCATTTTGCAGATGGATAAATAGAGCCAAAGGCTATAAAATGATCAGTGAGACAGAATTCAAACCCAGTGTTTTTAAGCCCTGTTTCCATTCTTTTTGTCTCTCCATTGTGTCTGCCATCCCATTTCATTTTTTGAGAGGGAAGCCAGGTCCAAATGATATTCATTAACGGTCCCAATATGAAAGGTTTATCGCACTTTGATGATGTGGCTGCAGCCAGTGATTTATGTCTGAAATTCCAAGGACGGGCTGTGACATCTGACAAGTCCTGTCCCTTAGATTCTCATTTTTCCTGCATCCCCGTCACTTCCTGCCCAGCACTCACTCACCCCTGATCATAAATACTGCCTGCCACTTTTACGATTATTGGTGATTAGATGTGATGAATTCTGATACTAGTCAACTGTGAGGAGATATTAAATACATTAGCTAATTTTTCCTTAATGCCTCATCCAATATGAATCAATATTGGTTTAATAATTAACACGTTTAAACATTTTTATGTATATTTCATGATGAGACAATCCATGTTTATTTTATGAAGATGAAATATTTAGCTCCCTGTCACCAACAGCAAAGCCACTCCGACTTGGAGCTTTCTCTTCAGTCTGCTCTGGGGCCATCTTTTCATGTCCTGGGAGAACTGGCTGGTTCTGACTGTGACCTGGTAGAGGATGCTGAGTCCGTGATGAGAGGCTGAAGCATCTGGAAAGAGGAAGGGCTAACTGCTGAGGGGTGAGTTCTGAGAGGACAGCTGCAGTGCCCACGTGTGCCCCAGCTCTGCCTCAGTCCTACTTTCCTCTTCAGGCTGAAGGTGTACACTGAGTATTGGCTCCAAATTAAATTCAGCTCCCTCACTCAAGGAGAGACTCACGAGGTGGGGTTGGAGGCATGACTGAGAGCAGTGGTTCTCAACCAGAAATGGTTTTGCCCACCTCTGCCTTCCAGGGAACATTTGCTATGTCTGGAGATATTTTTGGTTATCACTAGAGGGTATGTTACTATCATCTACTGGTCAAGTCCAGGGACGCTGCTAAATATCTTACAATACACAGGACAACTCACCACAACAAAGAACCACCTAGTCCAAAATGTCAGCAGCGCCAAGATCAAGAAACCCTGCCTTATAGACAGACAGCCCTGGGCCTGGCACCCAGGTCTGCCAAATGTAATTATATGAACTTGGAAAGTTTCTGGTCCTTGCTTTCCACATTTCTAAATTAGGGATAATAATTATAAAGGGGCATAATGTATAAAGCCTGGTAAAAATTAAGTGAGAAGACAGATACTAAAAAAATCAGTGTTTGGCATGTAGGGACAACCACAGGATGCCCAACTGAACCTGGGATTGTGGGAAACACTAGAAAACTCTCAACAAGAGGTGAATGAGGTAGATTACACAAAATACACACAGTTCTTGATGCCACTGTATCCTCTCTCACAATCTGACTATGAAGTTTCTTAGTATACCAGTTTGAGCCTGCTCCTCAAGAGGCCTTGGGCACTTCCAGTCACTCTTCTTAGCAGCCTGCGACCACTCAAGTGAACAAGCTGGCCTTCCGGAGAATGGGAGACCATGTGCGGCAAAGATGAGTTATCCTAGCTGAGGTCTTCTCAACCTGGACCAGTAGCAGACCACAGACACAGAAGAACCATCTAGCTAAGCCCACTCTAAACTGACAACTGGCAGAATAATGAGCAAAATTAACTGTGGTTGTTTCGGTCCACTAAATGCAGGCATCCTTTGTTACTCGGCAAAGGCTAACTGATAGAGTAAGCTAGAGCTGAGTTCTGGAGGACAGGATGAATGAACCCAGGGAAAAGGACAGAATGTGCAGAAAGACCTAAAGTGGAGAGAGGGGCAGAATTCCTACCAGCTCCTAAATCAAAGGCTGACTTCCTTTATGAAGCCTTTATGGATTTTCTCCTTAGAGAATGATCAGCTTATTTGTTTTCAAAACTTGGGGGTTTTTTTCTCCTTTTCCTGCACTTTACTATCAGTGCCACCTAAAGACCCAGTCAACAGGAGGCCCTGCCCTGAAGCCCCATGCCCCCCACGCTTCAGAGCTGTGCTAATATAGTAGCCACTAGCCACATGAAGCATTTAAATTTGAATGAATTAAAATTAAATAACAATTAAATTCAATTCTGCAGTCACACTGGCCACATTTCGCATGCTCACTAGCCACATGTCAGCTCAAATAGAAAGCACTTTCATCATCACCAAAAGGACTGCTGAGACGTTGCTTAGAGATCCTCCTTCTGGTTCTCCTTTGGGAAAGGGGGCTGAGGACTCTATGCAGCAAAAGAATAGGCTCACCTGGAGCCAAGAGCCCAACTTTCAGACCTTGTGTCAGGAGCCCAAGTCCCCCAGAATGATCTGCTTGGATGGCTCCAAGTCTACTTGCAAAGTGTCCTCCATGCATCTGTGCCCTGGAGAATGGACTCAAGCTGCTGGTGTCACACCTCTGCATCTCAAAAGCTGCCCAAGGAGTACACCCTTAATGGAAGGGTGGATGTGTGAGCTGGGTTTCCACGCACAAGTGCATGCAGATCCTCTTAATGCAGGCAAGAGCTGGGCTGAAAAGAGAAGGTGGGGTGCAGGCCAAGAACCTAGATTTCAAATCTTGCCTTGAATCTAACAAATTAGTTAAAGGCAAGCCTGTTTATCACCTCTGCTTTATAGCTGCATGGTATTTGTATTAGTTTTGCATTGTTATTTTAGCAAACTACCACACGCGTAGTGGCTTAAACCATATAAATGTATTATCTGACAATTCTGATGGTCAGAGGCCTGAAACGGGTCTCACTAGGCTACAATCAGGGAGGCGGCAGGGCTGCATCCCTTTCTAGAGATTCTAGGGGAGGATCTTCACCTTGCTCTTCATAGTTTCTAGAGACTCTAGGTCTGTTGGGTTCCGTACCCAGTTCAAACATGTGTGGGTGTAGGGGGTTTCCACAGCATCCAGTATGTCTTCAGACACCAGCTGGATGCCTACTAATTTAACTCCATTTTGACACTACCTGGAGATAGCATCACATTCCACAGGTTAAGGGCTCCCTGCCACAAGACTGTGCCCCTACCCTCACACTTTTACATAACAGTTGCGAGCCCAGGTTGTTCCCTGTGCTTCTGACAGACCAGGATGCCAATTGCAAGCCTAGGTTATTATCTATACTCTTGGCCAACTGGCTATAGATCAGAGGTTCCCATGCCTCCTTCCCTGGGTTCTATTAATTTGCCAGAGAGGCTCACAAAACTCAGAAAACCCATGTACTCACTAGATCACTGCTTGTTGGAAGAGAATATAACTCAAGGATAGCCAGATGGAAGAGATGCGTAGGGCAAGCAATGGTGAAAGGACATGGAGCTTCCACAACTTCTCCAGGTGCACCACTCCCCCCCATTTTCACGTTCCCCAACCTGGAAGCTCTCTGAACCCTGTTTTGGGATTTTTTTTAATGGAAGCATCATTACATGGACTCGATTGTCTAAATCATTGGCCATTAGTGATTGACTCAACCTCTCTCCTCCTCAGACATCAGGGGGTAGAAATGAAAGTTCCAGCCCTTTATTTGTGGTTGGTTCCCTGACAACCAGCCCCCCTCCTTAGGTGCTTTCCAAAAGTCTCTTCATCAATAGAAACCCAGTTGTGGTGGAAAGGGCTGGTTATGAATAATAAGGCACCATTTCACCTTTGTGTCTGAATGGATTTCAGGAGCAGAGGACAAGAGCCCAAATGTTAGAACAAAAGATGCTCCCACTGCTCTTATAGCTCAGGATATTCCAAGGGTTTTGGAAACTGTGAGCCAGGAACTATCAAAGAAGACCAAATATCTATGAGAAATATATTCTAGTGATCTGAATGACCAAGTATACAGTTCTTACAAATCACAGTTACTCATGTGCCTGTGTCGGTGGCCCTTCCCACCATCTGCAAAGCCAACAATCTCAGTTGAGCCCCTCTCATGTTACTGTCTCCCCAGTTCTACTCTTCTGTCTCCCTCTTCCACTTTCAAGGGCCCTCAAGATTACACTGGACTCACCAAGATAATCCAGGATAATATCCTTATTTAAGGTCAGCTGACTTGTAACCTTAATCCCATCTGCAACTTTACTTCCCCTTTGCCACGTAAAGTAACTTGTTAATCATATTAGTAATCATAGGGTGCAATTATTTCCACTTTACAGATGAAAAATCTGAAACTAAGAAGACGTTAAGAAACCTGTCTGATGTCTAGCTCCTTGGGTAAAGTCAAAATTTCAACTAAGTTGTACAGCTACAAAACCTGGGCTGTTATCATCCAACTTCTTGCCAACAGTAAGTCTGTCTAAATAATCAGAAAATGTGTTCTTTCTGAGTACTGAGAAATACAACCTCCTGATCTGCTGTTACACATCAGGAAGCATGTCAGGGCCTTTCCATACATTATCCAGTTAATCCGCACAACATTAATAATAATACATGCTGTTTATTGTATTCCTGCTCTGAGCCATGCATTTCATATACGTTATCTCTGTTCCTTACAGCAATCTTACAAAGTAGGCAATATTACATCCATTCCTAGAGTTGAAGAAACCAAGATAGAGGAAAGTTAAATAAATTACCTGAAGCCACTCTGTTATCTATTCGCTTAATTTTTAAGCTTCTACTATATGTCAGGCACTGTTCCAGGGGCTGGGAATACAATGAAGTAGCATACTTTTATTTTCATAGAAAAAAAATAGATCATGACCCAATCAACAAATTAAAAAATTAATCTTGTGAAAGGTAACGAGTGCCACAGAAAAAATATAAAGGAGTTCAAAACCAGAGTGTGCAGGAAATGTATACAGAAATGTGCTATGTCTCTATAGAGTGGTTAGCAAAGTCATCATTGAGCAGAAGCAATGAGTGAGAGAGCAGTACATGAAGCCATCTGGGATAAGAGCATTCTAGGTGGTGCGAGAATCACAAGCCAGAGTTCTAAGGTGGGAATGAGCTTGGTGGGGTCAAGAACAACAGGAAGACAAACGTGGCTGGTGCGGGTGAGAGGAGGAGAGAATATCTTCCCCTGCTGAGCTCCCCAGGAGTCCAGATTGCTAGGGCAATGTAGGTCATGGTAAGGACTACATTGATGGGAAGGTATTAATCAGAGGAAGGCTTTAAGTAGAGAACGGCAAATATAGTTCATATTCTAAAAGAATTACTTGGGTGCTATTAAAAAATAAATAAACTGAGCTAACCAGGGATAGCCGCAGGGAGACCAGTGAGGGGCTCTTGTTTTCCTGGAGAGATGATGGTTAGCAGCAGAAGTTGTGAGAAGTGTTCATATTTAGTAGGACAGTCAACAGGATTTGCTGATGGACCAGAGGTATACCGTGAGAAAGAAAAGAGTGAAGGGTGGGCCCAGAGTTCTGGTCTGAAAGAGTGGAACAACAGGGCTGTCACTTACTATATATGGGGACATCTAGGTGGGTCTGAAGTCTAAGGAACTTTTTTTTTAACCATGAGAGACATTGCTTCATGTTGTTAAGTTAATTGGTAAGGCTATTCAGAGAGAGGGGAACAATGATTCATAGAAGCCAGAATGATTTCTGGATTGTAAGGCTGTGACCTTGAGCAAAGGTTGGACTAAGGGGTGGGGGAGAAACACAGGCAGCATCTAGAGAAAGAAGTGGACGGATCGCCCTTAGACAAAAATAGCAACAATTCACCTGTAGCAACAAGAGGGAAAGCAAATTGTGTGGACAAAAATTCTAGTAGGCTGGTATTGTAGGTGGAATATGTACGAATTCTTATTGATTTTCTAGAGAAATAGGTAGCAAAGTGGAAGCAAAGAGTGAGAAGTGGGGGAGTGGTTCCGGAGACGTGAGGCAAACAAAGACAAGATAAACATGCAGAATCGATTAGGGAAGTGGGGTGGAATCCAAATCCAGGTCCACTGGGTTCCAATGTCAGCACACTTCTCGTATACCATATGTTTTTTAAATTATCCTGCAAGATAACTAACTATATTTTATTCCCATTGCAATGAACAAAATGGAAATTTCAAGAGTTTCTGTGGCTCCAGACCTCTCGGTTTGTTATGTTGCAAGATCAGATTTCAAACTAAACCTTCAGACAACTAATTCATAGCCTCATGAACCTGATCCCAACTGCTCCCGCAGAGAAAGCAAGGCCCATGGATGACTCCATGAAGGGGCGGTAAGGGACCGGGTCCCCACCTCAAGGCCCCTGGAATGGCGGCAAATGTAAAAATTATCTGTAGGTTTCCTGGGGCTTTTTCATCTGCATTTTGTCCTAATACCTCAACCTGCTCCTTTGTGTACTTATCTCTTTGCCTTCAGCTTTCTTTATTTTTCTGGTGAAGGAAGATAGAAGACTAACTAGCTTTGATCTGCCACTGTGAGTCACGTGGTAGGATATCTCCGTGTCCAGGGCTTTGAAACCAGGCTGAACTTTCCTGGAAAACATGAGATCAGAATGGAATATCTGCTTTTACTTTTTTTCTTGCTCAAGGTTCTATTCCTTCATTTTATTTCCTTTCTTCATCTTGCGAAATATGATTCATAGCTAACTCTGCCGTTTTGTGGAAAGTTTGGGTACTAAAAATTTTTATGAATTCAAGTCTTAGACTCTTTCTCGGGGTTAAAAGAGATCTTGGAGATTGCCACACCCACTCTCACTTTGTACAAATGAGGACTGAGACCCAGAGAGTGGAAGTGACAGCAAACGCAGGATGAGAGATCCTGGCTCTTTCAATCCTATCAAAGACTGAAGGAAAGTTCCAGGAGTTTGCACATTCTTCTTCAAACTTTAGAGTGGGCCACAGAAAGTAAAGCAGGGTTCACAGTTTTCCAACCGGACTCCTCAGCCCTACAATGACATTTGCAAATAGCACGAGGAAAACATTTTTTTCCCTTTGTTTTTGATGTCTAAAGTTTAAACTTTCTTTAAAGGTTGTATTCTAAAAAGGTTGAGTTCATGGTGAGTCAGTGACTCCAAGACAGACTGCAGGGCTATTTAAAACCAGCCCTGTGAATTGAGCGCCTTCACCACAGAAAAGGCCGTCGCGGGCCCTGGTGGAAACCGGCTGCCGTAAGAGAAAGTGGGGAAAGAAGGAAAGTGCCTCTAGCCACTCAGGCAACGTGAGGATCTGTCACAGCTTCCTCAGTTTACTGCCTCACTGTTCTACCCACACACTGAAGTGCATCTGTGCTTACTCTGTCTCTCCTGTTGCAGGATCTTGTATTACCCACGAGTCTGCCCTCTGCTCCATGTCTTTGAACTTGTCTCTTTACATCCCCTCTAAGACGTTATTCCATCTGCTGGGCCTTCCACTTCTAAGAGGTCCAACTCTCCTTCTTCACCCCCGTCTTTCTTTCAATAACCACCTCTCCCCCATAGCAGTCCGCCTGGATGTCATGTTCTCCTTTCCCTTCATCTTCAGTCCTTCAAAGATGAATCCTTTGAAGAGGTTCTCTACCTTGATTTGTCCTACATTCTTATCTTCCATTAATTCCCCAGCCCAGTAAAATCAAATCTCCTCTCCCAAAATTGTACTCATACTTCTCCTTTTGAAGGCACTAACACTTTCCTAATTGCAAAACCCAAGGGACATTTTTAGCTTCTTTTATTATTTGATATCTGTGCCATTGGTACTGATTACTTCCTCATTGAAACAATTTCCTCCTAGGATTTTCCAGTACCTACAAGGTTCTTCCTCCTTTATTGACTTTGTAAATACTGATATTCCCCAGGCTAGCCTTTGACCCTTCTCTTTCCCTTCTATCACTTCTCCCTCCCCGCCCCGCCATCCGTTTTCCCTTTACCTTCTTTCCTCCCTTTCCCTCTATTTTTCTCCCCCTATACTTTTCTTCCCATTCTATGCTCTGTCCTGTGACAATAACACTCACACTCAATGCTTAACCTACCACTTATAGTCTAACAATTCTTAGCTTGACATTTTCTTAGCCTTTTTCTGAGTGCCAGACACATTTTTATGACTGCCTATTAGCTATCTCCCCCTGTGTACCAAGATTTTTATCAACATAAATCTGCTCTCCTAGGCTGGCAATGCCACTGGCACCCCCAACCCCAGCACACATAGGCATTTACCAAGTGCAGCTTTTGCTACATCCTGATGGTAGTACAGCCTGGGGGAATTGTAGGGGGCTGCCCATTAGACAGCTGCCCAGGCATCTGGATTGCAGAAGAGATGGCTGGGTTGGAGATTCAGGTTGGGAACAATCCAGAAGGAAGGGCAGCTACAAGTAGATGAAGTCACCTGAGGAGGAGCTCAGAACAGAAATTCAAAACCTAGATGTCCAAGTATGGCCACCAAAATTATGTCCAACTTTATACACTTTATACAGCTTTTGAAAGATGCTTCGTAGCTTTCTTCAGGTTCTCAGAGGGGTCTAGAGGCCATAGAATTCTTAGAAATCCCTAGTTTAGGGCAAAGAGAATTTTAAAAAATTATTACAAAAAAAATACAGGGTGGAGCAAAAATTACATGATAACCCATAAATGATAATACAAACGTAAACTCTGTGTTTCATCTACTCGCAACTATAAACCTATTTTTGCCCCACCCTGTATAAGGGATGACTGCATGCCACTGAGTAGATTCAGGAACTAGCCTTGGCCTTGCCACTAACCAACTGTGTGACACCAGGAATAATGACCTGAAGCTCGGCGGCCATAAGAAACCTTCCCAGCCCACCCTGAATTTTCCCTGCAGCACATTGTACATCTGGGGCTGTAATTTGCTCCACTGATTTAATGTCTGTCTTCGCCACTGGATGGGAAGCTCCAAGAGAGTAAGGCCTATGTGGCTCCCTATTGTACCGTGAAACATTGCACAGAGTATGTATTTTTCCCTGATTTCCTTCGGACCTTCAGTTCTCTCCTCTCGGCTGCCATGTCTCTACCTATAATGTTAAAAATTCATTCTTCACAATCCATTTCTTCAGGCACCAACAATCTAACATAGTGTCACTCTTCACTATTGTAAGCTCTCCAGAGCCTGCTGAGCCTGAGTGTTGGTTCTTCCACTGAAGCAGAGCAGGCAGGCAAAGGGGTATAATTATAACAAATTGTGACGTGCATTACAATAATGGGATTAGAAGGTGCTAGGGAGCAAGGTGGGGGACCAGCCACCTCTGGGACTCAGGCATAAACAAAGCTCCTGGCTGTCACATTGGACTCCTCAGAGCAGAATGGACATTGCCCCCTTCAGGCAACACTAGGTACTAGTCACACTGACCACATGCTGGCAATCCCATGTCGCACCCTTCCTAGTCATTTCAGATACTGTTTCCCTGCCATTCACCTGCAATTCAGTACTCACAATTTATAAAAAAATAAATTACCTGCCTCTGTACTGAGTAATTTCCAAAACTAACTGTTCGCCACAGCAAAGCAACAATGCCTGGCTCCCAAAGGAAACATCGTTCTTTCTTCACCTTCCTTCCAGCCTCATTGTATGCCGCACCACATCAAATCCAGAAGGACAAGCACGCCAGAATTCAGCCCACCTGCTGGAGGCTTTGCTCCCTAACCTGCACAGCTGTAATTTGAATGCCCTTTAAAACAAACAAGTTCCTTAATTTTTTTTCACCTAATGGCTTCCCAGCTTTTCTTGCTTGGAATGATACTCTTTCACTTTTATTTTATCTTCTTTTTTAATTAAATATAGGTTTTGAAATTACTTATATTTCTAGCCTATGCCACATTCGAAATAATAACTTCTCTACTTCCCTATGTCTATTCCCCTTTTTAGTATCATACTGGTGAGAGGTGTTTTTTTTTTTAAATATTAGGATTTGGTTTACAAATCTAGTCTCTGAAGCCCAGTTCTACGCCATCCATAGCCACTTCATTGACCTGTTTGAACCTTAGTTCCCTCATCTGTTAAATGGAAACAGTAACAGTGATAGCACTACCTTATATCTTTTTTTTTTTTTTTGGTGATTTTAGATCACAGATGATGGGACTGAGTGTTTGCATAAATCCTGAAATTCTCTATGTAAGTATAAAATCAGTACTATTTCTTTCAAACTTCATGGTATGTCTCCCATCCTCAACTTGGGTAAGCAACTCCCTTTCTTCATCCATCCCCCTTCCAATTTCAAAATTTTAATCAACCCACCTGAAGTCCATCTCTCCATGGTAGTGAAAATTTGCCTTTTTTAAAACTAAGCATATCAGTTATTCAAAGAAGCAGTTTTGCTAGCTGTTAATTCTCCATTCAACAAATACATGTACCATGCATATAAATGTCTAAGATATGGTCTTTGACTTATAGAATTTTGTTCCAACACCCTTGATAACTCCAGATGGCTGTGATGGTTACCCTGTGTATGACTGATCAAGCCTGGTGAACTGACAAGGCAGATCACTGCTTGAGCAGGAAGTTTTCATTGTTGGGAAATTATTCTTCACATTGAGCTAATCTGTATCTTTCTGAAATTTCCATCTATTGTACAATTCTAACATTTAGAATTTTCCCGCACAAGTGTTCAGATGTTTGCTACCAAGTTACTTCTCCCCAAATTTCCCTTCTCCAGGTAAGAATATGAAGTTCCTTCGGTCATTCTAGGTATTCGATTTTCTCTTCGTCTCCGTCTCCTTCTGGTGGCCACACTCTGGTTCATCATCATTGAACGTAAACTATGATTAAACTCAGGACTGCAGATATGGCTGGGCCAAGGTTAAGTAGAAGAGAGTTATCACTCACCTCCACTGAGCATGAAATTACCCTTGATTTAGCCTGGAATAACATTAAGCTTATTTTGTTGTTGTTGTTGTTCCAGTCAAAGCTCATTGTTGATTCATGCCACAGTTAAATACAAATACAACCTCAGATTTTTAACCTTTCTTTAAAACTATATCTTCTTCATCCTATATTTATAGGGTTAAGGTTTTGAACACAAGTAAATGTCTTATACAGGTCCATATTTAATTTTATTTATTCATATTTGACCCAGTGTTGTCACTTACCAAGAAGTTGATGAATCCTGATTATCATTCGGTGTACCAGCTGTTCCTCCAAACTTCATCCCCTGGAAGGTTTTAATCAATAAACCTTCCATGCACTCCTGCTGTTAGTTAATGTGTTGCAAATTGAGATTAAGAATGAAGTTTATATATAACATGATTATAACCTAAATTATTTTTTGCCTTTTTTGATCTTTAAAAATCACTGTAGCATATAAAGATAATACATCATAATATACATAAGGGGTTCCACATCCAGTACGTAATAGGTGCTCAAAAAATACCTATCACATATCAATGAACAAAATAACCCAACTTTCAAAAACAATCAAAGAAAACATACAAGAAAAATAAGAGAATCTTCCAGACAAAGGCTGATGATAGGAAACACAAAATTGTAAAGACAAATTAAATTCTCAATGGAAGTCAAAAGCCAGAAGATGTAGCAGGATTCAAAATGAGACTAACCATTCTAAAACTGGGAGGGTGGGGAAAGCACTTTCCCTGAAATAGCTCCAGGCTGATAGCCAATACTGATGGTCTTCTGAGACTGCTTTGATGAACAGAAGGGAGAACAGACAAAAGTAAAGCAGCCCCTCAACACACATACACGATAGTATTAGCTAACTCCCGTTGAGCATTCATGGTGTGCCCAGGTATTCTGCCAACTCATGAAAGTCTCTCAACAATCCACTGAGGTTGATGCTGTGGTCATGCTCACTGTATAAAACAGAAAAGTGAACCTTACATAGGTTACATAAATTGCTCTAGGTCATGCACACAGTCAAGGTAGACATAGAACTTGAACCTTGGTATATCATGGCTACCAATGTCCACAAATGTCTGTATTTGAACTTACAGAGGTTCCTTGTTACACATTATAAACACTGGCAATAGTTAATCCATAGTTAAATATAAGGGGGGTGTATTTTCCTATCAAGACTCAAAGTACCATCCCTTAAACACAAATAAAGGTAACCCTGTGGGTTTTGAGCTAGGTCAGATTCCTCTCCAAAGATCCTGGCCTGGTCACACACACACACAAAATGTTTCCAGTTCCCCTAATCTTATTTGTTCTATACCTACCAATTCTGATACAAATTTTATCTGTAGTCTACACATTTATTAATGTTTAGATTGAAACATTAAGTGGAAAAAATCCATTCATGGCCTTGGATCACCCTCCATCCCACGCATAGTCAACTTAGGTGGTCCATTTATGACGTCTCATCTCACTGTCTTACCTGAGCCAGCCTACCTCTCCTTTGGCTCTCCCATTTCAATGCACAGGCCATGGTGTGATGTCTATGTCATGGAAAGGATACTGGGACTAGGGGAGATAACACCGAGACAAATAATGGGCTGGTTGGAAATGGGTGTTTTTCAGACAGGAAAGCAAGCACTGAAGAGACAAGGACCAGAACAATCACCTCCAGACATTAACCTCGAGCTTCTTGTTGAGGGGAAAGTAATAGGTTTCCAGGATATGTTCTTGAAAGCCCCACAGATATTTTATTTCTTCATCAAGTATTTACAAAGAACCTACTATGTGTGTGGCTCTGCTAGGTACTAGGCTAAAGCAGTGTACAAGAAGGAACATGGAGTTTACTGTCTACTGTGGAATAAATGGTACAATGAAAACCCAGACACCAGAATCTTAGTACTAATTTTGCTAATAACTCATCTTAGACAGACATCTCACTTCCTCGTGACTCAATTTCCTCACCTACAGGATGTTCAGGTAAAGAGATGCTGAGCAATGCAGCAACTAAGGCTCCTTTCAAGCATGATGACTGAGTTGGTTCCCCTGAAACAGCCACTACCCTGTCTCCCATGTCGGTGGCTTGTCTCGGGTGTGCCATTTGGGGGAGGGGATGGGGAGGTTACCTGCTGGAAAAAGTTCTTTCTCATTTTCATAATAGAA
This sequence comes from Phyllostomus discolor, assembly GCF_004126475.2. Lineage (NCBI taxonomy): Eukaryota > Metazoa > Chordata > Mammalia > Chiroptera > Phyllostomidae > Phyllostomus > Phyllostomus discolor. The sequence goes on from NC_040905.2 coordinate 202,550,616, forward strand.
TTATATACTCCCCTCTGCAGGTCTTTAATCTTCCAGCATTTATCCTATCAGTTCTGTCTCTAGTGAGCCCTTATCCCAAGATGTTTGTCTATTAAATTAAGAGTTTTGCAGAAGGGGAGAGTCATTTAAAGGCTGTAAATCACCGGGCAGTCTTTTGGCTGCTCTCTGCTCTGAGTCCCACTGCATCATCCTACACTCAGCCTGCTGCAGCCACCACCTCCCCTAGTTCCGCGGCTCAGTTCACAGGCAGACAGCTCTCGAGTGTGGAACCTGCACAGACCTGCCTGCCGCCAAACCTGCTCCAGTGCTGGGGCCATCCCGACTTGGGAGTGAGGGAACGGGGAATGCACGTGACTCCTCCATTAACCCTCAGCAACACGAATGGCAACTTAGCTCACCTAAGGTTCTTCCTTCACCTCCACCGTGGTGCTCGACATGCATCCAAGCCCTTGCTTAATGCCTCAGCTTTAATAACCGTGTCTTTGGATTATATTCAGGTCCCTGACTTGAGATTCTAAGCAGAAAGGCAGGAAAATAACACACTTCTGGAACCCGACCCATTGTGGGACAGATATTGTATGTGTCCTCTACCACTTGTATCTTCACCATTTACCTATGTGTTGAATGACATTGAGTTCCTATATTACAAACCAAGAGATGGAGGCCAAAAGAAAGAGACTGAGGCCAAGACAGATCACCTAAATCACTCAAGGTTTTATAACCCATTAGAAATGGAGCTAGAATTTTGAATCTGAGGCTATTTTGTACCAAAGCATGATGCACATTCATTCATTCACAGGTGCTTTTTGAGTGACTACTATGGGTCACGCAGTGGACCATGCTAGTGTTAGAGTAGTAACCAAAACAGGATTTCCACACCCACCTAATGCATACAGTCTACCCTGTAGCAGCATTCTACCCCTTCAGGATATTAGAGACATTGGCATAAGCTCCTTCTTTCTCCCTCTCATCTTGGTGATGGGATTCCTACGTCTGGGCCCCTGCCACCTTCTGAATCTTGCTCTGGCCATCGTTTTAGCTCTCAAAAAATCACCATAGACTTCATCACTCATGCCTACAGGGAGTCCCTGCCAGGGCTGGTTGCACAGGCCTGGTACTAATGATCTCATTGCTGGCTCTACTGCGCAGTGTGTCTTTCCTGCCACTCTGGACGGTCCCCTCTTGGGCTTCCTCTCTTGCACGTCCTCATTTCTGGGAAGGTCTCCAGGCCCTGTCCCAATGCTTGTTCCATCCTCCTGCATTTTACCTTCACATGCCCACCTGCCTCACAAGGTTTACCAGACTTCAAAGCAATCACACCCAATAAGGAAACACAGGGACAAAACCAGTAGCTGTGTTTTTCCATTTATCTGTCTCATTCCATAAACCCACCAACTTCTGGCTGCTCCCTGAGTCCTTATTTCCTGCATTCTACCTAGGTTGGCCTTCCTGTGAATGGTCCATGCCCCTCAATGACCCTTTCCTTTTCTCACTCATGGTAGCGCTCTGCAGCTTCATGAGATGCTATCACATATAAAAATGATATGAAGGATTCATTCATAACATGTAGAATGGAAATCACATGGGGCGAGAAATCAGGAGGTTTGATTCGAGTTTCAGTTCTACCTGTTACCTGCTTTGAGTTATTAGTCATGCCCATGCACTCTCTGAGGACACTCTTTCCTTCTCTGTTAAACAGGAATCTCAAAGACTATGATGGCTTTATAATGTATCCACTCAGCTAGTCTGAACTACTTTTCCCAGAATTCCCTTTCTTGTTTGTGTTTGGTTAGGATATGCCACAAGGGAGACCCTTGGGTGTTTCTGGAGGGTGGGAAGGGAGCAGCCACTATTGCATAAGCTCACTGGCTTGAAGCAGAAGCTGACCTGCAACAGCTCTACTTTCTCCTGGGTCCTCCTTCAACTTCACCACTCCTGGCCCAGGTGTATAAATTTACCTCTATGATAAAAGATGCCAGTGTCTTCTGCAGAATATCTACATCACCAGGGCCAAAGGGGGTTAAGAATTAACATGGGTTTCAGTCCACCCTCATAGGGTCCCAGTGTATGCTCTAAGTTGAACCTGTGCTTGATATCCCCAAATTTATGCCCACCTTCTCCCGGCTTCCAGCCTTCTAGGCTTTGGGTCCCAGCAACAGATATGCTTACAGAAATGCTTGGCTGGGTCTCATCATCACACAAGGTCAGACACCTGTAACAGATTTGTGTGTATACACAAGCATGTGTGATGTATATGCATGTGTGTATGTGTACTCTGGAGTCTGCTTCTCTGGTCGAACCCTGATTGATAAAAAGGATGTTAAAAAAATCACAAAATCTCAGGGGCACAGAAGAATAACTATTTATTTAACTTATGGATCTGCAGGTCAGCTGGGACAATTCCTCAGGAAGCATGTCTGTGGTCACCTGGGGTGACTTTGTTACATTTGTGTTTATTCTAAAGCCCAGTGTGAAGAGACAGCACCTATCTGGGGGAAGCTCTATTCCTGGAGATGGCAGCAGCTTAACAGGACAGCTCCCACTGAACAAATACATGTCACACCCAGAATCATATCATGTCTACTAGCATCCCATTGGTTAAAGCAAATTGTGTGGCCAATGTCAAACTTAAGAGGCAAGGGAGTGAGTTTGCTTTTTGTGGTAGAAACAAAAGTGTATGGTGTGGCTGCAGAGTGAATTGAGGCCACACTTAAAACACTGTGGCTCAGATGCCCTTGCTGAGTGGCCCAGTTGGTTGGAGAACTGTCCTGTATACCAAACAGTTGTGGGTTCAATACCTGGTCAGGGCTCATACCTAGGTTGGAAGTTTGAGTCTCTCTTCAGGGAGCATACAGGAAGTATCTGATCAATGTCTCTCCCTCATATCCACATCTCTCTCTCTCTCTCTCTCCCCCTTTTTCTAAAATCAGTAAATGCATCCTTGGGTGAGGATTTAAAAAATGCAGTGATTCAGAAAAATGTCTAGAAACCTCCTGCTGCTGACAAGCCATGCCGTGAGTAGTTCCAGTTATGAATGAACTGCGAGATCTCTCTTCCAGTTCTGACTCTGCTATCAACTAGCTGTGGGTTATTGAGAAAGTCAGTTCCTAATGCTTTGTTTGGAAAATGAGGATAATAATCCTTATCCCTAGAGGAAGAGCGGTTGAATTTTGTCTTTTAATGATTCTGTGATTCTAAGATGGGTTTGTTTTCTCTATTGTATTCAGTCATTTTTAAATTTCCTCATTTTAAAATACATTATATAATACAATTTTTAAGTCGTAAGTAAAAATAAAAGACTGCCTTTAAAATCCTCACACCTAATTTATATTCAGTTCTCTTCACTATGGAAATCCTTGTTGAAATATTTCCTATATCATTCCACATCTTTTCATGACTTTCTGTGCATGCATGCATTACACATACACACAGTCATATTCTTCCACATTGTAGCTTGCTAAACTTTTACTTTTGCTATATTTTGGCCTGTTCATTGTGATCTACATAGACCTATTTCATCCTTTTGAAATCTTTTGTATTTCTAAGTGTGAATCTACCAGGAAATATGCAACATTTTCCCCTTTAATAATCACTGCAACCCTTCCAGATATAGTAATCCCTCCCTTATCAATGGGGTATATGTTCCAAGACCCCCTGAAACCATGAATAGTACCAAACTCTTTATATACTATGTTTTTCCTATATATACATACTTAAGATAAAGTTTAATTTATTAATTTACAATAGTAACTAATAATAAAATAGAACAATTATAACAATATATTATTTAAAAGTTTTGAAAATGTGGTCTCTTGTTCTCTGAAAATGTCTTGTACTTTTTGTGGTGATGTAAGATGATGAAATGCCTCATTGGTGAGATGTAGTGAGGTGAATGACCTAAACATTGTGCTATAGTGTTAGACTACTCCTGAGACCTTCGGAGCTTACATAACCAGCACTTTACGGCTTCTCCTTGGCATATCTGAACTGCAGCATCACTGCTCTTGCACTTTGGGAGCATTGTTCAGTAAAATAAGGGTTGCCTGAACACAAGCACTGTGATATCAGGACAGTTGATCTGCTCACCCAGAAAGTCACTAAGTGACTAACGGGTCAGGAGCGCACACAGCATGGAGACGCTGGACAAAGGGATGATTCACATCCCGAGTGGGATGGAGCTCAATTGAGCTTGATAGAGCGCAGCAGTACAAGATTTCCTCACACTACTCAGAATAGCATGCAATTTAGAACTTATGAACTGTTTATTTCTGGAGTTTTGCATTTAATGTTTTCGGACTGCAGTTGACCATGAGTCAATACAATCATGGAAAGCAAGATTGCAGATAAGGGAAAACTACTGTGTAGTTTTCAACATTTGATTAACAAATCAAATGTTGAAGAGAACATCATTGTACCTGCCTTTGCTTAGTACGAGAATATTTTCTGGAGGATAGAATCTAAGAAATAGTCACATTTTTGAAATATTGATATATTATGGCTATATTGCCCTCCAAATAAAGCCAGATCTAATTTATACACTACCAACATTATATAGAATTACCATATCTCTGAATCTTTACCAATGGAAAATGTCATCAATTTTTTAAAGATTTTGTTTTGTTTGTTTTTGCTAATTTAATGAGCCACATAGATGTCACAGGACTATTAAAATGGTTGACTTAATGATATGTAAATTTCACTTCAACTTAAAAAATCAAAGCATACAATTCACCATATTAACAGAATAAAAGGAAAATCCCTACAATTATTTTAATAAATTTAGAAAACACATTTTTACAAAATTCACACCGATTTATGATAAAATTTCTCAGAAATAAGAAAACATCAATCTATAAAAGAACATTTACAAAACTTAGAGAGGTAACACTATCCTTATTGGTATCATATTGACCACAAAGATCAGAAACAAGACAATGATTCCCACTTTCACCATTTCTATCAAATATTGTATTGGAAATCCTGACCATTTTCAATAATAAAAAAAGATGCAAGAGGCATAAAAATCAGAAAGGAACAAGTAAATTGTCTATTTGAAAATATGACTGTTCACAAAGAAAATCATAAGGAATCTAGAAAGTTATTATACGATGAAATAAATAAATTCAGCAATTTTGTAGGATGCAAGGCTTTCTTTAGAACTCAATTGCATTGGTATACATACAACTTATGATAACAGAAAAAGTAAAATATTAACTATTGTAACTAAGCAAAAAATTAAAAAATTAAACTATTAGGAAAATATTTATCTAAACTAAAACACTGCTAAGAAAACATGCAGAAGACCTAATTACCAAACCCTATGGTACTGGCATTGGAATTGACAAATGAATGTAATACAGGGTCCCAAAGTCGACCCATGCTTATATGGTTATCTTTTTAAACAAAGGCAGCAGAGTGATCCAATAGTAAAAAGAAAAGTTTTTCCACAAATGATGCTGAAGAAACTGTGTGTTCATATGAAAAAATAAATAAATAACTGAATGTCAATGCTTATCCAAAATGTATCTGCAATCGATCACAAACCTAAACATAAAAGCTAAAACCATAAAACTTTTTAGAAGTAAATATTAGTAAATATATAATAAATATAAAATAAAGGCATTATCTTCATGATTAGGTATAAACAGAGTTTTCTGAAGCAAGTCATAGAAAGCAGAACCATAAAAGGAAAAAGATGATAAATAAGACCTCTTCAAAATTTAAAAATCCTGCTGCACAAAAAATACCATTAAGAAAATGAATAAACAAGCTAAAGACTATGAGAAAATATTCACATATGTTCAAAAGAACTGTTATCTGGGGTAAATAAATAATTCTTATAACTCAACAGTAAAAAGACAAACTATAAAGACTGAGCAAAGTATTGAATACTCTTTACAAAAGAAATGTACAAATGGCCAATAACTACACAGCTCCCAAAAGGGCTAAAATCCTCACGACATCAGACGCTAACAAAGATGCAGAGCAACCAGAGTCACTTACATTCCTGGTGACACGAGGGCACAACTGCTGTGGGTGGAAGTGTGACAGGTTCTGACAAAGAGAAGTATACACTAACCCTGTGATCCAGCAAAGTCAAAGACAGGAGAAGGAAAAGAAGGCACCCACGTGAAGACTTGTACATGACTGTGCATAGCAGCGTTATTCTTAACAGCCAAAAGCTGGAACCCAACTAAATGTCTATCAAGTGGTCAATATATACACAAAATGACATGTGTCCACACAGTGGAATGCTGTGCAACCATGAAAAGAAATGAACATTAGACTCAGTGAAAAAAGCCTTCCTTTTGAAAAGTACAGATTGTATAAGTCAATTTATATGAAATTCTAGAACAGCCCAATCTAATCTAGAGTAGGAAAGAATCCAAACAGTGGCTGCATCTGAGAACAGGGTGAGTTTAGCGAGTGGGAATGGGTACGAAAGAACTTCCTGCAATAATGGCAGGCCAAGTTCTGTATTTTGACAGGGGTTTGGGTTACCCAGGCAAATGCATTTGCCAAATCTCAGCGCATACTTCAAGATCTGTGCATTGCTTTGTATGTCAATTTAAAAACAGAAAAAATATAAGGAAATATTAAGTCCTGTTCATGAATAATACATTCTTTAGAATAAATGTACAGATGCTTGTAGTTTCCTTTGAAATATAAACTAATCAGTTAGGAGGTGGACACACAGGTTATTGAACAAGTGTAGTAAAATGTTAATGGGACTTTGGAAATAGTTGGGCAGTTCTTCAAAAGGGTTAACGTAGAGTTTACCATATGACCCAGCAATTCCACTCCTAGATCTATACCTGAGAGAAACGAAAACAGATGTCCACACAAAAACATGTATACAAATGTTCATGGCAGCATCATTTGTAAGAGCCAAAAAGTGGAAACAACCCATATGGCCATCAACTGATGAACAGATAAATGGGATGCGGCAGACCCACACAATGGGATATTATTTGGTAACAAAAAGCAATGAAGTAGTGATACATGCTGCAACACAGATGAACGTTAGAGGTTCCGCTAAGTGAAAGAAGCTAGTCACAGAAGGTCACGTATTGTAGCATTCTATTTGTATGAAATGTCCAGAATGGGCAAATCTATACAGACAGAAAAGAGTCACTTTCTAGGGCTGGGGGATGGCAAAAAGGACATGGGAAGTGGGGGCGGGAAGGGAGGTGACTGACAATGCATGTGGTATTGGGGAAGGGGTGATAAAAACATTCTAAAATCAATTGTGATGGTTGCACAACTCTGTGAGTATACTAAGAAGTACTGAATTGTATACTTTAAACAGATTAATTGTATTTTATATGAATTACATCCCAACAATGCTATCATAAAATTTGTTACTGATACAATGCAGGTGGTGGGTATATAAGTGTTTACTATAAAGTTAATTCAACTTTGCTATATACTTGAAAACTTTTAAAACAAAACAATCTTAAGATCTTGGTTGGACCTGTCTTAAGTTTAGAGGTTAGTATGGACAAAACGGGTATTTGCACACGATTGAGTCTTTCCAGTTAAGAATAGACCACATGCTGTTTAAGCCCCTTTTCAGCGTCCATGCTACACATTGTCTCAGGCCACCTCTACTGAGTGTGTGGCAGGATCCACTATTCCACCCCTGCACAGCTCAAGGCGTTAGAAAGACCTCCCTTATATGCTACCACAACAAAAATCCCTGTCACTACTTACTAGAACCTCTTCTGGGCTTTTTGAAATTTCTGTCACATTTCATTCCCTCCTGCACGATAGCAGTCATAAGTCCGGGAGTCCCCGGTTTTTCAGGCTTTACATACCTGGTTCTTCTAGCTGGTTTTTTTTTTATTTGCATGATTCTGGACCCTTCACTATCTGGAGTACCTTTCTCTGAAAATCTTGTTTCTCCTAAACTCCCAGGTATAACAAGAATGAAACAGCATGGCTCAGGTAAGGTCTGATCAGCATGGAATAGAGAGGAATTATCCTTCCTCCTCTAAAACATTTTAGCACTATTAGTACTAACTAAAATTATTGTGCAATAGCTTTCCCAGGCAATCCTAGCTCACTGCTCGTCTATTAGTCTAGAAAACCTGCTGGTCTGTTCTCATGTATTACCAAGTAAATGATATTCTTTTCCATCCATATCTGAAATGTGCAGCCCGCCTTTTCTAAAACTAAAGGACTTTCCTCAGCATGTTCACAGCGCTAAGCGTCTGGATGTCTGGTTTAGTGGCCGCCGAGATTGGAGAGAGCAGCTTCTCTGCATTTGCGTCATTTTCGTGATGAATAAAGCATGGAGAATCACTCTCAGCTGGTAGCGATATTCATAGACTTTCCAGATTGGAAGAGACCTTAAAAGACCGTCTCATCCCTCCTCCTGTCACCAAGCACGATGATATCTACACCAATCCTCTTCAGAGACAGGGCGGCAGCTGTCACCAATCTACCCAGATCTCTAGGCTGTCCCTCTGTGACCCAGTCTCAGGTTAGTGTATTCCTCTTGATTCTGAGCGTTGAGAGCCTCGGATGAATGCAGTACAGAAATTAGCAGGAAGTAGTGGGAATAATTCGCCTGCACTCAGCTTCTTGTTCCCACAGTATCAGCCAAACAAAGGCAATTGAGGGCAGGCGGAGATGCTGGGCTCACCAAAGGTGTTGAGGGGGCTTGTACTTCTCCACATCAAGGGCCCATAATTACTTTGTCCTAGCCATCCACTTGGAGAAGAGGATGCTATGAATAGAACTTCGTCTTACCACATGCTGCCCTTAGCCTACAAAGGGAAAGATTTTCCAATGAAAGTAGGTCAGTGCGGTTTCTGGGTACAGGGTCACTTCACTTACTGTCTGGGTCAGTCCCAAGACCTAGGGCCTCCTCCTAGTGAGAGACTGGCATTCAGAGTGCACGGAGGTCTTTCACATTTTTGCCAGACTCATGGTATCACAGATCTGGAGACAAGATGTGGGTCACTGGACACCAACACTGGCCCTTAAGTTAATAAGCATTTTGGAATGCTTATTAACTACTGTGGTGGTTTTCACATACGTCCATAATTTTTTTGAGACTCATCCCTCCAGGAGATGGATCTTCATTCCCCTCCTCTCAAGTGTGGGCTGCATTTGGTAACTTGTCTCTAACAAATCGAATGTGGCAAGGGGGAAATGCTAACTTGGCAGTGGAGCAAACTGGCAGACACCCCCTTACGCAAACGAGGTTAAGAGCAGCAGTAACGCTGATGTCATTTAGCCAGAGCTGGCTTCAGAGCGTGCAACCTGGACAGCCAGACAGGGCTCCACACTCAGAAGAGCGCTGCACTTCTTTTAGCACTCTACGTGTGGCACGCTGACATTCTTGATTTTATCTTTGAATTTGTGTTTTGTAAATTAAGTCTGATGGGGAAAATGGAGCGTGTGTGTGAGCAGAAGAGATACATACAATGTGCATTCACACCACTCCTTGCCACCCTATTCACAGACAGCATTTGGATGCCCCAAGTGCACAGAATCAGAGGATGCATGATGAGTGAAGTCCAGCAAGACTCCAAACAAGTACAAGGTAAGAGCGTTACACCCATGACTGAGTAAGCAGGGAAACTGACAGCCTGTAGAAGCCACACTTCCCATGTGGACCAGAGCTTGCTTTGAACAGAGAAGGAAGGCAAGGGGGTTCTATGAAACAAATCACCAAGAAACCCTATCATATCCTTTCTTACTTATGTTACTTCCCTGTTTCACACTATCACTTATATTAAAAATGATAACAGAAGGAAAATGAAATATAGGGCCACCAACATTCCTTTTCCTTTTAGTCCTGTCTTATTCATCAGTAAGCAGAGGTAGAGAGTATCGGTAGAATACGTGCATAGCACGGATGGACCTGGAGAGCGTTGGGCTAAGTGAAATAAGCCAGTCAGGGAAAGACAAATACCATGTGATTTCACTCATATGTGGAATCTAATGAACATGCTCAACTAACAAGCAAAACAGAGACAGGCTCATACATAGAGAGCAGGCTGACGGCTGTTGGGAGGGGTGGGGGAGGTGGGGAAGTATGGGGGGATAGAAGGTGATGGATGGAGGTTTGACTTGGGGTGGCGGACACAATACAGGGTACAGATGATAAGTGGTAGAGCTGTGCACCTGAAACCTGTATAATTTTGTTAACCAGTGTCATGCCAATAAATTCAATAAAAAGGAAAAAAAGAAAGGAAAAGTTTATGAGGAAAGGAAGTGAAATAAAAGCAGTTGTGTTAGTCTTGTGCAGCTTCTGTGCTGTTTCCATCAGAACAAAACACACGCCTGTGCAATCTTCAAAATACAAACTGTGCAATTTTGATAATTCCGCATGTGAGTTAAATCTTATATTTGCACCTAAAACTGCCATTGCATAATACAAAGATAAACAATAAAATCCATGCCTATCATTTAAAACATTGCTTTTTCTTTATTTACAGTGACATAAAATAAAAAGCCAATAAAAAACAATGCAAGAAATTGAGAGGGAGATTATGGAGAAAAAGGAGAAGTTTTATATTTTAGTAGCTTTAACACTTTTTTCTGCTTTTTGAACACAAAGCTTCACTTCATCATTTTACCCTGGGCCCGGAACATTATGGAGGCATCCCCGCATGTACCCCTGATATTATGTGAACACTTCCGATGTTCTTCTTCCAAATCCTTACCTCTAGTCTGACCACAAGAGTCAGATGGACTCAGATTCAGGGACATTCTCAAAATACCTGAACAGGGTTCTTCAAAGGTGTCTGCATCATGAATGGGAGGAAAAGACCAAGGCACTGTCATGGGATGGAGGACATTGAGAAGACATGGCGACCCAATAGAACACGGTGCCCTGGAGCGGGCACTGGATCAGCAAAACATTGTTAGAGGAGAGGCTGCGGAAATCCATGTCCACGGTTTACGTAAGACTACTCGTACTAGTCACTCATGTTAATGGCTGAGTTTTGAAAAGTGTATCATCAGTACATAAAATGTTAACATTAGGGGGAGAAGTGAGGTGGCATGTCTACGGGAAATCTGTACTTCCTGTGTTACTCTTCTGTAATTCTAAATTATTTTAAAATAATTCCCTATTTTTACAAAAGCATTAACTTGGGGTCTACCATGTGCAGAGCACCACTGTTGGTGTGTTCATATGTGTTCTTCTTTAATCCTCATAACAGCACTATGATGTGTACATATTTGTATGGGTGTATATTTTCCATTTTACAGTAAGGAAATTGAACCTCAAAATGCCCAAGTGGACCTGAGATCACAAGTATCTAAAGTGGTGAAGCTAGGATTAAAACAAGTCCAATTACTACTTTTTTTCTCTAAACATCATTATTCCCCATTTGTCTCCCAAATAACATCCAACTCCTGAGCGTCATAAACTAAGGTCTCCCTTATCTTGCTTTAGTTCCAGGCTTATATTATTTTCCACTATGTTGCTTCACACTTGTAACTTCCCACCACATTTAGCTTCTTCCTGATCACAAGGCATGGATTGTATTTTCCCTACTTTGCATGCCTCCCTCCCCGCCTGAAACATCCCCAAATCCAATCACGCTTGATATTTATGACCCAGCTCAATTGCTTCCTTCTCCTTCAAACCTTTCCTTACCTTTCTTCTGGAGTGGTCTCTCTTCTTCACCTCAAATTCACAGTATTGTATTAAATTCTATAGGATGGATAATTAAAAATAACAATAATAACCCACAATGTTATTAAACATTGACTATGCCAGGCACTGTCCTAAGTTCTGTGCATACACCATCTCATTGTGTTCTTGCACACAGCAGTCCTCAGAAGTAGATGTAATGGTTTTATCTATTTTATAAATTAAAAAAAAAAACCCTGAGACTTGCAGAGTTTAAGTAAATCACCCAAAGTCACAAAGCTACCACTAATAATATCATACAATGATGTAATTTCTGAGTAAAGAATTTCTTTTAAAAATATTTTATTTAAGTTATTATTAGAGAAAGGGAGGAAGAAAGAGAGGGAGAGAAACATCAATGTGTGGTTGCCTCTTGTGAAACCCCAGCTGGGAACCTAGCCCAATACTCAGGCATGTGCCCTGACTGGGAATCAATCTGGTAACCCTTTGGTTCACAGGCTTGTGCTCAATCCACTGAGCCACACCAGCCAGGGATGAATAAAAGATTTCCTAGATGCCAATTAAGTCAATCAGTTATCCAATGCTTGGACTTTTTCTTTAGCAAATGAAGAATCTAGATCTAGAGAGATTAAAGTGGCTCATTTCAAAACAAGTCACTGGAACAAATAGGTTAGATGGAACCCGGCAATCCCAGCACAGGGCTATCCCTACCATGCCAAGTGCAGCTTCACACGTTTTTGACTGATGAATATTCTCAGCCCATCAGGAGCACTGGCTCAACATCAAGGCAACTGAGGGCTGGAGAAACCTTCCCACAATTCTCAGGCGAATCCATGAAATATCTCTGCTTTGCAGCATCTATGACCTGTGGATGGAAGTAGTCCTCAGTCAGCAGTTCACAGACCGTAGCATCAGCATCTTCTAAAAAAATCTTGTTTGAAATGAAAATTATTGGGTTTGAAATGAAAATTATGGGTTTGAAGTGAAAATTATAAACCAAGACCAACTGAATTATGAACTCAGGGGATAGGGTCCAGGATTCTGGTTAACAAGCCTTCCAGGTATTCATGCTGCTTGCAAAAATTTGAGAACTAGCCCTGGCTGGTGTGGCTTAGTGGATTGAGCATCCTCCTGCAAACCAAAACATTACCGGTTCCATTCCCATCAGGGTACCCAGGTTGGGGGGGTGGGGCATGCAAGAAGCAACCAATTGATGTTTCTCTCACACATTGATGTCCTCTCTCTCTCTTTCTCCCTTCCTTCTCCTCTGTCTAAAAATAAATAAAATTAAAAAAAATAAAGTTTGAGAACCACTGTACCAGTGCAAATTCTAAAGCACAGATAGAAATGTGTGTTACCACCACAGCAATTCCATGAGTTTTCTGGACTACTGTGTGGTTGACTTGTTTGTTTCCTGAAGCATCTGGTTTCCTTTTTTCTTAGTAGACTCACTTGGCCATTAGCATCTGAACTGGGAAGAACAGGAGAAGGGAACATTTCCAGCAAGGTCAGCCAGCTTCTTAGTTTATATACGTCAAATATATTTCCCTTTCCCTCCCCCTCCCCCTCCTCCCCCTCCTCCCCCTTCCTCCCCGCCCCTTCCTCCTCCTCCTCCTCCTTCTTCTTCTTCTTCTTCTTCCTCTTCCTCCTCTTCTTCTTCTTCTTCTTCTTCTTCTTCTTCTTCTTCTTCTCTCTCTCTCTCTCTCTCTCTCTCTCTCTCTCTCTCTCTCTCTCATTACAGTTGTCATTTGGGTCCTCAGTATAAAAAGATTAATGGAAAAAAGTATCAGGGCTTCCTTTTATGAATATGAGAAAGCTTTGTTCAGGCTCTTACTAATGCAGTTGTGCCTTGATTTTCAAGCCTCAACATGGTAGTTTGAATTATGTTTTCAAACTCTTTATCCTTCTATAAAATGATTCCATCTACACACTTTGCCTTTGTAGTGCCTCTGTTGATGGAATATATTTCCTTGTCCCACTGATGTTGACCTTGATTTCTACCAATGCAATGTAAGCATATGTGACATAAGCAGAGGCTTTATCCTTGCTAACATAGCATGGTCCTATTGATCATCTAAACCCATCATTAGAAGAGCATGCCCCAGGTAACCAGAGGATGATAGAGTATGTGGATGGTACTTGAATCCTATACGTTGCCTAATGTGAAGCCCAGATGACACCACCTGAACCACAGCCAACTCAAAGGTTCGTGAATAAGAAAATAACTGTTCATTGTAAAGCACAAAGAGTTTGATGTGTTACCAGAAATAACTAATACACTCAGACTATCTCAGAGCTTACCAAATAATCTGCAGCCAACCTTCACAAGAGAAGAATAAATATGAGCAACCCAGTCCCTCCAAGAAGAGGTCTTAGAATATGACCACAACAATAACCAGAGAGAATTCTGCTTCTGCTTGGGATGTAGGAGATACAGGAGTCCAAGACCAACTATGGCTCCCACAGCTAAAACTATCAGAAAACATCATATACCTTTTAAAGATATTGAAGATTCAATACACTAAGAAGTCTAAAAAAATTAAATTTCAGAGAGAGTTAAACCCTTCTTTCATGAGCCAAAAATAATGGCTGCTTTTCTCTCTGGCAGCATCTGCCATGTTTAGGCAGGAGAAGGTGGAAGGTTAAGCCTGCCGTAGGCATAGGGTCTTGAAGCGGTAATGGTAAGTCAGTAAAGACTTTCATTGTTCTCTGATCTCATATGATGAGTTGCAATTTGTAGAACTCCACATAGCAAAACAATGCTAGTTCTCCCGGCCACTAATTCTTCCCCACATGCATTCAGCTGAGCGCATGGTGTCACTGCAAGAGGGCGAGGACTGGACTGGCAAGGGAACAATTTCTCTTCATCTAACAGCCCTAGAGCTCAAAATTTCTACTAAAGAAATGGGCCAGTAATACACACAGGATACATTTTAATCTTGTATATTTGAAACCAGAGGTGAACTAAAATTAAATAAAGCTGCAACTCAGATGTGACCTAACCCAACTCATCACTAAATCTAACCAAAGTCATCACACCCTTATTCTAGTTTCCTCGCTGAGGAGTTTCTTTCTCTCTGGGGTAAAAGAATATTTACTCCACTTTCTATGATTGTTTAAAACACAATATTTGACATACAATAAACTTTCAAAGTCTGCAAAGAGGCAACTGCTTGCTACCTATAAACAAGAAGAAAAATAGCCAATAAATATAGACACACCGGTGACTCAGAGATAACCCACAGGTACTGGAATTAACAGGTGATGATTTTCACAAATTATAACCATGCCATAAAATAACTTAGAGGAAGTAAAAGAGAGATAAAAATGAGAAATGTAATGAAGAAATAGAATCTGTAAAACAGCTCAAAATAAACACTTTAAACTGAAAAGTACATTAGCTGAAAGAAAGAATTAATTAGATAGGTCTAACAGCAAACCTGACACAGCCGAATAAAATAACAGTGAATTCAAAAGCAAATCAACAAAAATTATACAACCTGAAGCATGGAGAAAAAAGTAAAAAGGTACATGTAAGACAATAATAAATGATGTAATTGGAATTCCAGAAGAATAGAGCAGAAAAAATATTGGAAGAACCAATGGCCAAAAATTTTCCAAAATCGATGAAAGATATCAAATCATATATCCAAGAATATCCTGAAATTCAATCATGCTGATGATAATCCTAACCAATCTCAAGATGCCAGGCATGAGCGCTGGGTACCCTAATTTCCCCTTGCACCTGGATCTGTTCCCTTTGCTCACTCTCACTGATACACCTCCTGACATAACCCCCAGCCCAGTGGCTCTCAGGTTCTCTCATGGAACTCTCCCTGTACTGAAGACATCCCGCTTGGGGGCTGCTGCTGCCTCCACAACTGTCTACCTCAGGCTGATCTCCCCCATATCAAGCCACCAAGGGAAGGGGTGGCCGGGTGTTCTATGCATCAAAATGACTCTTGTATAGTGAGCCCCTGACCCAAAGGCAGCTCCTTCATAAGGCCAATGATGTCTGATTTATTACGAAGTGAAGATTCTGCGTGGTAGTAATATTCTTAACTAGCTAAGCAAACCACCCGGAAAGAATACTGAAAGGATTGGCAAATCCACAGGAAGGAAAGAGATGAAAAGCTAACGTGAAAAAAGAGATACTGTGGGACTCTGAAGAGAAGACACCTTGGATTATTCATTTAATCTGTTCTAGATGCAGAGCACACAAATTTCATTTGCAGGTCTGCTACAAGTGCTACTAGAGTGCTTGTTGTGTTTGCCACCATGAGTAAAGCTGTGGTTCTGCCAGAATAGCCTGATTTTCTGTCTCTGAATAATCTGAAGCTCTTTGCCTAGAACCTGATTCTGTCATGAATAGCATGATGCAATGATCCTATATCCTGAGGTTGCTACACCATCAGACAATTGTGTCCTAGACCACGTTCTTCCTCCAGGTCCTAATGATTGTGACCCCTCTCTGTCCTATCCTAGTTCATTCCACCCTTACCCCCCCCTACCGATTCCCTCCTTCTTTTAGATATGTCTCTGTTGGGCGTTAGTCCAAATCAACAAATATTTAACACCAACAACGTGCAAGCCACTATGCTACTTGTAATAAATAGACATAGCAAATAGGCTTTTTTAAAAATAAAAACCCTGCTTAATCAATAAAGACAGGTTAGGGAGCTTTGTTATGAAGGATTCTGTGGCCTTTTCCAAGCAGCACTGTAAGGAGTGCTGTGATTGATTGTCAGTCTGCCTGTAGCAAGGGATAAGGGAGAGGCAGCACATTCCACACCTGACAACCTGGCTGTAAGGGATGTAAATACGTAGTAAGGGGGTCCCTGTCTCAAAGAGCCTCTCAGTCTGTTGGAAAAGCAGACAAACATATAAGTTGCTAAATCACAAGACATACAAGCCAACAATGAAATGTTAACAAATTCTAATACAACATTTGTGGGAGGGTAATTTATCTTAACCAGGATTGAGAAAGGTCTTTGGTAGGGAGGAAATCTGAGCTCTTCCTTAAATGGAATTAAAACATGTGTGAGGGTTGGGTGGGTAGGTTGGGATGGGAGTAAAAGATAGAAAATTGTGTTGCAACAATTTAAATAAAATTTTTTAAAATTTAAAAAAACAGTAGAGCTCTAAAGATAAAATATTATGTATAGAAAATAAACATCAACACACACACACACACACACAAAACATGTGTGTGTCCAAGTCAGAGTTACAACTGTAAGTGGCTTTTGGCCATTCAATTTTGTGTTACTTTTCTCTTTTCAAACCCAGCATTTCATCCTGGAACTTGTGAATTTGATGCCTGATCTTACCAGAGTTGGGGAAGCTAATGTTCAGCATGATCTCCAGATTCCATCCTGAGTTCCTTTAAGGCAACACTCCCTGGCCCTCCAGCTCCTGGTGTCCATAATCCCACTCCAAACCCACCTCTGAGCACTTCAGGGCCTGGGATCCATGTCCAGGCCCCATGAGCAGAAGAGGATTTCCACTGGCTCACAATATACCCATTGTCACACCATCAAGGGTTAATTGCCTTCCTTGAGACATTACATTTCCCTTTTCACAAATGACATAAATGAGTTCAAAATAAAGTGGTAATTTATAAATTTAACTTGTCATATTTTTGCATCAGAGACTGCCTGTCTGGTGAGATTCAGATGTAGGAGTCAAAGTTCAGTCCTCCATTGTGTGAACACAGAGAGATGGCTGGATCTGCTCAGGAGGTAGCCCTGATTCAGCCACCTGCCATGGTAAGCAAGTAACTGACCACAGTGCAAATGAAGGGCGAAAGAGAGGGCTATACATGAACATGGTGTTTTCTACACAGTAATCCTGCCCATTAGCAAAAAAGGCTGCAATGAATGTTCTGGGCAGGACTAGGATGGAGTGAACAGATGGGCAGTAACATAGGAAAAGGAGATAGCTCCCTCCTCACCAGTCAGCTTTAAAGCTTCTCCCCAGATTCATGAGATCCAGCCAGCGACTGCCTAAGAACCTAGCATATCAGGGCTAACCTCAACAGTCATCTTCTTTTTGAAAGCATAGAACAGAAACAACCAAAACAAAACACTATATGAATCATTTGAGAATAATACTTTTGACTAATTATAAATGTATTTGGAGTTCAGAGAAGAAAGGTCAGTACGAGCTGAAGAGATTAGGCAAGCCCCCAGAATGAGGCTGGATTTGAACTGACCTTGAAAAAATGGGAAGAGATACTAAATAAGGTAGCAATATGCTTTCGAAAAATAGGAGGCAAGATGTGAATGTGTATATACATTCAACAACAGACAAGTAACAAGAGAATACATTCCAAGAAAGGTAGGAAGATAGGCAAAGGAGCAGAAGTGGGACTCAACATGATTTGTTTGGGATGAGAAGGACAATTTTGATTTGACTTGTGAGTAGGGAACATTGGGAGATGTTTGGATGGGCGAGATGGAGTCAGATTTTGGAGGGCCTTCAAATGAGTACAGGATTTAAAGAAGATAATTCTTATGGCTCATGAACAGGAATTGGCATGGGGGCGGGGGGCGGTGCTGGCTTGGAGACTGTTGCAAGAACTCCAGCCAGAGGTATTGAAGATCTACAACATATGGTTAGGCACTCAAAAATAGCCCTAAGCCTAATGGATGAAGCCTAAATTGGAGGAAATGGCAGCAGAAATGGAGATAAAATGTCAACTTAGAGAGACAATTCAAATGAATAGATGTCTCAATGATAAACTGGATATACAAGTCAGTAATTTGAAGAAAGGGCTCTCTAGATATACAGATCTACCTTAGTGATTTCCTGTATCATTTTCCCAGGGAAAAGAATACATAATTCTACTTGGGAATTAGATTTCACTTCAGGTCTAATTCAGGCAACAAGGATTAAAAGACTTTCTAATGCAAGCTTTCGCTCCAGCCAATGGCAGGGACGCCAACGAAACCCAAGATGGAGTCGTTTGGAATGATTCTCACCCAATCTGGCAGCTCCATCTTCTCAAAATTTCTCAAGGAATCCACCAAATCTCAATCATGTGAGAAGGGACTGACCTTTCCTGGAGGCCTCCTTAAGGTGTTTTCTATGCATTTAAACCTCCTATCACCCCTGTTGGTATTGCACACAACTCTTGCACTGAATGACAAAGAAGCAATCACAGAAAGAAGGCAAACCTTCTTGTGGGCCTTAGGCACTGGGGGTCCCGTCTGCCTATCTCTAAACACACTCTTCCATCTACGCTATGCAGGGACCATGCTTCCAGACCCAAGGACATTTTATTCTTTGATTCAAAGTGACTCAGGGCCAATAACTCTCTCCTTCCAAGTGCCCAGGCCCAAAACAGTCTTTAGAAGTTCAAGAAAAATTTTTAAAAAATCATAAGACCAGGTAGTTCCCTGCAGAGACAAGACTCCTCTCTCTAGTGTGACTTGACTCAAGATAAAATCTAAAAATGAGCTTCCGTTCCAAGGGTTGTTGTGAAGAATGTGAACATTTTTTTCTTCCAGGCTCCATCTGTGCCTGTTCCTCAGTCACCTTTACTCACTCCTTCTCTCAGTGGATGTAAGCTCTGACCCTCACCTTGACTGATCCCCGGGGATTTCATGTGCAGACTCAGCTCACGGCTGGGTTCCGGGGACTTTGTCTTACACCCCTCCTAAGGCATCACCTGAGGACCTGCAGTACCTGAAAGGCCACAGACTTGGTGATATTTTGAATTGCAATGAGGCCATCTTTGTGTCTCCGTAATGCCCACTTTCACTGCCTATTTCCACTTCCAAAGACTCCTGAGATGTAATTGCTATGACCTGAGGGAGGAAGCAGGCAAACATAGGGAGAGAGGCTGAGGCAAATGGCAAGTGCACTGGCAGGAGGCTGGATCTGAATAAGAAAGCACATCAAAATGTTCCCCAGGACTTATGAATGCTGAGTTTCCACCGGAATATGTGTATATATTTCAGCTGGCCAGTGAACATACCAGCTAGGGGGCAGGGACAAAAACATAATGGATAATCCCTAAGCGTAGCATGGAAAGGAAGATATGCACACCTTTGCTGGTGAATGTATGTGATAGGAGAGAGGCGTAAACAAGGCTTGGGGAAAGATAAGGGTTTCCATTCATCAATATATATGCATTGACTCCTTTTTGTGTCAGATGATGTGCTAGTTGGTGGGATGAAGTACAGCAGACAGAATCCATGCTAGAGGCTGGCATTAATCCCATGATCACACAATGAATATATTATAAACTATTTAACAAAGAAAAAATAGTCCATCGAGTTAGAGCATTTACAGAAGGAGCTCTGACCCAGTCTAAGCAGTGGGAGCCATTGCAAGCAGGAGAGGCTAAATGCGCAGGAGTCCTGAGAGGAAAGCAGTCTGGTGTGCTCCAAGCCCAGTGTGTAAAATAGGGCCAGTGTCGCTGGGGGACAGAGTGGCATGACCCAGGGATGGAGAGGTGGGTGAGAATCAACCTTGGCAGAACTTTATGGGCTACCCTGAGAATTTGAATGATTGATTGAGAAGTTGTTTTGCTCACTGATTGTTGGGTACCATTGATTGGGTTTGAGTGGACAAGTGAAATGACCAGATTTGCAGTTTTTACAGATTATCCTGGCCATAGGTGAAGAGCTAGAATGCTGAAAGCTCACAAATGGTAATTGGTTTCTAGTAAGATCTGCTGAAGTTAACATGTCACTCTGAGGGCAAGTGTGGATGGATATAATAAAGGAACCAGTTTTTGCTTAGTGCCTTTTATATACCAGGTATTTTGACAAAGAGTTTAGCAATTCTGATTTCATTTAATCTTCATAAAATCATTGTGAAGTAGATAGTATTTCTGCCATTTAACAGATGAGGTACTATGTACTTTGGAAAAAAATCACCAATACATCCATCTATCCATTCATCCATCCATCCGTCCATCCATCCATCCATCTATCCATCCATCGGCTTGTTTATTCACTCACCAAATTTTTTTGGAGCAACTACAATGAAGGTATTTAACTAGGCATTGGGATTACACTGGCAAACAAGACATGGTCCCTACTCTCAAAGAACTCATAGCCTAATGGAGATACAGATGTGTAAAAGGGTGATTTGGGTTCCATGGAGAGAGCTCTGTGATGTGGATAAGCCTGCAGCAGTTGGAAGAACAAAGGCAAAACCCCCATCCTCACTATTTCAGGTCAGAAATCTTCCCTAGGGTCTCAGCACCTGTGTGTGTCAGCGCTGAATCTCAAATCTATGTAAGTACGCCTTAACTGAAACCCACGCTTTTCATAAGTATAATACAAGCAATTACTTTGGATTTTTGGTAAACTTTCTGAAAACACATGACACATCTTAACTAAATCCCCCCGGAGATTTAGCTGTGGCGCACTGTAAAAATAAGCTCCACCGAGACTGGCGGACCTCCGCAACCCTCCCCCGCGCTGCCCGGACTTGGCTGGAGCCCCGCCACTCTGCAAGCACTGAGCACTTAGGCCTCTGGAAGCACCTGCCCAGGACAGGCTGTGCATTTAATGAGCTGCCACAGCAGAGGGGCACTTGGCGCCTCAGCCGATGGAAATGGCCCCTCAGGCCAAACAAAAATGAAGTGCACAGGCTGCCAGCGTTTTGGAGCATGAGAGAAAGAAATCTGGGTTGACTGAGGATGAGCTATTAATTATAATCTCAGCTCAGGCCTAAGAGTGATGAGAAGTGTTTCTTCTGAAAATCACTTTTCTCAGAGAAAAGGAGTGTGCTGTCACCCATTTGGTTCCATCTGACAGGCCCACAAGGACCCTGCAGGGGCGTGTGAACATACACACACTTCACACACACTCACATTCATACACACACACATGTTCACACACTCGCGCATGCTGACATGCTTCACACACTCACTCACGCATGCTGACATCACACACACACATACATACATTCACAAAACACACTATCACACACATATTCACACACTCATACAAACATGCACTCACACACACATACTCTCATGTCCACACACACACATGCTCACACATTCATTCACACCCACGCACACACTCATACACACACACACACAAGTTTTACCAAGCACTAATTATGTGTCAGGCATGGCATTTAGTGTTTCTCTGCATCTTATTTCATTCTTATAATTACCCATTATGATTAGTTCTTAATTATTACACATTCCTTATCAATAGACCAAAAATATAGAGCCCCACCTTCACTCTCCATTTGATTTTTCAGACTTTTCTTCCTTTTACACAAACTTATGAAAGAAAGACTACCTAGAAAAGATATGATGTTACACCAGTTTCTTTTTCTTCACCAGGCCCCCAGGGAGCTGGCATTTATGATCCGGGCCTCTGAGGGGGATCAGGCCCCATCATCCCAGAGGACTGCAGGAAGAGGGGACGTGTTCTCTTTGGCGGGGGACAGTGAGAGACGCAGCCTGAGCTGCTCCCACCTGGAGAGGAGATGCAGCTGGGGGGCAGGCCCTGGCCTGGAGGACACCCTGAGTGGGGAAACGAGAGTGGGCTGCCACACCTGTGTTCGGTGAAGAAGGCCACCATGCCAGGCTCCTCAGAGCCCGGTGGAGCAGCTATGCCTTGGGAAAAGGAGGCCAGGTCAACACCTGTAGCCAAAGGATCAACCATATAGAGGGGTACTGCACCCACTGCAGCAAACTGAGGGCCTGTTCCCTCTCCTTGTTTCTAAAACTTACTCCGCCCTCAGGGCAGAGAAAGGCCTTACTGGAGCGAAGCTTGCACTTTCCAGAACCATCTCCATAGACACTGCTCATTAACCCAGAAAACAGGTCCATCCCTTACGTACCTGTAAACTCAGCATTATACACAGTGTTTCTAGCCCTCTTTTTCACATTAACTGACTTTTAGTGCCTCCATGTGCATGCCTGTATGTGCACATGTGCACACTCGGTGTGTGTGCATGTGTGCATCCCCGTGTGGGTACTCACGCAGAGGCAGGGGCGCTGGGGGTCCATCCGAATGATTCTCTTAGAGCTGCACGTGAAAGTAGTGAACTTCTTAAAAACACAAACATGACTGAGTGGCTTAGAGAAGAGGATCAGGGAGGGAGAGGGAGGCAGCCAGCAAGCGAAGCCTCCTTGACGGGGGGCCAGGACGTCTTTCACCACAGGAAACATCGAGGCCAGGCTCAGAGCTCGGGCAGCCTGGACAGCTGCCTGCCTGGCATGGCTGAAATCTCGCGTCCATCCCAAAGCCTCCCCTCAGTAATCCTTCAGCACACTGGATCTCCTCCCATATGTCACTCTCTGGGTTTTGGCAACGTCCTCATTTTTAAGCAGGGATGGAGGAGACATTTACATATGAACTCTGTATCAGCATAGTGAATTACGTACAACCCTGGTCTAGAGATGAGATTGAATTCTATTTGCATCACTGTCAGGTGATTTTTGGCAACATCTCGTACCTCTTTTTGCTTCTATCTTCTCATGTATCTAATACTTTTTTTGTTGTTGATGGTGGCGGTGGCAATTTTTTGTTGTGTTGGTAGATGAACTACAGTCTGGTGGGAAGAATTAAATGAAGAGATGCACGTGAGGTGAATGGCTCAGTCAACGCTAACCTCATCATCAGCACCACCATCATCACCATCACCACCATCTTCATCATCACCACCATCATCATCGCTCTCCCCACTATAATGACCATCACCACCACCTTCATCATCGTCCCCAGCCATTCATATCCTATGCAGGATGTGGTTTCAGATTGGCCAGCTCTGTGACTGAGTACGATGGAACGTGAACAACAGCAGGATCATGTTCTGATGTGGGAGAGTGAGTGGGGAACTGCCAGGGATGAGGAGGTTTTGTCAACAAAA
This sequence comes from Phyllostomus discolor, assembly GCF_004126475.2. NCBI lineage: Eukaryota > Metazoa > Chordata > Mammalia > Chiroptera > Phyllostomidae > Phyllostomus > Phyllostomus discolor. The sequence goes on from NC_040905.2 coordinate 202,574,083, forward strand.
GCAGAGCTGCGTAGGGCCCTGAGCTGCTGCTGATGCGGGGGTGCACCCTCACACGCGTGTGGATGTGGGACGCATGGCCTGTGATCGCAGTAGCTCCTTTACCCCCTTCAGGCGTGATGGGAGGAGGGCTGCCGCAGAGACCAGCCCAACACCTCTGTCAGCAGCACTGCCCCTTTCCAGGTCCCTGCCGGAGCCCTGCCGCCCTGCAGTGTGAGGGCTCCAACAGTGTTCAGAAATCTGCAACACGGATCCTCCGTGGAACAGAGGAAGGCAGTGCAGCTCAGAAAGGAAGAAAGCTTATCTGAGGTCACACAGTAGGTCGGCTCTGGAGTTAGAACTGGGACTTAAGTCACTGGACTCCCATTCCAGAATAGCTTTTGGACCCTACAGTGTGTCCATTCAAATTCCAGCTCTAGCCTGTGACAGAGGTGTTTATCGAGCAGCTCCCTTGCAGCTATCTCGGGCCTGATCTGCCCCTAGCTAACTGCGGCCCTTAGAGGGACCCTTCCCTTTCCTGAACTTGTAAACTGGGTGGCTGATCTGGAAGGTTTCTAAGGTCCCTCTGGCTTTGATGATCTGTGCTTCCCCAGCTCACGAGTCATAGAGGCTGTCAGATGTCCGAGTGGGAGGAGGACACAGCACGACAGGTGGCGTCCCTGACTTTGAGGGGGAACTTGGCAGCTCTTCCCCCTCTGATGATGATGGGGAGGGTGGGAGCTGGCAGGAGGATCCACCCACTTTGGACAAAAGCTATGATTCACCCAGTGGCAGAAGGCAAGGAAGGAGGCACGGCAGCCAGTAGAATGGGACTCCAAGAGCGATATGCCAGTGATCCAAGCCCCAGGCCCACACGCACAAAAGGCCTGGAGCTGACTCAGGCAAACCCAGAAGCTTGCACGTACAACTTTCACACTGAGATGTAAAGAGGCCACTTTTTTTTGTCACAAAGATATTTCAGGATGATGCAGCCAGTTTTAGTGACTCAGTTCTTCGTGGCACAGCCAGAGGGGTCTAAAATGAAAATTGGGTCATGGCATTTTCTTATCTAAAATCTTTTAGAGACTCCCACAGTCCTGTCACGACTGCAGAGTGGTTAGGTGGGGCCTCTGCGGCCCCTCCGGCCTCCTCCCCGCCTCTCCCCCTCCACCACTGCCTTACTGCATTTTCCAGAGGACCCCAGCTCCTTCCCTCCTCCTCTCTGCTTTTGCATGTGCTGTTCCTGCCACAGGGATGCTGTTCCCTCCACGCCTCCACCGCCTATCCTAATCCTTCTTAGGTCTCTGATTAAATACTACTTTAGCAGAAAGGCTCTTCTTGCCCCTCCCCCATCTAAATTATGATCCCCTCTGAAATTCTTGCTCAGAACAACATTCTCTTTTTCCTTTTGGTGCTTCCCTCAATTCTTAGTTATGCATCTGTTTGGGATTTTTTGTTGCCCTCTCTCCCTCTCACTCTTCCCAAGCCCCACGCTTATCCCTTTCCTCCTTAAAATGCCGGTTCCTAGCACAGTGCTTGGTGAATGAATAGTGAACACACAGTATAAAAAGTTTTTTCCTTGTTTAAAAAAAGGGATGCATCATCATTGAGACCTACATTAGGAATAACTGTCATAACGTGTGAAATGTCCACGGCTCCTTCCCAAGTGCCCTCGGGGGACATGGGCCATTACCTAAATCAGCGCTTCGCAGCATTCCTCCCGGGGGAGAGCAGTTTGGGAACTGTAAAGACGCCCAGACTGGACAGAACCCTAGCAAGAACATCCCAGCCAGTGGGTGCACATTCCTGTTTAGTAGTGGAAGCTGCTTCCCTCCTCCCAGCCTCACCCCCTCCACCACTGCCTTACTCCATTTCCCAGAAAACCCCAGCTCCTTCCCTCCTCCCTGGAGGACACCCCAACTGCATCCTTCAAACCCCCGTATGTGAACATCAAAGCCAAGTCCCTGACGGAAGTGGGGCTAGGGGTACAGGGGGAGATTCCTGGTTTACTCGCCCTAGGATGCAGTCGTGAGAGCCATCACCTCGGGTACAGGCAACAAGGGGTCCCTTGTCTGTAGAGAATTTAAAAACAATAATACGATCAAATAATAAACATAAAACAACAAGATAAACAGGAGACAATACGATCAGCTAAAATCTGGTTGGCATGTTATTAAACCACACTAGACACCGTCAGGGATACAACGCTCCTTGCCAGGAGACCAGGCCCCCACGCCTTTCATGCTGAAGATCCCCGTGGTCTGCCTTCACCGAATTTTTATCCAAAGTTGTCATCCGGGAGGGAGCTGACTCAGCCAAACAGTAGAGCTTCCATGTTGGAGAAGCTCAGAAGGAGGGCACCCCAAAAGCACTAGCTCAAAGGGCTTTAGTGTTACCTCTGTGGCTACTCCAGGAGCAGAGGTTGGAGTCTTTGAGAGGCAGCACTGGGAGGGGTCAAAGGCACAGACTCTGTAGCCAAAGGGTGTGGATTCAGATCCCAATCAGGCCGTTTACTGTGTGCTGAGCTTGGCACCTGGCCTCTTTGAGCTCGTTCTCATCTGTGAAATGGGAATACTTCATGACCTACTATAAAGTACCGCTCTGGGGATTAGAAAAGGCAGTCCGTGTGAATTGTTTGACAAGGGAGTAAGCACCAGTAAATGTAAGTTTTAGTCATTGCTTGGGATTTGCATGTCTGGGGTCCTCTTTGTCTTAATGCCATGTTGATAGTTGTCAGGGAAAACACGCAGCCTCAGGGTTATCCTCGACACCAGCGTGGCAGGGGCACCTCCCTCTATCCGTGGACGCTGCTTTGCAGGGGCTGGCTGTGCAAAGTGTTGCAGCCAATAAGAAGCCAGGAGTCCCTGGGGAACCCCTGCAAAGCACCCATCAAGAGCTCTATCTTTCTGCCTGATCTTGCCAATCTAACAACGGACTTGGATGAGGGGGATTGGGACGATTGCTGCCCTCTGCACAGGACCAAAAGCTAAACGTGTTTTTTTTTTAATCACAGAGTAAGTTGTCTTCTTAGATCTAGGGAAATGCTGCTTTTTCTGCTCCCATAATTCTGGCAGACCTCATGAGCTTTCATAGACTCAAATAATTTCCCCCTCTGGGTCTGGTAAGTCACTTTGCATATAGCATCTCATTTAATCCCTGCAATAATTTTGTAAGACACTGCCATTTGTCAGGCTGGAAAACTGAAGCTCAAGAGGTAACCCTACTTGTCCAAGGTTATACGTCCTAGAAGGAGCAGAGCAGGTAATACAACACAGGCCCGTGAGGATCTGAAGCCTTTACTATTTCCTCTATACTACTCTGTTGCTCTTTTTACATTTTATTTCTCAAACATTAATTCCCCCATTATTAAGCCAGTCTTGGAAATCAGAAGTTGTCATGCCCATTGTAGAGGGAAAGAGAGCTTTAGAGAGACCACAATGATTGCCCGTTGTCCCATCACAGTTTGGAGGGCACAGCTATGAGCCGAAAAGGTGCAGATTTGGGCGATCACAAAGCTGGCCCATGTGTATGGGAGGCTCTCCCACCCCCTACAGCTCCCAAATATCTTTCCCGACAGAAATGCAGACAGGAGCAGGGCAGGTACACCATTTTTCCAATGCTAAACAGTAAAATATTTCTCAGTCCTGCATCTGTGGGTCTTTGAAGAATTCCCTAAATGAGCTCTGCTTCAAGGTTTCCAGAAACAAAAGCTTTGTTCTGGATCTCTGTAGCATCAGCCCTCTGGTGGAGTGGAATTTTCCATTTACTAAAAGTAACTGACTTCTGAGTGACAGCATCCTCCCACTCAGCACCTGGATCGGGCCCAGGCTTTAGGTTCCAGGAACTGCCATGAAATTCCTGAGCCCACGTCTACTGGGGCCAGGCCATCACGCCAGGTGTGGGCAGGGGTCCACGCTGGAGCCTATCTCTGAGAGCTGAGGGGTGCGTTCCACTCTGATAGGCACATGCAGGGAAACCCACTCCACCCTGCAACCCCTGCGAGGCGGAAATGTTCCAGCCCGAGAACATATGAGTCATGGTGATGACTCCTGCTGATGGAAGCAGCGCAGGATGTAGCTCACGACCAAGGGAGGGGGCCCCTGGGGACTGTCCAGGCAGACCTCACTAGTTTCCTGATAAGGAAACTGAGGCCCAGTGGGGGACAAGTAATCCATCCAAGGCCACCCCGTGAGTCACGACAGGCAGGAGTTACAGCATTTGCTCGCACTGATCAGGGCCTAAGGAACCCTGAAGGGTGGGGGTGGCCAACAGCCACTGAAGAGATATAGGCATATTTCAAAGATTGGTTCCATTAGTGTCCTGGGAAAGATTCTGGCAGATTCTGGGCTGGGTGGCATAACCAAATCATGAGTCCCTCATTTCTTCCCCTTCCTTTGCACCTGGAATATAGGTCATGTGACCTGGAAGGCCTCTCAGGAGAGCTGCTAGCACAGATGCAATACTCACAAAAGATGATGTTGAAGGTCACGGACATGAAGGACTGCACTCGTGGTCCTAGAGCTGGGTGAAGCTCCTTGGACTTTCACATCTGTGGCTGTGTTGGGGGGAGGCTGACTCAGCTCCACCCCTATCCATCACTTGCACTTGCCACCTGACCACTGCAATCATATGCATTCCCTCATTCACTGAACACGTACACAGAGGGTGCCCACATGTGCCACGCACTGCTCTGGGCGCAGGGATATGGGAGCAAAGTAAACAAAGTCGTGCCCTCAGGAAGCCTGAAATTTACAGACCCTTCTCCAATGTCCCCTCCTCGGTGAAGCCTTCTCAGGTCGCTCCAGACGGAGAAGGTCTAACTTCCCATAATTTTTACAGCATACAAAGCCAGGAACTCAATAATGCCTAACAAATGTGTCTTGAATTATCGTATTAGCTAAGTCAGTCAGTCATCCACGAACACTTATTTCACACTTTCTGTGTACAAGATCTTGTATTGGTGTTTGTCATATACTAATGAGTTGTATGGTTTTCAGGCTGTATGCCTTATCTCCTTGAATATAATACAAACTTATTGCCAGTGGCAAGGACTATATGTTTCCTGTCACAGTATGGTGGACATGAAGGCTACTGGAGGTGCAATGGTTACTTAGTACATGTTGTCAGAAGGAGACAGAGAGAATGACTAGTAATGAAAACTCTCTGAACTTCATACTTAAAGACAGAATATTGCCACAATTTCAAGATTTGGAAACTGTAATTCTTCTAAGTAGGTCATACTCAGAACAGGATTAAAGTCAAAGACTTCTGAATATGGCTCTGGGTAACACACAGGCTGTTAGCGTGAAGTTAGGAAGGAGAGCTCTCCAAGGGTCACCGCCTAGCCAGCTCTATGCTAGGGTCTCCAAGGGTCACCGCCCAGCCAGCTCCATGCTTAGGGCCACAGCAACCTTACCTTCATCCACCAGGGCCTTGGAAACCCATTCCAGAGCTAATGCATCTTCATTTCCAGGAAGTCCTTATTCATGGTCACCTGGAATTTCCCCATTCTTCTGTGAATTGGTTCTGACCTCCAGGAATGGAGTTTCTTAACCACATGGTGGTTAAGAGCACACACATTCGTGTCGAAGTGAATATGGTTAAGGTTCTTAACTTCCTGAATTTCTGTCCCTTCCCCTGTAAATTCATTGGTGACAGTCCCAATGCCTGAACTGCCGTAATGATTAAATGAGATCATCTGTGTAAGGTTCCTATCCAAAGTCCAAGCACTTGGTGAGCCCTCGATAATGTGAGCTCCTGTAGTTGTTTGCTTTCAGTAATGAAGATCATCCATCATTCAGCAAATCTCTTCGGAACCTGATATGAACAGAAGTTGTGTTCATCGAAGCAGAGTCAAACATAGCACAAGTGGAACACCCATGTTGAAGCATATAGCGGAGAAAGCATAACTGTAACTTGGGTTTGAGGAGGGGGTAGCATTTGAGCCAAGTCCTGAAGATGATCCACAAAGAGAGACAAAGTTGAGGAAGCTGCATGATCAAGGGGCTGGGCGATTGGAAGGACTTCCGTGTTCCTATGCCGTGGGAGTGCAGGGGGAGTGGATGAATATAAAGGGGAGTAGGGCTGGAGGAACCAGACTCACCCATTTGCAGAGTGTTTTAATACCATGGAGCATAACTGGAACTTAGTTTCTCAAAACTCAGGGAGCCACTGAGAAGTTTTGAGGATGAAGGTGGCATGGTCTGACCCAAGGCTGGATGGAGATTTCAAATCAGGTGCACAGGGACAGTGGAGAGAGGAGATGCTGGCATCAGGAAGAGTAGTGAGAAGGTCCTGTGGCGGTTTAGATAAGAGGTAATAGCCTCTGCATCCCATGGAACACCCACCATCATCACAAGCAAATGACCTGCATTAGCGGGCCCCCGGGTACCCTTCTCACCACCTTTCCTATTACGTTAGCCCTTAATCACGCACTTAGACAGACTGGCCTCCACATGATGCTGAGTGCAAATCTCAGGGTCACTTGGTTTCCTCTCTGCCTGCAATAACCATCCCCCAAATATCCACGTGGCCTGGTTCCTTCCCAGGTGCCACCAGCCTATCTATAATGGCCCACAGTTATATTTAATTCCCTCATCCTGGTCTGTTTTTACTCATAAAACTTATACTACCCGTCATTGTGGCATATCTTTACCTGTTTATATCTTTTTTAAAAACAATTTTATTTATTTATTTTTAGAGACAGGGGAAGGGAGGGAGAAAGAAAGGGTGAGAAACATCGATGTGAGAGAGAAGGATTGGTTCCCTCTTGTATACACCTGGACTGAGGACCAAACCCGTAACCTAGGCATGTGCCCTGACTAGGAATCGAACCAGCAAAATTTCACTTAGTGGAACGACACGCAACCAACTGAGCCACACAGGTCAGGGCTTGTTTATATCTTCATTATTTTTCTTGAGGGTAGAAAACTTATCTTTCTCATTCTTGCCTATAGCCTTAGTGCATACCCACCACATTATAGGCTCTTGGAAAATATCTGTTGAATAAATAGTCATCATTTATCCCTAAACCACAGTAGTTTCTCACCAACAGGGCATTTTGTCAGGGGACAAGAAATAAAGAGGAAATGGTTTCTGTCCTTGACCATATTACAAAATGTGTATAAAATGTTTGCACCCACGTGAACTCTGAGAGCTCATGGCACAAAGAAAGAGTTTTAGGTGGTAAAGATAATCACTCAAGAGTAGAGATTCTTGGGGCTACAGGGAGCATTGGGAATAAAACTTTGAGGACAGAGGCCTCATCAAGCTCCCTAGCATAGGACTGGCACATCAGACTGGCTCTCAGGAAACAATGGATGAATTCTTGAGTGAATGACACATTTTGCTGAGCTCCTTGCAACATGTCCATGCCTGTTGTAAGTGGCAAGATGGAAAGCAGAGTAAAATACTGGCCCAGAGGCCAGAACAGAGCTGGAAACAATGAGGGAGGAGTGAGCAAGCTCACGCTTTTATTCATGAAACCCCATATAGACCATTTTCCTCTCGAAGCGAGGAGTGCTCCTGTTAGGCGGTGTTACAAATGCTGCAACAACAATGCCTTGTATTTATGGAGTGGCTGCCTCTGAGGGGCTCAGACCGTTTTACAGACATGATCTCATTCATGCTGTCTTAGGTCTCGTATTCAATTACAGAATGGTTCATTGTTCCAAACGACGCAAACTATTTCTCTTAGATGCACTCTCAGAATTATCCATTCTCCTGTTACAGGTTCAGAGACTTACAAATCACCACCAAATGGCTCCAGAATTGCTACGGCAGGAAAGGTGGTGGGCGGAAATGGAAATTTTCTGAATTCATAATTTATGAACTCTTCAAATATTAGGAAGCCACTCTTTGTATACGCATCTTAAAAAAAAAAAACAGGGAAAACAGGCTATGACTTAGCTGCAGCCACATCACATAATAATAAAAAGAAGGAAAAAAGAATATTAATCCTCCATAATGTTAGCTAGGACTCTAAAAATAGGAGTTAACCAGTGTGACTAAAAGGCGGGGTAATTATTACTAAGATAAGCATAAGAGCAGGTGGTGATATAAACATATTCCCAAGCTAAGTGTCACAAGAAGTGTGTTCTTCACTTGCTCTGCTATGAATTACTGTGTGGCCTTGAACTTCTAACGTCTCTGGTCCTTGGATGCCTTATCTAACAGTGGAGGCAATTGGATTAGCTGCTCCTCAAGTCCCTTCCATCAGTGAGATTTCATGGGTCTGTGTGGTTCTGCTACCCCCACCATTACCAACCCCCCACCACTATTGCAGCCTAATCTGCAACCTGGAACATAATGGGCACTCACCATGTATTTAGGAAATGAATGCATCTAGTTTTTATTAGTTGCTACACCAAGTTTGATTTCATACACCTTAGGTGAGTGCCTATTATGTTCCAGACACAAGTATGGTGCTGGGGCATCAAAATTTGTGGAAAAGATCATTGTTGATTAATATCTAGATACATACATACATACACCCGTGCCATATATATATATACATGCATATATATGCACATACACATATATACATACACATATATACACACATATACGTGTGTGTGCACATACACACACACACATGCAGTGATGGGATCCAAGATGATTAACTTTGAGTCAATAGAGGCTTCTTAGAGGAGATGACAGAAGCTGGTTTTGAATGTATAATTAAGAGGAGTTCACCAGATAAACTACAAAAGGAAATGACAGAAAAGGAAGGGAAAAGCATTACTGTCAGGGGGAAGAGCATACACAAAGACCCAGAGGTGCAAAAGAACTTGGAGAAATGTGGATAAAGTGTGAGAATGAATGAGTAGGAAGACAGGTTGAAGAAGTAGGTGTGACTCACATGATTAAGAACCTCAAAGCCTGGTTATGGCTCCCAGGCTGTGCAGGCAACTGTGCCATTGAAAGGCTCCTGATAGGAGACGGTCACACTTGATTTTCAAAAAAAAAAATTAGAAATTACCTTACCATTCACTTCTCACCAAGGAAAGCATGGACTCAATATTATTCTTGTTTCAGAAATGGAGAAAGTGAGAATTAGATAGGATAAGGCAGCTGCCTAGAACCAAAAATCTTAAAAAGTATATATATATATATAACATGTAATATATATTTAATAGAGTATTATGCAGCAATAAAAAAATGAATTCTTGCCCTTTGCAACAACATGTATGGATCCAGAGGGTATTATGTTAAGCACAATAAGTCAGGCAGAGAAAGACAAATACTAAAATAACATATGGTTCACTTACTTATGAAATCTGAAAACAAACAAATAAGCAAAACAGACAAAAACATACTCATAGAAACAGAGACCAAAGGAATGGTTACCAGAAGGGAGGGGGGGTGGATGGAAAAGGGAAAGGGAATATAGTCAATACTATCGTAAGTTTGCACAGTGAGAGATAATTACTAGAATTAGTGGGGTGGTCACATTGTAAGGTATAAAAATGTCAAATCACTATATTGTACACCTGAAGCTAATATAAACAATATATGTTGTATACCATCTATAGTTAAATTAAAAAAAAATTTAAGATTTTATTTATTTATTTTTAGAGAGAGAAGGGAAGGAGAAAGAGAAAGAGAGAGAGAGAGAGAAACATCAATGTGCGGCTGCTGGGGGCCATGGCCTGCAACCCAGGCATGTACCCTGACTGGGAATCGAACCTGCGATTCTTTGGTATGCAGCCCACACTCAATCCACTGAGCCATGCCAGCTAGGGCAAATTAAAATTTTTTAAAAACCAGGACCAGAAATAGATTCTTTTAATAAATGCCTCTTGAAATCTACCTTCTTCTACCTATATAACCTAACCCAGTCTTCCTCTCCTGCACAGAAGCCTCGTCCCAGCAGATAAGTCACCCACTGGTTCTCTGAGCACCCAGTGACAGCTCCCTTTCCTACTCCTGGCCCCATGCTGTTCTGTCAACCTGGGATATGCTACCCCTGTCCCTCCAGGCCAAATTCCACAAATACTTCAAGATTCAACTCAAGCCCCACCTACTCAGGGAACTCTCCTTAGCGGCTCTCATTTCCACGGTCCTTCCAGAAGGACTACAGTGTCTGTGGCCTGTACCCCCTAAGCCAACAGTCTTCCTCTACTCATCCCGTTCAACTGTCCAAGATGGTACACAGCTCCATGTGCCTTCTGATGTCATGCTAGGCAGTGGCAATAACAATGGTGAGCAAAAGGCATAGTCTCAACCCTCATGTAGCTTAAATCTAGTGTGAGGAGGCAAATAACAACTAGCCATGGATCACACACTTAGTGTCTTGGAAGGAACAAATGGTGTACTCACAATGGATAAGAAGAGGAGCAGTCCAGTAACTCGGGGAAGGCCGCCATGAGGAGACAATGTTCAAACTTGGATCTCAACGATTAGACAGTGCATGGGGGTTAACTCGGAAAAGAGAATCAGAGACAAGGGAAGAAACCACGGCCTGGGCTAAGGGAACACCCTGCACAAAGCCCATGGTGGGGGAGATAGCACGACACATTGAGGGACAGAAAGGAAGGAGTGGTCATCTGCCAGGGCACAAAGGAGCGAGCAACAGAAACTGACTCTGGTGAAAGCTAAGCCCAATGGAAAATTACCAGAAAGATATTGAGAAGTTCACAGCTTCACATGCCCGTCTAGGAAGCACAACCAGTCCACACAACCAGAACCCGTAACAAAGACGGCATGTAAGCAATGCAGCAGGGATACCGATGGCTCCATGGCTTTAACAATGGGCCCCACAGTGAGCATCTTCCACACCCCAGCATAGGGCTTCCGGCACTGCCTCTGACACCCTCATCACCTGTGGCCTGGAAACAGGCACATGTCAGTGCGGTCAACATGATGATTTTTTCCCCACAGTCCTCCCTGACCCCGTATCACCACCTCCAGTCAGGCACCTCTGATTGGCTGACCGTGCTCTCATTCCCTGTATAGCTGGGAAGGTTTACATCTGGCTTTTTCAGGTTCTAGAGCAAGATGTAGACAGCTTCTCATCAAGATTTAAAAGGTGGGAAACTCCCCAAACATAAAAAGAAGATGCAGGTGCTGGGCACACAGCAGCAAAACTGGAGGACAAGCATGCCCATATAATTCTCTAATTGTTTTAGTTGTGTTCATCTCATCTGCTGCACAGAATCAGGATCTCTGGGGGGAACTGTCCGTGATTTCTTCCTCGTAAGCTCATCCGTGACTGGCGGCCCTGGCCACATACTCCCTGCTCAATAAATTCTTGTTGACTTCAGTCTAGTTCATTCTGCAAAGGTCATTTCATTTGGCCTTAGCTGGGAGATGGTTTTCAAATGTAAAATATGAATAACTTGGCCCTGGAGTGAGTAACATCTGCAGATAATTATGTCATCTGGCCATGCAGAACCTCTGGGCATGGAGAAGCTTTCTGGGAATGTGAGCAGATAGGAATGGAAACTGCTGCTTGACGTACCCATCACTTCTTAGGGGCGCATTCCCTCTAGGGCAGTGGAGAAGCTTATGTCTTGAAAATGCATCTGGGCAATCCACTATTAGGTAGTGGTTACTTAGATGAAAAAAAAGCTCCTTAAAAAAAGAACAGTCTACAGAACCAGGTGCAATGCCTTGCAGCAAGAAGTTTCCTTCCTCATTTTCTTTTACAGTGCTACGGTGGGAAGAGGGCTGGATTAGGAACCAGAATACCTGAGTCCAAGACCAGGCTCTGGGCTTATTAGACACGAGGTCTTGGTCTAATCCCATTATTTCCCAGGCCCTCAGATTCCCCTTCTATAAAATGGGTGTGATGGTTTATTCGGGTGCAAACTGTAAAAGGTGTCGGCTGTTTCCGCTTGTTTAGCATCCTATCTTTTTCTGGAAATTGTTCATACCTCTTCTAGAACAAGGGCTCTCACATTTGAGCATCCATCAAAGTGACATGGAGGGCTTGTGAAAACACAGATCCCTTCCCTCTCTTTCCAGACTTTACAGGCCTGTGGTAGTGCTGGAGACTGTCGGTATTTCTATTGACAGGAGATGCTCATGTTACTGGTCCAGGGACTGCACTCTGAGAACCACTACACTAAAAAACCCCTCCTCTCTTATCCTCATTTTCTGAGGTTCAGAGGCTAATTATAGTTTTTGGCTCAAAAGATGGGAACACAAGCCAGGCCTGATCAATTAGTTAATTCCATCCACCTGGCCATAGAGGATTGCTTGGAATGGGCAGGAGAACCATGACAAGCCAGTGGGTATCTCTTCTTCAAGGGTTTCTCCTCTAGCAGAACACAAGCTTGAAACTATGCAGGGAGTATCTTGTATCTCCTGGTAGTTAGCACTGATAAAAGAAGAAAAAAGTCAGTCCAATCAGCCTGGCTCCAGCAGCCATATTCTGTCATCTTTGTGAGGTCAGAGGTCTTGACCTTCCATTTCAATTCAGAGACCACATCCTCTTGAGGATACAAAGATGGTCCTTGGGGCAGGCAAAGGAACAAACATACAAGGAATGGACCCCTTTGAGAAACAAGAATACTGAAGACCCAATTTGACCTGGGCTCAGAGGACTAGAAAACTCCAGCTGACTTCACACTGGCGGAGTGGTGCAAACCTTCTGGAGGTGTCTGAGGGTCTGGAGGTGACTGCCTCTGTTTCTGTGACCAGCTGACCATCTCTGCCTGCCGTGAACTCTGCATGGCACCTGCTTCAGAGACTCCCGACAAAGGTGCCTGACGACAGCATGTCAGGTCCTCTCCTGCCCTGATATCAGCAAACTCTTAAACTGTCCATTTGTCCCAACTCATTCTGTTCCATTGACAGGGGCCTGAACCCATTGTCTGCCCAACTTATCTAATCAGTGTCCCCCACAAGCCTGCCTCTAATAAGCTGTTTCCAAATTAGACTTTTGTAGGTACTCCAAAGACACTACCATTAAATATTTTATTAACTGCCAATTTTGCTGTCTTAAGAAAATATACTCAGATGGTTTCATTATATAAACATTGATTTTTTTTAGATTTTCATAACTTTCAAGTCTTTTCAGTGTGTTCTGTGGCTCCTTCACATATCACCTCAACTGTTCCACTCTCCAATTTTTTTCCATTTGTATTGGTTTAAAGGTACAATGGCAGCCTGATGTTTTTTGTGTATACAACCGAGGTGCTGGGATTTGATCTGGTGTCGTCTGATCAATCCTTCTCTATTGCCTGCATGAACTCTTTACCAACCCCCAAACCTGAACTCACACCTCCATTCTTCCTCCACACACCCAGACCATGCCCCTGCTGGCTCTCCTTCTGAAACACAAAGATTCTTCTCACTCATAAGCCAAAATCCTGCTCTTGATTCAACCACTGTGCATGCCATGCGAATGTCTGCACAGACTCTTTTCTTGCAGCTACAACTTGATTAAACATTTAGTTTCAACTGTCCCATCATGGCCCATCCCAGCCAGAACCTTGTACCCTGGTTCAGTCTCTGCAGCTCTGCTAAGAATTGTTCCCTGACACAGAGACAACCACCTCCCGCATCTTTCCTCATCCCAACATTACACGCCCTTCAAGTTACAGCCGAAAATCCTCCTCCTTCATGACATGTCCTCGGGTCCCATCAGCTGGAGAAAATGTCCACCTCCCCTGGATATCCAGAGCACCTTTATTGCTCCTCTCTCACAGTTTGTAGTCCTGTCTTTATTATGGTTATTTATAGGTAGAAATCTTATCTCCCCCACTAGTCTATAAACTCTTTGAATGCATAGTCCCTGTGCCATTCATCAACATACTCCACACTGGAACTGGCTCGGCACCTCGCACATACTGGAAACTCATACATAAATAAACCCACGTGGCTCTGAGATGGGTCCCTACCCCAAAATGTCCCTCTCATAGTCTGTCATATTGATGAAAATTCCAAGGTCTAAGATTAGTTGCCCTGGGTTGCCACTAAGTGCCCATAGTAGGGGTATCTATGGACACTTAGTAGGGGTGCCCATACCCCTACTAAGTAGGGGTATCTCATTAGTCCATACTTAACAATAAATATCTCTAGTGATATGGTCAGTGATTAGGTGGCCCTGGAGCGATTAGGGACCCACTCTGAAGACAACCCCCATAAACACATTTTTTAAAAGAAATAATGCTTCTTCTTTTAAAATCCATGAGCATTTTGAATTCTATTCCATAAGACACCAATTTTTCACTTAATACAACTATTCTCTTCCAGTGGTCAAATAAGATTAAGCCCCAGGCATCTATGCCAAGTATACCCTGTGGCTCTGAGCACCCTCTGGCTCCCCAGCACAGATGATGTGACCCCTCACTGCAGGGCACAGCAGTACAAGATCTGAGCCATTAATATATTTCTGTGAATTAAGGAGTCTGCTCTTTCCTAGCTGAAAGCAAAGGGAAGACAATACGAGCCATGGGAGACTTAACAGGAGCCACCTAACTAACATGGTGTTTTCTTGAGGGACAGTGTAAGACAGATCAGGGGGAGACAGGCAAAGGGAAGGCCTCTGGCATATGAGACCAATCAAGGTCCCCTGAGACTCAAGATGAAGGAGGGAGTCTGATCTGCTCAACAATTTTCCAAACGATGGTCCTGCTTTGGCCTCTCCTCTTCCCACTGAATTTGGAGGTGTGAGATAGAGAGGTCATCAATTCATTTTGTTATTAGAAGCTGAGCTGGCTTATCCAGAGCCTGGGGGCTGTCAGCACAAGACTGTTAATGAACATGTTTCCTGTAGATAATTATAGGAAAGGGAATATTGAAAGCACTTAAAACATTTCATTCTTTTTAATTCATTAATTATATTGCAATTATCCCGTACTCAGGAGCTAGGCAGGAGGCTGGATTCCAGCTATTCCTGCGAGACTCCAAGGGCAGAAATGAGGGCTGAGGGCTTGGGGGGAGAGAGCCCAAAGAGAAAAGCTCAGAAAAGGTGAACTGTGCAGATACGGGAAGCTAACTGGAAAACTCTTAAACCAAATCCAGGAAAAGAACAACACATCTCTTTTCTAATGACTGTTATTATTATTAGCATTGTTTTCCCACCTACATTAAAATTGCCTGCATTCTCATAGAACTGTCATAAGCAACCTGACCCCTCCTGAAAACATCTGGCCTTGAAGTTAAATCAGAAAACATGCACTTTTAGAAATGGGGTAAGTCTTTGGGTTACTGTGGAATAATAGGGAAACAGGTCTAAATACTATACCTTAGACCGGTCACTTTTGTTCTCTCCTCAAATTTTTATATTACCCATAAAATGGAGTTGTAAGTAAACTGGATTAACAATTACGTCCTGGACCCCTACCATACATCAGGCGCATCAGAATGATGGCGGTACGGATGAGGTCTCTGCCCTCATAGAACTTAACATTCTGTGAAAATAGGCAACCGTGGTATGGAGGAGGGACTTGCACAAAGGCCATGGGGGTTCTAGGAGGGAGCTCCTATTCTGGCCAGGAGGAGGGGTGTGGGAAGGAGTATTCCTGTATATTCTCTCTCTGCAGTACACATGCACCACATTAATAGTAAATATTACTCCAAGTATCAATGTTTTCAGACTTTATCCTCCTGGTGTTCAGGAATTCTAGGCTGTTTTCTTCCCCAGAAATGTGAGAAAGCTGGCTTTGCATATAATTGGAGTTACAGCCTAAAGGACTGCAGCTGGCTAGCTTGATGTTCCCTGATCTTCCACTCTTTTCTCCTGTCCTTCTGAAATCCCTAGCTTCCTTTCGTCCCAGTGACCATGCCACTGCCAACCCCCATGCCATCCATATGTGATGTAGCTCCCTGATAGCAAAGTACAGTGCTAAAGGCCTGAGTCATTAATATTTTTCTCTGAATCAATGATTCTGCTCTGTTCTAGCTGAGGGCAAAGGGAAGACAGTATGAAACATGGGGGACTTAACAGAGGTCAACTAGCATTTTTTTCTCCTGAAGGGATAGTGCAAAATGGATCGGGGGGAGACAGAGAGTACCCTTGGTGTCAGAAACTAGCCAAGTTACCATGAGCCTGAAGGGATGTTTTTCCTTGTCTCTGTCATGTGAACTAGTGCATGTCACCGACCATGTGGACCACAGATGAGTCAACCGAGTTGTCCCAGGCAAATATGTTAGCAAACTCAACTTGTAGGTGACTCATAAATGACCAAAGACACATGGTGGAACCTAGCTGAGACCAAAGGAACTACCCAGTGGAGTCCAGTACAAATTAATAATATGCAGAATCATGAGCTAAATAAATCGCTATTGTTTGAAGCCATTATATTTTTGGTCAGTTTGTTATTATGCATTAGCTACCTAATACTTAACTATATTACAAATCAGTTCAATTCAACCAAAGGTTTTGAATACCTACTATGTTCCTAATTCACTGATGGTATAATAATCAATAACACACAGTTTCTGTTCATGGAAACTTATAGTCCAATGCCTCTTAAGTGTAACTAAGCAATTGAAAAACTGAGATTTTAATGTTTTTGTCTATGGGTCACTAGAGCGTCTATGTTTAAGCCTCAGGGTGGTCTATGGGCTCCTTGAAATTGTATTGAATTTGTACATATATATGTTTCTGAATGCTTTTAAAAGAGAAGGCCCTTGGTTTTACACCACATTTTCAAAGGGATAAGTGACCCAGAAGCTGCTGAGAACCATTTGATGATAATGCAATCTAGCCCTGTTCACATTGCCCAACATTAGAGATATGTTTCATTGCTGACTCATCCAATCAGAAAGGTGCCTTCAGAACGATATGCTGCCAGAGGCCACTGGGGTTTATGTGTTGGGCGATCAGAGTGTTATGGCTATCTTTTAAAAAGCTTCCAACAGATAATGTTATCACCTCCTTGTCATATAGAGCAGGACCTCTGTATGATCCAAAGCACGTTTTCTTTAAAAAGCAACGGGCTTATCTATGTCTTCCTTTTGCTCACACCCACTACAGGGTTGGTAAATCTTTCTCCCAGGGCAAGAATAAGGATCTATCATTGCCTATAGCTTCACTCTGCTGGCAACAAAGTCCTCTCACTTTAGCCGGCAATGCAGACTATCTATCGTGCAAGGTTCTTGTTTGAGGATTTCATTGAGATCTGTCTGAAATTAAGAACCACACCAAACCCTATTACAACACCTGATGTTTGGGGAGACAGTGTGATGGGTAGGCTAATTATCCCTTTCTCTAAATTACTGAGTTTTTCTTCATTTTTAAGCTAAATAACCATAAGAAATTGGGGGAAAAGCAAGGTAAAGAAGTGGAGTAAACAAGAAGTAAAAAAACTAGGAGAACGATATCTTATTCCAGTTCTTCTTTAATTTTGCTTATTAGCAACTTTGATCAAAGCTACCATCTCCAAGTCTAGATTTTCTCATTTGTAAAACTGGGATTATAATCCACACCCTGCCCTCATCACAAAGGTGGTACAGGTAGTTCAAGCAAATAATATGTGTGTAAGTGCTTTACAAAAATTGTGAAGTGCTACCAAACCTAAGGTTGGTCTCCTCTGTTTAGTGTTCCTGTAACTCACTTGGAGTCTTATGCCTGGTCACATGTAATTTATCAAATTGTCACCTATGGGATTAATGATATATATCATTATCAGATGGACAACATCACTCTCCAAATTAGCCCTTCCAGAAAGCCTTCCCTAACTCCCACTGGATGGTTGGAGTGTCCGAGTGCTGAACTTCTATAGTCCCCATGCTTCCTTGGATCGTCATGCTAAAATCACTGGTCTGAATCAAGAGATGTTATAATTTGGTGGTTAAGAGCATGAACTTGGGAATAATGCTGCTTGGGGTCAAATCCTATAACAACCGCTTATTAGTTGTATAAACTTGTGCAAACCAGCTAACTTCCCTATGCTTCAGTTTCATCTCATAGGTAAAGTTGGAAAGACCAGAGTATCTATACATTTCATGGTTTGGGGAGAGTAAAAGGACCTGAGTATGTAAAGGGCTTAAAACAATCTCCAGCACTTAGTGGACTATAAAGAGAACTAAAAAACGTTAGCTAATATTAGCTTTTATGTGGCAACTTGGGAGCACCTTTAATGGTGATTACTCAGGGTTGTATTTCCCATAAATTTTCATACCTTCACTATCTTCTTCTTAATAGGCGCTTGACAAACATTAAAACATGCATGCACATCATGAATAAATGGATGAATAAATGAATGATGATGGGAAGAACTCTGGTTCTAAGGGCAGTACACATGACTCCTGGTCAAAGCTCAATCTCTAACTCCTGGCACCTCTAAAACACATTATTGGCCAATCTAACCCTCAATTTCCTCATCTATGAAATGCAAGCAGTGGACCAGATAATCACTCATGACCATTTCAACTCCAGAGGAATATGAAATGAGCTTATGAAGTGAGAGGGTGAGTTATTTTATCCAGAGTCTACTGGTGGGCCAGACAATTTACATAGAACATCTTGTGAAATCTTCCAAGTGCAGGTGAACTATCAGGTGAACAGTGCTTCCTTACTAAACAAGATTACCTTCATTTTATAAATACAGAAACTGGTGAGACTCACAGAGGTTAAGTAACTTTCCTAAGACCACATGGCTAGTAATTTGTGAAGCAAGGACTCAGCCCAGTTCTGATGAAAGTCAAAGGTCAGTCCTTTCCAGTATCTTACTGAATCCAAGGTGTACAACTGAAACATGACGTGTTGTAACTCATGCAACACCTTCCCCACCAAAGGGAAGCAGAGGCAAGAAGTGGGGGCAGGACAGGTATACTTAGAACAGGTGTGGAGAGACCTGTCATTGGACACACACATTTAGACACATCGGCATCTGTGTTGGGATCCAGATGGGGAGTAAGTTAAGCAGGGGAGACAGTAGCAGCTATAACATTAGCCTTGAGTTAATTGCTATTTTGGTGTCCTTATGGAAGGAAACATCCACTGTACATATTCACGCAGCAAATGGAATTCATAACAACTTCTTTGAGTTGGGAATCACTTGTCCCCTCCTCCCTGGAGCTAATCCAATGTCTATATTTAACCCAGCGGGCTGGGTGGCATTGCATTTGGGTGATTATTTATAGATACCCTCAAGCACGGTCTGCTGAAAAGCCACAGGTATTCTGCCAAGGCTGGGGAAAGAACAGCTCCAGATGTGCGAATGCACGTGAGTCAATGTCTGGGCCTTTGTGGGATGAGGGTGTCTGGGAACTCAAGTGTGCATGAGATCTCAATGTCTCTGCTTTTTATCTTTATTCCCAATTTCCAGCATGAGGGACTTTGCTTGAACATGACGGGGGGGTGGGGGGGGTAGCTAGGTCATCAAGACTTACAGTTGAAAGGAAATTTAGTCAGGAGCCCAATCTCCCATCGGATATCTGAATTTTCTCTGCAGTATTTTCATTCAACAAATACTAATTACAGCCCGAACCCTTGCCATCCATCAATGCAACAGAGAGTGACTGAGAACCGACACGGAGATGGGCACTAGGGCTGCGCATGCGGGTGAATCAGGGTCTCTGCCCTCAAGTAGTCATGTCAAGTCGGGAGGACGGTGGGCAGATGGAGGTTTACAGGAGACACAACCAACAAGACAACAGTCATAATGGAATCCCAGGATGTGGCGTGACTTCTCAGAGCAAGGTGTCTGTCATGGAGAAGGCCTCAAAAAATGGTGACCTTGGTTATCATTCCCATCTTCCCGATGCGGTTGGGGAAAGCCTTCCTGCTGATTCTTGAATGTTAAGCTCTATTTCTCTAGGCAGAGGAAAGGGTAACTAGGACAGCATTTAAAAAAAAAAAAAAAAAAAAAAAAAAAAAAAAACAGAACAATAGAGCATTTCCAGGGAAGGGTGAAAAAACAGAGGGTCTGAACTATATTTACCATGCTGAAGGCTGGATTGAAATGAGACTGGAGGGGTAGATTGGGCTCATGTCCAAAGGGCCCTGAATATCACACTAACTAGGAAGGAACTGGTCACAACGATTCAATAAGTAAAGGAGCAATAAACTTTTTTGACTTAAAAATATGAAAAAATATCCACATCAGTTTGTATTATTCAAATTTTAGGATTTCTTGGGAATACCGGTTGGAATCTGGACTTTCACTCCCTCCGAGCCTCAGGTTTCATATCCGTAATGTGATTAAGATGCACTTCCCCTCAAGGAACTTAAAGTCCAGGGAGGATAAGACTATTAATATGGTTCTAGTGTAAGGAAACTCATAATTACTGTTATAAGATGTCATAAGAGTCTTCTTTTTCTAGTACATTGGTTAGATACTACAATTATGAGTGCTATTACTAGTAACTACATTTATTGATCACTTACCATATGAAAACTACTTGTCTACAAAACTTCACTAAGTCTTTTACCTTTAATTTAATGTTAGTGACAATCCTGTGAAGTAGATATAATTAGATCCATTTTACAAGTTATATAAAGCTTATAAAAACCAATTAATTTGTCCAGAGTTGGACAGCTAGTAGAGAGGAGCAAGGAGTCAAACCCAGGGTGTTTTGATCCAAAGCTTATAACCTGCTTACAACTTGTCACATCCTACTGTACACCTCTGAGGACTATACTGCTCCTCTGTGTGGTCCAGGAAAGTTAGGAGAGGTGGTGGGTGTTGCTCACCTGTCTTCATGTGGTCTCAGATCTAGAAGTTCTTCCCTACTCCCAGAGCCTATACTCCAGACCACCTGGAGACTCAGCCTTGGTGAGTGGTCCCAGTTACTCCTCATTTACATCGCTTGGGGAATTGTGGCCATGAATTTTCTAGTCTATTTTCTAATATATCATTATCTACGTGGTCACAGTTGAATATATACATAATCTATCAACCTGATGTTAAGGTTTATTTTAATGAAATAGAGTTGCATACTTTTTAAATTATCTTGAAGTCACAAATGTGCAACACACCCACCTCTGGTATGAACTCCTTGTTTCATACAATTAACATCAGAAGGCTGTGTATATTTTATGAGAACCCCATCTCCAACTAGCTATACAATCTTAGACAAACCACCAATTTCAGTAAAAGCAGCAGGTCAGGCCATTTTATTTTTAAGTTTCTTTGCATTTGGTCATTCTACATCCTGGTCCTGGACTAGGCGCCATGAAGCACAGAAACCTGAGGAGAGAAAAGTCTTTCTCCTCGGGGAATGTGCAATCTACTGCAATAGGCAAGATCGACCTGAGCTAAAAGTTCAAGCCAACAACGTCACAGTGAAGCACAAATTAATCTCCAGTTGGAAGTGGCTAGGGCTGTAGGTTCTGGCAGTGTGGAGAAAAGATGATCATTTGGCTGGGTGGCCAGAAAGAGCTCAGGGAAGAAGTAGAAAACGTGATATTGATGAGAAACTTGACCAACTTCATTATTCTCCAGAACTGACCTTGGAGATAAATCTACATGCATCATTGTTGTTATGTTTTCACATATATTAATAGTCTCTGTGTTTGTATCTTACATACCGGCACTTGTAGAGATACATAAATACACTGAACAAGAAGTAATGAGACATGAATTCTAGTCCCAGCACCACCACTAGCCATGGAGCCATTGGCAAGTCCTAGAATTTCTGGGTCAAAATTTCTTCACCTATAATCACAAGGCATCGAAGCAGAGTGTCCTCAAATTTACTTCCAGCTAAATACACTAATTATATAATTCTGAATTTAAAAAATCAAAGAAGGGAAAACGCACAAGAGAAAAATTCAACCCCTCTACTAGTGGTACCTTTCTAGTGTAAAACCTTTTCGCTGTGGCACAAACACACTTCCTCTTTCTGGCAAAGAAAAAGTACAACACTTCCTGAAAGATGTCCTAAGTGTTCATTAGGTTCCAGTGACAACATTATAAATGAACATCCAGTGACAATCTTGTCACCTATTAATTGTGCGCAATTTTTAACAGGTGGAATTCTGGGATTTATGCAAATGAAAGATCAGATTTTCTGTTATACTTTCTTGGTAAACTTCCAACATGCTGACTTAATAGCTACGGTGTGCTAGAGAAAAAAAAGAAGCCCTTTACATATATTATAAAGGAGATAATGAATTATTATTCCAGAAGTAGGCTTGTTGCACTAATTTGCATATAATGTTTAATTTTTACCAAATGTTTCATTTTAATACATGCAAAAATGATCAAAAACTATCAAAATATGCTAATGAACTTTTTATTGTAAATATGTGCTGCCCTTGATTTGGGGGGCTTATAATAAAAACATTTGAAATTCTCAATAGTAAAGTGATTCTTTTAATAAAAATAATATTGAAAAATAGTCAGACAGTGTTGAATTGGAAAGGACCTTAGAGATCATCTAGTTAAAACTCCTTCTTTTATAAATGGGGTCACTGGGGCTCAGAGAGCTGGACTGTTAGGCCACGGTCACACCGTTCCACAGTGGGGCATATACCAGGGCTCCTGTTGTCTCATTTGGTGTGTTTTTTACTGGTCTATATTATCTCAAACTAACTGGCTTAATGTTTGTATTTCAAATGTTTAGAACTGTATTGGTTAAGCATTGTAAGTTGTTTGAACTTCTATTACAGAGACTGAAATACAGGGTCAAGGTGGGGAGAGAGAGAAAGGATTCCAAACATATAGACAAAAGGAAAATGAGAAACTCTTTATAAAGGGAATTGCCTAAGCTACTGTCATTTAACTACCATCTTCATGATCTTTGCTATTCAGAGACCATTTAGACTATTATTTTATTTAACTTGCTTTTCTTAAATCAATATTTTTAGTTGAATAAATGCATGTTATAGAGGGACTTTAAATTACCACAGAAAATGAAAAGCCAAGAGTACATGTTTTAAATAGAAGACGTTGAAAAAAAAAATCACAGCAAAAACAACAATAATAATTAATAATAATGAAAACATATCACTGTTAATTAAATTCTAACAGGATATTGCTACTAATCAGAGGCTCTGTGCCCACAGCCTGCTCTTACTTTGTTATAAATAAGGGGTGGAAGTGGGGAGATTAGCAAGTGTTAGAGGTGTTAAAGATGTTAGCACCCAACTAAGATTTTTTTCCCTTGACATTTAAAGATAATTGAACAGGAAATAACTTCTTCACAACATGATGCAGTGTTTTCTGTGTGCTGCTTCATCTAAATCACCTCCTGGACCAGCAACAGTGCTTGTTTCACACTTTGGAAGATGCTGGACTAGAATGAAATATCTGCTATTTAGATCTCTGACACTTATATGTCTGACCAAGAAAACATGGCAGGGAAACTGAAAGAAATCTCAGCAAGCACCAAGCAACATAATACAGTGGCCAAGGTACAGATTCTGGATCCAGCAGCCTGGCAAGCATCCTCCTCTTGCCACTTAATAATTGTAAGAAAAGTAAAATAACTGCTCCAAAACTTAGCTGCCTCATCTGTGAAGTGGCGATAATAACACAACTTGTCTCGATAGATTGTTGTGAAGTTATCTAAAAATATATCTAATAAAAATCGAAAACATTTACTGAGCACGTAGTAAATGCCAAGCTTTATGCATATAATATTCTGAATCCTTGCAACAGTCTATAAAATTAAGTATTCTCACTCTCACTTCACACTTGAGAAAACTGAAGTATAGAGAAGCTAGTGATTCCCCAAAGCTAGTAAGTGGTGGACAAGGATTTCAAGCCCAGGCTTTGTTGTCTTCAGTTCATATCTTTTTAGCAACACGCTTCAGACATGCAGAGATGATAATTAGAGGGAGAGAGGCTATCTCAGGTGGATGGGGCACTATGAGCAAGAATTCCACATATAAGACCTACATACCGTATATTAGACCTATGGGGTAGCAGTGCATTGTTCAGTTGATTATTATTGTATTAGCTAGCTACTGCTACAAACAAGCTGCATAACAAACCACCCAAAACTGGAAACTTGTAACAACAAGCTTTTATATTTTTTGTACTCATATTCCAGATGCTATCGGGTGGTTGTCTCATCCGCATGTGCCTACGATCTCCCTAAACTAGCAGCTCCTTGGGACTGTTCTTCTCACAGTGGTTCACAGAAGCTCAAGAGAGGAAACCAAATGGCAGGTGCACACCTAAAACCTCTGCTTCACCTCCATCCCTCCTCACCTTCTACGTCCACAGCAAAGCACACAGCCAATCCTGAAGTGGAGCAGGAAATTATTTCCCCAGGGGGAAAGGGAAAAGAATCTTTGTTTGCTGGAAAATATTCTAACCTAGCACCATTATGGGGTGGACTCTACGAAGGGAAGTAATGAGAATGAGCCCTGAGGGGCCCAATCAGAGTCTGACTGTGGAGCACCCCAGTGCCTGCCACACTGTGTGAGTGTGATTCTATAAGCTACATAGAGTCCCTGAGGTTTTCATGCGAAGCCTGACTCCCCCCCATGGTCTCCTATCTCCTTCGAGCCCCTTTGTTTACCAGCTCACGACACAGTGCTAGTAAGTGGTCACTGTCAACTAATGCTCCCACCTGGGGCAGACAGGACTGCAACCTGCAGTGTCTTCCCTGGGAATATTCCACAACTGTGGGGAGTCGAACACTTAACAATCTTGTAGGGAATACATAAGAGAGATGCCTCTTGAGTTCCAAGGGCCAGCTGACTGCTGGCTCTGCCTTGTTCCTGCAGTTGGCCTGAGGGTAGAAAAGGAACTAACAGAGCAGACTCTTGTCCTTGCCAAGCCCGATGGCCTCTCCTCCAAAGATCCTTTCTTCTCTGTCGCTACACCAGCCCCACTTCCATCCTCTATCACCTTTTCATAGGATTTATCATGCTCTGACATTATGCCATAAATTGGTTTGCTTGATTGTTTCTCGGCCTCACTGGAATATGAGTTCCAGGAGGCCAGGCACCTTGTCCGTTTTCCTTGCATGAGATCTGCAGCATCTAGAACAATGACAGGCACATGTCAGGACTCCGGGAATGTGTGGTGCACAACTGCATGGACACCATGCTAGTGCCTGTCCGCTCATTGGCTCTTCTAATCCTCACACTTCCGAGATCCCCATCACTCAGCATCAGCAGATTTTTGCAGCCTTACGTTGGTCCTACCAATCCCACATCTCCCGGTGACAGCTGTTGCCTGCTCTTACTCCCAGTAGTCTTCTGTGTTCATTAGGGTTCTTGATTATAGATTAAAAAACCTGTTTAAACTTCAGCAGAGGAGAGATGTACAGGAAGGCCATGGGTAGCGTGCAGCCCTGATGTGAATGCTGCGGAGCCACGCTCAGGTAGGACCCAAGAGAGAGAGCATAGCTCAGCTTCTGGCATTGGAATGACCTGCTTCAAATGCCCTGTCCCCCACCCCGATTCCCTTCGGTTCATGTCCAGGCACTGAACTTCCAACCACACTGAAGCCTCACGAATGATTTCTAGCCAACCCTGGACCTTTGGGTTACCCCTCTGAGGTTCAAAGTCCTCCTTGTTAAGGGAATTGGCAGTGGTTCCAAAAAAAGTGATAGCTCATACCTTGGCAAGGTCCACAAGGCATATTGCTAAGTGAAAACCTGAGGTACAGAACGGTGTGTGTACCCTTTATGCAGAGCAAGAAAGCATGTGTACGATGATGCATGTATCTGCACACTTTCCCTGGGAGCCTGCAAACAGTCACACTTGTAGTAGTTTCCAGCAGGTAAGAGAACTGTGACTAGGAGGTGGGGAAAGGAGACACTCCTTTTTCTGCACATGGCTGTTTAGACCCTTTGAATTTTGTGCCATGTGTAAACCTTACCTAATGAAAAGATGAACTTAAAGTAATGTTTGGAGGGAGGCAAGATGGCGGAGGAGTTAGTGGAAGCTGCACAAACCTCTGCCCAGGACCAAACTGGAATTACAACTACGTTGTGGAGAAATCATCCCGAATCAAGTAATTTTAAAAAATAGAAAATATCCATATTCTGGGCTGGAATATGTGGTTGGTTTACTTAATTTCTTATTCATGCTTCAGCTGCTGGAAGCAGGGGGAGGAAATATTTTCCTTCCTACCGCTTAGCAAGTGGGGGGCTCTCCTTTTTCATCTTTTATGGTGTGTTCCCTTCCACACACAGGCGCATAGCACCTGTGGTAGTCTTCCTAATGGCCCCAGTTGCTTACCCCTTGCTGTATTCACAACCCTTTCAAGTGAACTTCACTTCCTTCCACGGAAGGCAGAGTCCATTCTACCACCCCTTAAATTTTGGCTGAACCACATGAATTGCTTTAGACCATGAAACAGGGGTGGGAATGACAGGGCGTAGTTCTGAACCCAGGCTTCAAAGTCATCTCACGTTGCTGTTTGCTCTCTTGCACCTCCACCATCTCCATAGAAGAACATGTCTGGCTCACCTGTGGGTCCATGGAGGAGGAGAATCACATGGAATCATCTGGTAGAGCCCGGCTAAGACCAGCAGAACTCCCTGGGCTCACCGCATGGCCTCCGAGATTTGTGGTTGCTTGTTACGCCGCAATAGGTGACCGATAAAGCAACAAAAATGAGTAATATCTGACGCAGTCACTACTTCTGAAATCCCACAGCCTGGGCGACCTTTTGCCCTCTCTTAAAGGAAGAGAAATCACTGACACCTGGTAAACTGCTACAATGTGTCACACATAGAGCTAAAGTCTTGACCTGCATTTTATCTTGTGATGCTATCACAGAAACATTAACACATCCCTTTTACAAGAGAGGAAACAGAGGCTCAAACAAGTAAACCATCTTCCCAAGTTTATATAAATGGTAAGTGGCAGAGTTTGGATTTTAAGCTAGTTGTATTTGATGTCCTTCCTAACACACACAAGAGAACCATTTCTTGAGCAGACACAGTCTAATTCATGCCCCTTACCAGGAAGTCCTGCCTCTAACCAATCCGTGGGTGGAGACTAGCACAGTCCTGGGACGTAGACAAAAAAGGAGCTGCAGGAGAGCGTCAGGGGACAGAGAGAGGTCTCATATCCATCTCCAGCCAGCCATTCCCCTTGGAGGCCGAGACCCTTCTGGAGAGAGGGGCCCTGGGCAGTATGCAGACTTCTGAGCTCAGAGCAACCTCAGCTAATAAATCATTTGTGAGACACCAGCCGGCAGTATCAAGTTACTCCAGGGCCAGTTTTGCCATCTCTGGATAAAAAAACTGTGCTCTGCACTGCAGGCTGAACAATTTCTTGCTTCAAAGTGCCCGGGCGTCTTGTGTCACCCTTTGTTCCCAAAGCCCCACAGCAGGCTTCTGCTTGGAAAGATAGGAGGACCCACACCCACTTTTCAGGAGATGCTCCTTTGCCTGCTGGCTCACAGCCACTGGGAAGAAGCCCCGCCTGCCTGCAGAGCAATTGGAGACTCATGGCTGGCTCTTCCGACCGTGGTCTCATTTTCTCCTACCTGCAGCTCAGTGAGGTCGGTTTAATTACCCTGTGTTTCCCAGGGGGAACCTGAGGTTCTGGAGCACAAGAGAGCGGCTCCGGGTTCTACAACGGACAACCGGCAGATCTGGATTTGAAATCTGGGCTCCCGAAACCAAGTCAGGGACTCGTTCCTGAGGACTGGCCACAGGGCTCCACAGTGCCTGACTTGCATCGTGTTGTGGCCATCCTTTGGAGATAAGCTTTGCCCTTTACTCCATAAAAATACAAATTGTCTGTGAAAGCATTTGATTCAGCCACCTCTATACCTTGGTCTACGGGAGTGGATCATAGAATAAGGTAGAAGGAATGGACCTTATTGGTGTGTCTGGCACAAGTGCTCCATTTAATATCTGGAAGGACTGAGGTCCCTAGGCCACGGAGGTAAGTCAGTACTAGAAACCCAAACTTGTGTTTTTGTAACACAAGAGCAGTCTACTATCCTCTCTACAAAGCCAGTCTGCAGCAAAAAGTCGTGGTGCTGGGGTGGGAGTCACGGGGTGGACATGGGGGTGCAGAGCAGAGGCAGGGGGAGTGGCTATTTGCAGGAGGCGGGACTGTTCCTACAGCCATGGAGGGAAGTTGAGGATGGGAGCGGATACAGGTAGGGTTCCCCTGTGAGTTGGTGGGAACCTGGCCTGGAGGCCAACTCAGACTCTAAACCCAGTGTGTACGAAAAACCAGGAAGGGAATTCTGACAGAACTGAAGACAAATGTAACGGACTTGGGAGTTACCCCTGTAGTCCGTGTGGCTGGTCCACGCTCTGTGGATGCAAGCCTCAGACCAGACCCCAGAGCCATCAGGTGGGAGCAGGGGCAGGGCATCACGATCAGAGACAGGATACCGCCAGGCCCGGTTCAGCTAGGTAGGCATGCACACGGGGGGCCTCCAAAACAAGACACGTCGGTGTTCAAGTGATTAATTCCTTGTCTCCATTACTCTAAACGAGCTGAACAAATCTCTCACTGGGCCTGTCACACTGATGTTCCGCATGCAAATTGTTCCTAATGAGCAGGGCAGAGGGCTGGTCCCCTGGTTTGTAAATCCATTCATTTCACAACACATCGCCTTGGTCACATATTTCTGTGACACAATCCATTGGCAGATGAGCTGTTAAAATGAAACATTGACCATTCGGAACTGTTTTAGGAATGTGATGTCTCACTCACAGAGAGGCACTGTGCGTGCAGGGGATTTAGGATTAGACTACCTGGGTTCACGTCCCAACTCTGACAAGCTTCCCTTCTCTGAGTTTGTATATTTCCACTCATAAAATGAGGGGTTTGGGCTAGACTGCCATTTCCAAAGTGTTTGCTGACATATTCATGGTTTGCGAAACACATTTTTTAAAGGATTTCATGATAAACATTGTATATTTGAGAATGAGAATTGTTGCAGAAATATTAGAGAAATATGGGGTTGAAAAGTTTAACAAGGTTTGTTGGTTTGTTTTTTTACCATGGGACAGCTCAGAACCATTAACATGGTAATTTGCATTGCATTTGATCAGACAAGCCTTTTTTAAAACAAAAGACTTTGTTTATCAAATTTTCTGGGAACTGCTAGACCAGATGATGCTGGAGATCACTCCAAACCCTTAACTGCCTATAACTGTAAGGAGTCAAAGGGATTTAGAGAAAGAGGAAAAGTTGAATGGGATCTGATGACTGAAATCAAGGACGTTTATTGGGCACCTGCTCTATGCCAGGCATTAATTTTCTTGTTTCTCCTTCACTTCTCCTGAACTTAAAGAAGAAAACATTGAAAAAAAAGGAGATCCAAACCACCTAATTGATTTTATTGTATTAGATTTTTTTGCATGTTGCATTTACTGTGCTGCATTACATCTATTCTCAGTGTTGGCAGCAGATCTTATTGAAACTCACATGAACCATGAGCCTCTTACCCACAATCCCTGATTATCTGGCTTCCAGTCTCTGTTGAACCACCTCCAGGAGCGTGGAACTCTTTCTCTTCCAAAACTACCCACTCCCACTTTGGGCAGCATTTCCTTAGAAAATACTCAAAGTTCCTCCCATGTTTTCTAAATGGACGAAGTGTGATCAGGGAAGTTCATTCATCTTTCTGGGCCTCAGTGTCCTCATGTGGAAAACTAAGCAATTACCCAGCTTCCCTCTAAGTGCCCCTCCGGCCTTAACCTTCTCGGGTTCCAAATGGGGACCAGTTCTATATAAAGTTCATAACACAGGAAATATTAAGACAGTCTACTTGTATCCTTTAAGTCTGATCAGAGACTAACTCACCCAAGACAAATTGTAATGTCTTGTGACAATAAGCACACTGACAAAGGGCAAGAATCCTGTATTCTAGGCCCTTCTCTCACCAATTAACTGTGACATGTAGCAGATTGTTATGGACTGGATGCCTCTGTCCTCCCAAAACCAATGATGGGACCCTAACCCCACAGTGTGAAGATATTGAAAGGTGAGGCTTTGAGAGATAATTAGATCATGAGAGTAGAACCCTGAGGAATGAGATTAGTGTCCTTAGAAAAAGAGACCACAGGGAAGTTCCTGCCCTCTTTCCATCATGTGAGGGGGCAAGGAGAAGCCAGAAGTCTACAATCAGGAGGTGGTCTTCACCAGGCACTGAGTCTCAGACTGCCAGCCTCCACAACTGTGAGAATCGAATTTCTATGGTTGATAAGCCGCCCAATTGATGATATCCTATGACAACAGCCCAAGCTGACCAAAGATACAAGTTAATTCCCCTCTCTGAGCTTGTTTACACACGTGTAAAATGAGAGTCATGCCATGTGACCTCTAGCTGTAATAGTCTATATGCCTCTGACAGGTATCCAGAAGTCGTTCTTGAAGAAAGTTGGTAAATAAGAAAGAGGAGAAATGCTTTTACCAGCAGAAGCAATACTAGAAAGCTTCGGAAATTGTCACATCATCCAATCTTTCTGATGGACAGTAGAAAAGTTTGTTCAGAGATATAATGAAGAGCAACGTCTAATGGCAGCTAATAATGATTTATTTGGTGATTACCATGTATCATTTATACTCCATTATTCAACAAACATTTCAAGCACTTACTGTGTGACAGACTGTGCTAAGTTCTGCGGATATAGCAATGGGTAAGACAGCCGCAACTGCTGTTCCCACTTCACCTGTGTGTGTTGAGGAATGGACACTAATCCACTGAATAAATAAGCAAGATAACTTGAAATATGACACTGGTGAGCAAATAGACTTGATTGCTGCCATAGCAGACCCAAATAACATTAGATTATACAAGATACAGAGTTTATTTTTATCCACACAACAGCCCAGACATAAGGAATACAGAGATGATTCCATAGCATCAGAAGAACTGGTTCCTTCCTTCTTGTTGCTCTGTCATCTCTACGGCATTTTCCCTGCTACTCAGTTAAAGAAGGAATCATCATTCCCACCTTCTAGTCAGTGGGAAGGAAAGGGACAACTTTCTCTTTAAGACTAAGGCTCAGAAGTGGCAAATCTCACTTCCGCTCATATCTCATTGGCCAGAGCTATCACATGATGATCCCACCTGTCAGAAAGCTTGGAAAATGTAGTCTTTATTATGTGTGACAATTCTTTCATTAAAAATTAAGAGTTTTAAAATATGAAGGACACATGGACAAAAACTAGGGGGGTAATGGGAGGGAAGTGGGGAGAGATGGGTGGCTGAGCTGGAATGGGAGTAAAAGACAGAAAACTGTACTTGAACAATGATTAAAATTTAAAAAATTAAAAATTAAGAGTTTTATCACTATAAACTAAAGAGAGAGTAGACATCAAGGAATAACTAACAATCATTTTCATAGATAATGATAAATAATACAAAAGGTGTATCAGCCTGATTAGGCTAGGTTATGCTGCAGTAACAAACACCACTCCCCGCAACCAAATTTCATGTCTTAAGATTTATTGTTGCTTATGCTGCATCATGGGTCTGGAGGATAAGTGGTTCTCCTCTCATCATCAGGCAGGGACTCTTCTTGAGTACAGTCAGTTACCATGCCGGAGGGAAGAGAGACCTCTAAGAAGGTCTTGAATTAGCAACAAATGCCCACAATAACTAATGTGATCTTTGCCCACAACTCATTGGCCAGAAGTAGGCACATGGTCCCATCTAACAACAAGAAACCAGTGTCATCCTATCCAGACCAAAGGAGGAGGCAGAACTGAAAACATTTGGTAAAAAGCACTGCTCGCTACTCTGAAGGGTAATGGGACAGAGTGGCTTGGATAGGAGGAAGGTCTACTTTAAATGTCAAGGCCATGGAGAACCCTTCTAGCAGTCATTGGAGCTGAAACTTGCATAATGAGAAATAGGTTGAAAGCATGTGGAAGTGTGAGAAGAGCACTGCCTTTTTAAATTTTTTTCTCCCTCTGGTTGCTATGCAAAAAGGACAAAAGGAGAAGCAAGGAGATCAACTGACAGTGATTATCACCTTAAAGCAACCTAATAGGTAAGCATTATTGCCATCCCAGTGTTAGAGATGGATGGAGGCAGGGAGTTCGATAATGTACCCCAAATCACACAGCTAGTAAGTGGCAGGACCAGAATCTGAACCCAGGCAGAGTGACTGTGCAGGGAAGCTTTGAACCTCCAATTTATACTGCCTGTCCCAGCCATTCGGGTAGACCATCTCTCCTAGAGGACAACAGGTTTGAGATTGTGATTAGAGCGTCACATAAATGGGGTGGGCGGAGCATGTAAACACAAGGTGTCAAAGAGCCCACCAGGAGAAGACTGCATAACTCCCTGGTGCTGTCAAGAGACTGCTCCCCCCAAAAAGCCTCTCTTGTGAGTCACTGTTTATTAGGTGGAGAGGGAGTGGGGCATACACGTTCCTGGCCTGTGCAAACCCGTGGGCTTGAAATGTGGCTGGAGAGAGGCGGTGGCAGGGGAAGAGCCTGTAAGGCTGGTCGGGGCCAGTTTTGCCCACCAACAATAATGAGGAAAACTCATCAATTATTCAAACTTCTTTCTGATTACAGTCTCCATTACAAAGTGCTCTCATTTTACCAGAGCAAAACCAGCTTCCCAAGTACTTCTGGAGATTATCAGAGGGAACAGTACCAGTAACACAGACCCACTGGGGACAAAGAGAAGCCAGCAGGGGTAGCAGCCTTCAGCTGAAGTGGAATTCAGCCTGGGCATGGGGGTGGGAGGAGAAATCCAGGAGTGACACATGGGGCTTGTCAGCTCCCTATCCTCCTCGTAGTGTAAGCCCTGACAGCTGGCTATTCTTTTTGGAAAGCGAGTGTCCGACTTAAGCTTTGACTGCCCAGACAGCCACTTCAAGATGGCGATCTCGGGGAACACGTAGCCGACCACGGGACTGGATGAAGAGGCAGGCCAGCCTTGCCTCCCCCAAGCCCCCTCCTTTGTTTTACAGATTTTCTTTGCATTCAATAATGGACAATTAGGGCCGCTAGTTTTTGTCTCTTCATGCACTTTAAATTCCCAATCTTATGCTTTAAATTCGCTAATAAAGAGCAAGAGCACAAAACCCTAGTCCCTCACCCTCAACCCCAAGAACCGCAGAAGCCCAGACCCGTGCACACATACCTCTGTCTCTCTCTTTCTGGCTCTCCCTGTGATCTCGCGGTGTCACACCAGACAGGCCACCATGTTTTTTTGGTATTTGTTTTTCAAATATAAACCTTCTTTCCTGTTTGCTTTTCAAAGTTTTCTGATGGCTGTTGCTGAGAGCATCTTGCAAGCACAAGAACCCAAGGGCTGGTCCAACCACAACAACGGGAATTGACAGGCTGAGACCTGCACTAAACAGAGTCCTTCAGCACTCACTGCTGCTCCTGGCTTGCTTGTGTGTGGGGGTGGGGGGTTGGGGGTGGCGGTTGGAGAAAGAGGTTCACAGTTGGGATCAGCCTACTTCTGGATCAGTGGGCAAGAGCATGGAGGGAGCACCTTTGACTTCAGGCAGATGCCACCCGCAACAGAGGAATTCGGCAGAACATAGGCAGGACTGAGAACTCCAACAGGCTTACCTTGGCCTTCAAGGTTCTAAAGAAAATTGGGTCCGGCCCCCTAGCTGACTTCCATTCCCACCATTCTCCTCTGCCCAGCTTGCACTGCAGACTTGCTGGCCTTCTAATGACTCCCTGACATTCCCCATATGTCCCCATCTCAATACCTTTGCTCTTGACTCTCCTACACGGCCAGAATTCTCATTCTGCCACATATAGCACTCTGCTCCAATGCCACACTCTCAGACAGCCTCCCCACCCCCACCCGCTGAGGGCACCCCTATCTAGATTACCACCTTTGATGCTTTTGCTTTGTTTGCCTTCATAATAGCTACCACTGCCTGATATTACAGTATGCTTTCATTTGTTTTTGCTTACTTGTCTCCCCATAGAGTATAATCTCCATAAAGATACCGTCTACCTTTTTCACCTCCATATCCCCAGAATTTAGAACAGCATCACACAAACAGTGCTCATTAAATATTCATGGAATGAATGATGATTAGAGTCAAGTGGCAGAAACATTTACAAAGCAGGGGCTTGATCACAAGGGAACAGAAAAACTACCCAGTTACTGGAACTGGGGTGAAAATGAACACTGGAATTAAGCCAAAGTAAAGGAATGCCACTTAGTGGCTGGCCTGAGGCTACTTCCATGGATTTTATGCAAAGTTCAGGGGAGGGCCAAGGCCTGAGGTGGGCCACACTGTCCACGGGACTGGAGATGTGCATGTCTAAGGTCTGTGAGTGACTATGATCCTCCTTTGTGGGTCTTCTTGAGTCCAATTCACTTTCATGCAAAATCTTTGGGAAGTGGAGTGAGGACCCACCCTGGTTCCAAAATCTACCTCCAATGCCCCATCCATCTGCTCCTAAACACCCCTTATTTCTGCCTCTGGTTTTAGAGCCCTGTGGTGAGAGGCAACTGTGATTGTAAACAGCAGAGAAACCCGGAGCCTGTGTAGCTGGCAGCGCCCTGCAGTGTGTCATTTTGTCCTGCCTGCGGTCTGCTGGGAGCCTGGGGGCCGGCGTGCGTTCCTGCAACAGGGCCAATTATCTTCCTATCACAGCAACACGCGTCCGGAACACGTGCCTTGACAAGAGCCACAGCTTATTAGGAAGATTATACACTCCAGAGGCTGCCCCACTGGCGTCTCCATATCTGTGACACGGACTGGAGCCACTCGTGACCTTCTGAGGCCCCCACGCCATGATGTGGGCCGCCCCACCCCACACAACCAAGGCACGACAATCCCAACATCAATCTCAGTGGTAAAGGCACCAGCCTGTGACAGGTTTGAAAGAGCTCCGGCTTAGGGGAGGTGTAGAGGATCTGGCCCTTCCTCTGCCTTGGACGTGCTGCATGACCTAAGATCATTATCAAAGACCTCTGGGCTCGGGTTCTCCTCTGCACTGTGAGGACCAGAGTGCCTGCCTTCCCTCCTCGAGTTGTTGTGGAGGTTCTCTGTGGAACGTTGTATATTCTGCAGAACACTGATTATCATTTGTGACTGTCTGTGGGGGGAGAAGGGTATGAGAGGTCAGTGGGCTGCCATTTTGCCTTTTCCTTAGGAATTTAGACTAATATTACATAACACTTTCTTGTAAGAATAATGCCTCCTCACTATAAAAGCTTTCGGATTTAAATTCCTGGGTAGAGCAATTTATACCAAATTTTAAAAAAATAACACCAAGCCCTGGCTGGCATAACTCAGTGGATTGAGCACGGGCTGCGAACCAAAGTGTCCCAGGTTCGATTCCCAGTCAGGGCACATGCCTGGGTTGCAGGCCATGACCCCCAGCAACCGCACATTGATGTTTCTCTCCCTCTCTCTCCCTCTCTCTCTCTCTCTCTCTCTCTCTCTCTCTCCCTCCCTTCCCTCTCTAAAAATAAATAAAATCTTAAAAAAATAAAAAAAATAACATCGGTTATTGATCCAATTTCCCTCCTTTAAACCATATTTCTCTCCACCCTCCACACAGCCTTTGTTCTGGTGTTAGGGTTGATAGGATAAGATTATCGCACCAGTATGTGGATATTAAATGCACTATCTCTCCCACTTATCACACATGTATTCTACAAGATTTTTAAACACTTCACAAGGAATCATGCTGTTAATGGTAGAGTTTCAGACACAATGATCTTATGGTTGGGGATTCAGGGAGGGTGGTCAGCTGCAAGCATCTGATCCTTATTCCTCAAGGTCAATGTGATTTCATGGAGAATCACTGCCAAAGAACTGTCCCATCACCCTTTCTGCCGCTAGGCTGAGCGTCCTCAGGCTTCTCTTTCTTCACATACCCACCACAGCCCATGGGAAGCCCACCTCAGAGGAACAGGGCAAACTCGGTTATTTATTAAAAAGTGTCGAGGTTATTAATACTGGGTACCTGATCATTTCTTTCCCCAAATCTTCTTTACTTGCTAATTTCTCTTGACTCACAGCCTGTTTTTCAGAAACTCAGCCTTGGACCCCACTGATTCTAGAAATGCAGCATAGCGGGGAGATGGATAACAGTCTGGGAGTTAGGGGACCTCGCTTGGAAGCCTGGCTCCGATGCTTTCTTGACCTTGTCTAGGTCTCTGGTCCCCCATTTAACCCGTCCCTGCGGCGGAGCTTCAGTCCTCTCACCAGGACAACGGGCGGGGTCAGGGAGGTGATATCCAGATCTCTTCCTGCATCATGATTCAATGCATTCTCGATTGATTTCGTTTCAGTTCATCTTGATTCAATCCAATTTGCTATATTTCAATTCAATTATTTCCATTTAGTTTAGTAATTCTATTTCATTCTGTTCAAGTCAATTCAAATAAACGAAATTCCACTGACTCCAATTGGATCCAGAATTTCCCGGTGTCCCAAGTAATTTCGAGGGCTGGAGAGTCTAGGGCTGAGCTAGGGTGAAGGAAGGGCAGGCAGACCACTCCTGCACAGCCCTCGTCCTGGTCTGAACAAAGTCACCCCCCTGGAATGCCTTGGGCCTGTACAGAGGAGAGCATGAAGCACTGGGAAGAATGTAGGATGAGGCGTGTACTGTGGCCTGTGTGGCCTACCCATAGTAGGCAATGAATAAATACTTTTTTGAGTGAATGAATGTACATGGAGTGAATATAACAAGCCCTCCCACCCTTTCCCCAAAGCTGGCTTTCCCGGCAACCTTGGCCAAATCAAATCACCTCCTTACTATACTCTTGAGAGGACTGCAGGCGCTGCCCTTAGGCCATCCAGATCTAAACCCCAATGTCTGGGATTGTGTGAGTCCCGCTCTCTCCTGGCCAGGACCAGAGCGCTCCTCCAAGGAACCGAGCTGGAAGAACAATGTCCCATGATTGGCTCTCGCAGCTTCCCCATGGGCAGCACAGCAGGTGAGCAGGGGGAGCGTGATTGCGAAGCTGTGATGAGCTGAGTGGGATTGATTAGCTGGAGCTTCTTAAATTGAGTGGTTCCAGAATTTCCCTAGTGTACACGTCCCTCCCTTCGGCTCTTGTCCCCAAAGCTGCAAGTTCAGCTTCCAGCAACAGCCACCCTCCTCCATCTGATGTTCTCTGTTTTCCCTGAAATTGCTTGGCATTTAAGAAGTTAAAAAAGAAAGAAAACAAAATATCTAGTGCTTACGCGATGACCAATGCACTTCTCTAATCTTCATTATCTTCTAGCGATGACCCCATCAAATAGTATTATCACCATCCCCAGTGTATGGATGATATGACCAAGGCCCAGAGATGGAAGTCAGTGACCCCGTCACACAGCCAGGAACTGTGGGAACCTCCAAATCTAGAAGAGATTTTATCTGAATAACAGGGTAACAGGTATGCCGTGCATGCTGGCTCCCTTCCTGGTTTCCCTGGTCTCTGGTGCAGCCTGTGAGACCGCAACCCTCCATCTATTTCTACTGCCTTCGCATGCTGCTCAGCCTGCTGTCCTGTGTTCCCTCCCGGACCAGAGCCAGACCACCTCAGAAACCTCGATCCATCCTGCTGCAGTCCCAAATGTCCCATTTGGTTGACAGTCAGACCATCTCCCATGTCTAATGAGATGAGAGTCAAGCCAGCAAGGGCCAAGGTCAAATTGAGCAGAAGGTGGCATTAGTAGGCAAGCTGCTTCATCCAGTATTCCCAGGATCCTTACAAAACCCAGGCACCCACTTGTGAGAGGTCAATGCCTAAGGGACCCCTACCCTTCTCCCATCAAAACACACCAAAGCAGAGCTTCTCACCTCAAGACCTTTATATCTCTGCAGCACAGGATAGGCAAATGGGTTAACCGGATATCACGGCCCATCCTAGAACTTTTCACCCTATTATCTCTCCTTGGTCATTTGTTTCTTAAGCATTTCATTCTAAGACACTTAAAAGGAAGGAAGGGGAAACACAATCGACGTTGATTAGGCAGCTTCTGTGGTGGTTCTCTTACTTGTATGTGTGGTGGGTGACTTTGGCAAAGGCTAATTTGAGCACTCTCCTCCAGAATTCTCATTCATTCATTCATTCACTCATTCCAGCTCATCAAGAACTATTCCAGAGGCTGCAGGCATAGTAGCAAAAAGTTACTACCCTTATGGAGTTTAAAGGGAAAAAAACTGAGAAAACAGGCAATGAAGAAAGGAATAAGCATCCAGTACACGAGATAGCCAATGCTATGGGGAAGTATGGAGCCTGATAATGGGTGAAGGCACTTTATGAGGAGTAGGTCAGGGGTCTGCATTTTAAACAGGTGCATCGGGGCATTCTGATGCTGCAGTCCCACCCACTTGAAAAACACTGGCTTACTCTGTGTCGAAATCTGTATGTGCAGATTTCATTTAATACTCACACAAAGGAAGCTGGTCAGCTGCTGTTACTGTTACACATTTAACAGATGTGAAGACTGAGGCTCAAAGAAAAGAATTTGGTAAAGTTATCACAGCTAATAAGAAGCAGAGTCTTGACTTCAGAGCTTGCTCTTTTCCTGATGCAACAGGTTAAGTGATGTTGCACACACACTGCATGGCTGCTTCGGAGCTGCATCATCCTCACTATCCCTAATGCTGCCAGATGGTCCCTGTTTGCAAAGCACGGCCTCACCCTTTGTCTCCTTTCAGGTTCACAACACTGCGACACTGCAGAAGGGGGTGTGAACCTGCTTCTCCCCTCCCCGCCATCACTGAGGACTATCGTTGCATATGCCTGCAAACCAAGTCTGTCCAGATGAGGTACATCTGTCCCAGAAAGAGGAAATGGCCATGCTGACATACTACGGGACCCTTGGGTACCCGTGTGCCCAAATGAAGCTTTGAGCTTTCTCTACCCACCCAATCTGTGTAAGTGGCTCCTGGCCTTGGTTCCCTGAACCCCAGCCTGCTTCCCACTTAGCTCAACCCTCCCCCTGAGCTCTCAGCTTCTGTCTAAAGAGCTTCTCCAAGCAGGCAGATGATGATAATGGCCACAGCAATGATAACAATAGAAATAACAATAAACACTTTGAACAGTGGTTGCCACAGAGTCAGCACTCAATAAATATTTGTTTAATGGGGGATTGAATGGATAAATAATTATACAAGTAGTCCCCCCTTGGCCATGGTTTCAGTGACCTGCGGTCAGTCTCAGCCCAGAAAACATCAAACGGAAAAATTCCAGGAATAGAAATGCCCTAAGTTTTAAACCGTGTGCCATTCTGAACAGCATGATGAAATCCCTGCTCCATCCCGCCTGGGAGTGAATCGTCCCTTGTCCAGCATCTCCACCCTGCTCCCCCGCATCAGTCACTCAGTAGCCTTCTTGGTTAGCAGATTGAATATTAGTATCACAGGACGTGTGTTCAAGTCGCCCTTGTTTTAATTCATAATAGCCCGAAAATGCAAGATGAATGATGCTGGCAATTCGGACGTGCCAGGGAGAAGCGGTAAGGTGCTTCCTTTAAGTGAAAAGGTGGAAGTCTGGTATTATTTGGGGTTCCAGGCATGACTGGGGGTCTTGGAACATATCCCCCGTGGATAAGAGGGGGACACTGTAACTAACATTTTGTAAGCATTTACTGTGTTCAGGTGCCATGTTAAGCACTTTTTCATTTAATTCTCACAAGAGCCCTATGAGAGAGGTGCCGTTTTTTATTACCCTGTTTTACATAACAGTGAATGGAAACTTAGAAAGGTCAACTTATTCACGCAGGTTCACAAAGCCAGGGAACAATCACGCTGGCATGTGGAGTGTGGCTGTCTGATTCCAAAGCCCAGGTTCTCCACCAGATCCGTATCGTCAGGAAGCAAATACATGATCCTAATCTGCTCCCTGGTGAACCTCACCCGTCACCGCTGCCTGGAAACCTCTGCAGCACTCACTGCAGGATCCACCAGATGAGGCTGTCTCCAGCAACAGCGCTGGCTCAGATCAAGACTGAGCTTTCTCCATCATTTTGGCCCCTGTACCTTGAACCCTCGGAAAGCTCATTGTTAGGCCAACCATGGAGCTAATAATGAGCTCCCTTTCGCCCTTGATCCCATCAGCTTCTTCAGTCGCATCAAACAGTCTGATGCCCCAGCATAACTCACACCTGATATGACTGACAGTAGTTTTATTTAACATAACATGGATGCAAAGATCTTTAAAACTCCATCCATTGAGGGATAAGTCTATGAGGGGAAACCCCCAAAACCCCAGAATCACCTTCTGGAGGGTGGGACCCTTGTAGTATAGGTTTCCCCCCCTAGGTGAGTGCTGTGGGAACCCATCTGTACCAGTGTACCCACTGGTGTTGTTGTGAGAGGCTGCGTTCAGCTTCAGTGAATTTTTTTAAAGACTCTTTCCATGTGGTTGCCTGTTTCATGATGGGTGACTTACAAGTGAACCTGCCCACACCATGCTGAGTGTTCAGCAGACGCCAAAACAGCATGACCCCGGTGCCCCACCCTCCTTATTCACTCCATCTCAACCTGAGCAACTTCTTTTGTTTCCCTGGATAAAAAAAAAGTCCTCAAAGAGAAATGTTTTGCTGATGTGAAGAGTTGAAACAAAAATGGCAGAAGCCCCGAAGAGCATCAGAATGAGTTCAAAAAGTGTTTTGAGCAGTGGAAGAAATATCTCAATAGGTACATTGTGTCAAATGGAGAGCACTTCGAAGGTGATTGAAGTTTAAGCATGTAAGAATAAATATACCTTTTTTTATAAAAAAATTCCTGGGTTTTGGAGTCCCCCTCTCTTGTATGTTCCCACCCTTTGAATACAGCAGGTTTAGGACTACTCTGACCAAGAGAGTAGGGAGTAGCATCGCCCCTGACTTGTGAGACTGGGTCATAAAAGACAAAGGCTTCTGGAATTTCCTTTGAGGGCTTTTTTCACTGGGGGTAAAAAGTTGCTTGGGGTGAGATCAGGTGAATAGGGAGGGTGGGATGGGGGTGGGTCATGCCTTTTGAAATACAATATGCATTCTTGGAGCCTTTGAGTCAATATGCAAAACGTTCAAATACTTGGAGGCCGCCTTGCTGTGAGAAAGCCGGTCTACACAGAAAGTCAAATGTAGGCACTTTGGTCAATGGGTTCAGGATGAGCCCCGCCTTCCAGCCATTCCAGCCCAGGAGCCAGGCAAAGGCCTCTAGACTTTCTGAGTCTTCCCAGCTGAGGTTCCAGGCATTGTGAAGCAGACTCGAGGCCGCACTGCCCGCACTGTGCCTTGCCCAGCTTCTTCCACAGAATCCACAAGTACAATATAATGACTGCTGTTTTATGTTACCAAGCTTTGGCGTGGCATGTTACATAACAACAGGTAACTAAAAGACCATCTCCGAAGTCCAGCCTGGTATTGTAGTTAATGGTTAAGCGTGCAGGCTCTGGAATCACAGGACTGAGTTTGAATTCTAAGTTATGCCATTTGCAAGACCAGGCAAGGTATTTCACTTCTTTGAGCTTTACTTTATCTGTAAAATAGAAATAATGATAATATTCTATCCAAAGACTATTATGCGGATTGAGATGCATGAAAAATCTTAGAGAATACATAGGAAATAGATAGTAAGCATTCAGTAAGTACTAGCTGTGACTTATTATTGAGGGTCTTAGTAAGTACAGTTATTACGTTAAGACTTTATAGATGAGGAAACCAAAGCTCTGAGAAGTAAAATGACTTCCCCAAGGTCACACAGCCAATCAGACTTCCTAATTCCATGCCCAGAGCCTCAGGGCCTTGCCCCCAGAACATGACCAGCTTTGGGGACCATCCAGTAATTTCCAAGGGGCTTGGGAAGTGAGGAAAACACCACTGATCTTTGCAGCCATTAGCAAGCACCAAACGACTCATGGAAAAACTCTCCCGGTGCCTCCACTTACACAGAGTCCCAAGCACCAAATTAGAGGGACATCTTCCAAACACATTCCCGAATCGGCTTCTTTTTAAAGCAAAGCTAAAAAAAGATGCGGTACTCTAAATGCCATCCCTCCCATGCTGGTAAGCAGCTTATTTAGCCCAGTGTGTGGCCACCTTAAGAGGCAGAGGAGAGAGAGCCTACTGCTGAGAGTTCTCTCTGGGAGTGCTGGGGGGTGAGTGAGTCACTGGGATGCTGGGGAGAGAAAGCAGGGGAGGAACAGGGAACAGGCTCAGGTGGCTGTGCAGGGACAGGAAGTCCCGTGGGGGTGGGGCGGGGTGGGGGAGGTAAGGGGTGAGGAGGGGAGAAGCTAGAGCTGGGCATGCATTTTCACAGGCACAGAAACTGGAGCCTTGGAATTGGACAGCTGGAAGGAGGCAGCGTTTCATCATTTCCCCATTGGCCAAATGGGGAGAGGGTAGGCTTCTAAAAGTGAAACGAATTTTGCACAGAGTCCTTATTAGCAGCCCAACCACATATTCCCTGGGTCTATGGAGTACAGATGGTACCTCTCTTTTTTTTTTTTTTTTTAAGATTTTATTTATTTATTTTTAGAGAGGGAAAGGAGAGAGAAAGAGAGAGAGAGAGAGAGACATCAATGTGCGGTTACTGGGGGTCATGGCCTGCAGCCCAGGCATGTGCCCTGACTGAGAATCGAACCTGCGACACTGGTTTGCAGCCCGAGCTCAATCCACTGAGCTATGCCAGCCAGGGCTCAGATGGTATCTCTTTTACACAGGGGACCAAACTATGGTTCAGAAGAGGAGACATTTCCTGCAATCCACACAAGAAGTTAGCCTGAAAGCCTAACTTGAATCTGGACTTCAGATACTGGGTTTTGGCCCCATACACCTTCCCAACCCTATAAACCCAGAGTAAGAGATTAGCCCACCACCTCACCGCCTAGAAATTCACTGGGCGAGAAAGTCTTTCCCCTGTAATACCAGGGGATGTGTCAGTTAACAGAGAGTTAGAGACTTGTATGTCTGCTCAGACTGGGAAAAACAAAAAAAGTGTGAAAAGTAAATAGAAAAGATGATTTTTAAAAATTGGAAAGGATCACCAATCCTTTCTTTGGAAGAAGAAAGGATTCTTTGGAAGAAGAAACCAATGCCCCAGAGGATAAAGTCACTTTTTCTAGCTGGTGGAAGATACAAAGCGTTAAGAAAGGGGCAAGGGCTCAGACACCAAGAGACCCAGAATCTCTTCCCAGCCTAGGTCTTTGAGAGCTGAGCATGCTCAGGTAGAGTATTGAACCTCCCTGTGCCTCTATTTCCTTGTGTCTAACACAGAGGTACACCTGATCTCTTTGTGTGATTGCCTTGAGGATTAAGTGTAAAACAACTAGCATGCAGGAAGTCTCCCATAATTCCTCCTTAAAAAAAAAAAGATGCAAAACTCAAAACAGTCCCAAAGTCTATGAAAACTCCTTAGTCCCAAAGTCTATGAAAAAATGAGATTCCCATGTGGATAGCATGTAGCAGCCATGCCTGGCCACTCTTCCTCACCATTGGCAGTGGGTACCCACTGAAGAGCCACCCAGCACCACCACCACCCCAACTTGGGGAATGTCCTCAGTATGCAGAGGTGGCACCCTGGTGGCCGTGTCCTGCCCAAGCCGAAGCTAGCTGGCCCAGAGGTAAGACCTGCAGACGAGCCAGGTCAGCCGGAATGTTCCCTGGGATTTTCACACCAGAAGAAAGGAATGTCTGGTTCAGTCTCTCTGGCGTCAGTCACGGGACACGAGTGATGGGAAGCCCAGGTGGCCATGTCCTATGCCTCACGGAGAAAGCCCCCAGTGGAGAATAGAAGTGACCAGCAGAAACGAGAGCCTCAGGAGAGCTGCCATTCTGGTTGTGCAGAGTCCCTGATTCCAGATGTCCCTGTGATCCACATACACCCCCTTCCCAAGGCTCGCAAGGCGCCCCAGTGTCCTTCTATGAATCAGTCTCTTCCGGCCTAAGCATTTACGTCCCCTGGGTTAAACTGGGTGATCACGAGGCTTCCTGTCCCGTGACCAACCACAGCTCTTGCATGTGGACTGAAATGCCTACTGCATGCTCATCCTGAGACCCCATGATTTAGGCTTTCAAGACCCCAGGACAGTAATCCAGAGACAAGACTTTTTAGCAGAGCCTTCATATCCACCCTCCTTTGGTTTACCCCCAACTCCTAAACTTAAGAGGGGAAATAATACATTTCCCCCTACAATTACATAGCATGGCAAGCTCTATAGTGCCTTTTATCATATAGGAAAACTTCAAGATCTCTACCTTGGAGGTGTTATTCTTTTTTCTAGTTTTATAGAAGCTGGTCTCCTGATCTCCGGAGACTCTTCTTCGGGGAGTTGAACCCTCAAAGAGCCTGTCCCATCTCCACTCCTAGGTCAAGCACGCCTTAAAGCAAGAGCTTCCAATTTCCGGCTGCTCTTCCCCTTTTGAGCCAACAGTCCCCCTCCTGAGGCAGGTCACCTGGGCCCACACTGTGGACGTTCTCCTGAAACGGCTCCTCGGGCTTCCTGCGGGAAGTCTTGCCACTTGATTCACTTGGGTGGAGTTTTCAGCACCAACGGTGAGCCGGGTCTGAGGAGATGTACTGGGGAGGATATCAAAACCGCAACACACATGACCCCTTGCCCACAGTGAGTCACCATCTGGCTAGGAGGAAGGCCATTGACATAAATAGCTGCAACCTTTTAGGCAAATGTGTTATAATCCAGGTAGCACTAATTTATCCAAGCAAATGGGGACAGCAGATGACCTCC
The DNA here is from genome assembly GCF_004126475.2 of Phyllostomus discolor. Classification (NCBI taxonomy): domain Eukaryota; kingdom Metazoa; phylum Chordata; class Mammalia; order Chiroptera; family Phyllostomidae; genus Phyllostomus; species Phyllostomus discolor. Next base: position 202,618,464 of record NC_040905.2, read on the forward strand.
AGAAGTTCCGAGACAGCCTGCCAGAGGACATCAGAGCTGGTCTTTAACTGGCTACTTCACAGCTCTGTAGCTGGGAGCAAGTGAATTGATCTCTGGTGTGTCAGTTTCTTCCTCTGTAAAATGGGAGCAGTAACAGTGACTCCCCCACAGGCTTGCTGTACGGCTTAAATGAGTTAGTTAATGTGCATAAAGTGCTTAAAACTGTGCCGGGCACACAGTAAGTATCCAATACTCATTGGCTCTCAGCGTCAGCAGCAGCACCAATGAAAACGTCAACACGAGTACACCAGAGAAACAGGCAGGGTAGGATGTTATAGTCAGAGGGAATGCTACAGCGGTGTGTCAAGGCATGTCATGCTTAGAGTCAGGTGACTTATCTTAGAATTAGGCGGCTGGAAAACCAAGTGTGTGGGCGTGTCAGGAGCCGACCCTCCAGCGTAGATTTTACCAAAGGTTTTCAGTAAAGGGCCAGATGGTAAATATTTTAGGCTTTGTAGGCCAAGAGACAATGTCCTCGGCTCTTTAAGCCACCACTCTCACCAAAAGGCTAACCCGTCCATTGCACATTTTACATTTAAATATGTAAAACCATTCTGTGTTCACGTACACGCAGGCTGCACGCCCATTGCATCTGGCCCGTGGCTGTAGTCTGCCAGACCCTGTTCCAGGAGAAGGTTAGGACCGTGCTGGAAAGGATATCATGGGCCTTGTGAAGGAGGCTGAGAATCCAGTACCAGGTTTGCATGCGACAGAGCAACGAAGAGCATGCACTGAGGGCAAAGAGGGTGAGGGAAGCTTAAGTTGACAGTCCAATCAGAAAACCACTGTGATTGCAGTGAAAGTGATACTTGTGCAGGGGCAGCGGCGATGAAGATGCTGAGAGATATTTAGAGGCAAAAGGAGCACGACTGGCTGGCTAGATTTAGGCTAAAAGAAAAAGAGAGGCAGAACGCTCAATGGATCTGCTTATCCAGTGATGGATGGACCTCTGCTGAGAGTGGAAGTGAGTGCCCCATCCCCAGAAGCATTCAAACAGAGTATAGATTCCTGCCTGACAGGCCTTCTGTAGACAGCAATGGATGGAGATAGGAACAGATAAAGTCTCTCGTAGCTCTGAGGGCCCATGATCCGCTGGTTCTATGATTGTCTTTATCAATCTAACGGGAGCAAACAATTTGTTTAGTCAATGAAGAATATAGACAAACTTTACCCCTCAATACAAATCACCTTGATTTTGCAGAAAGCTGTCTATTTTCTAAAGTGCTCACATCCATTATCTCCCCAAGGGACCTGGAAAAGGACTCTGAAACCTGAAAAAAATGCTAGACAAACGCGGGGTTGTGTTATTATTATCATTATTCTTTTAAAAAAGACACTACAATTGAATATGAGAATTCTCTATTTTATTTCAAATTTAGTGCAGTTACTCTGACTTGGGTCCAGTAAATTATTCATTTCTATACCCCTCTCATTTCTTGGACAATGCTTGGCACGTTGTCATAAGACAGAAAAAAAAAAACAAAAAAAGAAAAAGGCTTGTGGAAGCCTAGCAATGCGTCAGGAGCCAGCCCAGAAAGCACTGGGCCCACACAGCCTTTCCTGGCACTGCCCAGGAGGCCCCACCGTCCCCCTGCTGGCTCCCATTGCAATAATAACAGTCTCATTATTAATAATAGTCACCATTTATCAGCGTTTCCACATGGCAGGCACCGTCGGGGCTTTGCAGACTTTCTCAATTAAGGCTTTCCAGAACCTCAGGAGAGATGCCGTTGTGGTGCCCATTTTACAGATGAGAAAGTCAAGGCTCAGAGAGGCACAGCTCCTCGCTCAAAGTCGTAAAGGTTATCACTGTGCTTTCAACAGTTTAATTTTAATAACCCCAACTTCCCGGTGGACACCAGAAGGCATTTTGTACATATTTACTCTAGGAGGGAGAGGCTGGGCTGCTCCGTGTGCCAGGACTGGTAATAAGGTCTTTTGTCATCATTGCCTTTCCATCTCAGGGTCCCTATGGGAAACAGAGGCCTCTTGGCCCCATAGGCTCCGAGGCAAAAAAACACAGCTTCTGGGACCCCAGTTCCAGCCGCCAATGCAGCTACCAGCCAGCAGAGGGCAGCTGCGGGAAGCCGTCCAAGGACAGCCTCCACCCCTATTAGAGCTAATTAAGCTGCGCCAGGCAAGAAGAAAGTGCATTTCTGCATGATGAAAGCAAACAGACCTACTCCTGGGAGGAGCAAGCAGGAGGATCAGAGAGCAGGGACATTTATCGGCTTCCAAGAAGCCAGCTGGATGGTGCCGTGGTGGCTGCCAGCAGCGAAACACTGGCCTGAGGGAACCAGACCCAGGGGTGTCCCACAAGTCTCTCCTCCTTGGGCTGGAGCCAGTGGGCAAGGGGCGGTCTGTCGGCAGCAGAAAAACCCATCCAGACATACCAAGACATGCATAGGACGCCCACAAAGTATGTGTTCACAAAACAAGGTGGAACACACATTTCAGGTGACCCACAGGGGCTGCCTGACTTCCGGTGTTAAAACCCGGACACTTCAGGCAGACCGTGCTACTTGGTTACTTGCGCGCCCACAAGCATGTGGATGAAGCTCAGGTGCACACGTGTACCTGTGCACGCACACACAAAATAAATGCACATATCTACTGATGCCGATGCAGTGAATTCCAGTGCCAGATCTGCCACAAATCTGTGCAACCTGGAGCAGGTTACCAAACCATTCTGTACCACAGTTTCCTCATTTGCGAAATGGTCTGTAGCCTGGTTTCTTAAAACCACACAGCTGCTCCCTCAGAAGTTGGGGGACCAGTCAAGTTCCCCCAAGCAAGCCTAGGGCTGCTCCCCATTTCCTTTACCAAGTCTCCAACCTTAGAGGAAGTAGGTGGCCCAGTCCACGTCCCTGTCCCCAAACCAATGTCCCCAGATTGCTCTTTTCTGTCTAACAATACGGGGAATCTCTAAGTCCGTGTGTCTGATTTTCTCCCTATCAGCACAATCATGCTGAACACGTGATTTCTTTTTCTGTCTTCCTTTGCCACTTAACTTCAGCACGCAGCATAAGCGCGGCATAAACATCTCTTCAAAGGGCCACAGAACGTTTCCTCATATGGCTCGCTGTGCCCCTCTAGATCGTCATTGTGTCCTGCTATAAATGATACTCCAGGAGGAAAAAATAACATGCATAGATCTCTTCTCTACTTCCGGAATCTTTCTTTAGAGGAAAAAAGCCTCAGAAATTAAATTACTAAGATTAAATTATATTTTAAGATGACGCACATTGCCAAATTGTTTTCCAAAATGGTCGCCCCAGTTTGCACGTGGACCAGCAATGCACGAGTCCGCACCGCCCCGTTCTCGAAAGCACTGGCCATCCTCTTCTGGTTTCTGTTTGAACTTTGTGAGCACAGTAGACGAGGAACGTTATCTCCTGGTGTTAATGAACATTTCTTTGATTATTAGAGAGAATGAACATGTTTTTCTTCTGTTTGTGAGCCAGCTGTGTGTATTTCCTCTTTCAAGAACTGTCTCTCCGTGCCCTCTGCTCACTTATCTGCTGGGGTCTTAGTGAATTTAATTGATTTGCATGCGCTCTTTACATAACAAAGATAGTAATCCTTTGTCATATTTGCTGTGGGTATTTTTCTAGTTTGCTTTGTGTCTTTTCCTTTGTGGTTTCTTCTGTCACTTCTAAGCTTACGCAGCCACCCCATCCTCCAGAGACTTGATTAATATTCATTTCTAATGCCTGATTTCTCCCCCCTCTGGTGTGATTTCATTCTGTAAGCTTGATTCCATAAACCTCAAATCTATGATTCTGAGCTTGAAAGACGAGCACTTCCAGCAGGCATGGGCTCCTTGACAAGGTTCCCGTTTCCTCTTTGCCCCTCCCGGCTCTGCAGATTGCAAGCTCCATGAGGGCGGGGCTACGTCTCCCGCCGCCCCAACATCCTAGGAGCCCAGCACTCTGTCGGGCACATAGCAAAAGAGTACTAGATGCCTTTTTTGTCTCTTTCTCCTCTATAGTTCCCTCGCTGACAGCAGGATCAGATGTGTGTTCCAGAAACACAATTCTGCCGGCACGGTGGAGAACGATTCGGAACTGGAGAAACCAGGGGCAAGAAGACGGAATGACGTTTCGTGGAAATGGCTGATATCAGAAACTTTCTAAGAGCGGGATTTGATTCAGGGAGACAGAGGAGGGTTGTGCAGTTGGTATTGGAAAGGAAAAAAAAATACGTGCCGAGTGGGAGATATGCAGACATGCAAACAAAAAGGAAGCCATAATCATGAACAAATTTAGCTTCCAAGGGCTTTCACACAACCTCATAATATCCTCACTGTCACCATTCAAGGCAACCCAGGCACAAGCTACTGTCTTCAGTTTACAGATGGGAACACTGAGGCTCAGGGGAGTGACCTCAGGACGCACAGCCTGTGAGCAGTGGGTGTGGGCAGAAACTGAGGTCCTGACACTCAGCCCTGGGTTCTGCCTGGCAAATGCGGTGGCATCAGAGTTTTCCCACAGTTCCCACGCTCCACAGAGTGGCTGGGTGGCTAGGATCCTGCCGGAGGATTAATGACCCTCGTGAAAAACCTTCCCTGACCTTTGGGCCTGAAGAGAAGTGCACTGTCACTCCCTTCCTTATAAGACAGTTAAGACACCACAAAGTCAGGGAGGAGGCCATTTGTCGCCACATTAACAGTAAATGTCATTTGCTCCAGTGATATCTCCATATCTGACTTTTTTCCCTCCCCCTGGCTGAAATTACAACAAAATGGAGCAGGGACCAAGGGAAGCAAGAGATAAACAAGGCTCAAAAAGAGACGGGGAGTAAGGGAGAGACGCCTGTGTTCAAGCAGGCAGACAGGCTGAGAGACCCAGATGTCCTCATCCCCTCTAAACTGGAGCCTGCAATGTCTTTAGGGAGGTAGCAATTACCAGAGGCTCAGCAGGGAGCCGGGGGCAGGCCCTGCCGGAGAAGTCTCGGATACATGAGCAGCAGAGTAGAGAGAAGAGCCTGAAATGTCTTATGATTCTTTTGAATGGGGCAGCTCTCCCACCCCGCAATTGGGCATGCCCAAAGCTTACCTGTTGTTCAAAGGCCATCTGCCTCAAGGAGCTTACATAGGTCATACACGTCATTTTAATTCAAAGCTTGTAATGACTGGTCGTGTTTCTTTATGCAGAGAGCGAAGTGGAAGGCAGCAGGGGCACCCAGACCTGCACCTGCTCCTGAGTCTGGGGAACAAGGCATGAGCTGGGGGCAGAGGGCAGAGAAGTGGTTCCATCCGGGTGTTTCCCCAAGGTGACAGATTAGCACCTTCCACCTTTTGGCATCTTTCCAGTAATTTGCATCCACATACAAACGGAGGTACCATTTGACAAGCCTTATTCCTGCATGCTGACAGTAGTCCAAGAATAACTTGATTGTGCAGGGGTAGTGTTTATGGGAAAACAGGTTACGTTTAAGGGAATGAGGCCCCAGAGCCGGCCGTCCCAGAGTACATCCAATGAGGAGTGCATCCGCACAGGACCAACCGGTCAACTGACTTTTCTCTCCCCGCTGCCTCTCTTCTTCCTTTTTCTCAACTCCTCCCTCCTTTCATTTCTTTCACTTGCTCATTCCTTCCTCTTCTTTTTTCTTCCTCTTTTCCTTCCCTTTCCCTCAGTCCAAATCCATTTTTTTTCAGATCTTTTTCATGTGTTAAAATAAGCTCTGCCTCTCCCTCTCATTTCTAGACACACTGCCTACAAAGTATTATAAAAGGAGTTGCATGGTTTCCTTTGGGCTGTCCAGTGTACATTTGCACATAGATAAACAGAGGCATTGTTTTAAGATAGAGGAGTCCAAGCACGCATTGTGTCCTTGGAAGAAAGGAAAAGAAAAGGGCAGAGAGCACAAGTCAAATCCATCCATCCATCCATCCATCCATCCATTCATTCAAGAAATCTTTGTTGTAAGGTCACTGCAAGCCAGGTCCTGAGTTGGCACTGGCCTCATGAAGTGCCCTGCCTGGTACGGAAGTCAATAGCTACCAGGACATTGTAAGTAAGTGACAGCAGTCTTGGCGCAAGGGGGCATATAAGGAGTGCCAGTGAAGGACACACAGCAGAAGCAGTGGCCCTGGAGTCATTTCTCAGAATAATTAAAGCCGCTCAGGCCAAAGAGGGTGTATGTAAAGCTGTGTTTAAGGAGAAAAGCAGAGGGTGAAGCTCAGAGAGCCTACTGGCCAGGAGACGTGGGTGGGATATTAAGGATGCAGGCAGGAGCAGGAGCTAGGAGTTGGAACAATGCGTAAGAGGCTGGGATAGGCTGTATCCTTGTATGTATGTGTGTGTGTGTGTGTTTAGTTGGGAAAAAAAGTGCTTAGTCAGTCAGAAACTACAGGTACATACCCTTCTCTGGCTCTCCTAGAAGGAAAATCCTGGGAGGCAGATTTGGTCGTGTTGAGTGTGATGAATGTTGAGAACGCAGGTCTGAGAAGCAGAGAACAAGAAAGCTCAACTCTGAGAAAGGGATGTTGTTGTAACATGCAGGCTTTGTTACTGTTCATGTGTGACGAGGCTAGCGGATGAAGAAATGATTGCCAGTGAAAAGGTAGTCTGTTACACACACGAATCCCAGGGGACAGGGCGACCGGGCCATGAGGGGCTGCACAGGGAAGCATCAGCGTAGTTTGGGAAGCAGAGGGGTTAGGGGTGGGGGGAATACAGACTATGTTCCTTTCCTGTTTATGTTCCTGTAGTTTCCATGGAAAGGAATGGGCCAGGCAGAGTGAGCAGGTTTAAGATGGGCTAGTTTAAATAATTCCAGCAGGCTCTAAGGCATAGGGGCTGGTCCCAGCCCTCTGGTACCTGGTTCTGAGGGGACCAGGGCAGGAAAACAGTGGGCCAGAGTGTAAGAACCCAGTACAGGAGGTGATGGAGGCATAAGCACTGAATTAATTGGTTTGCATATAAGAGAAGCCCTTGCAGGAGAGTTCTTTACTATCTCTAGAAATTGACTGAAGGTGGTCCCTCTCGGGTCTGCAAGGCTCCCAAATACCAAAGCATGAAAAATACAGAAAGTAGAAAAGGCATGATCAATACAAACGCCAAGCTCTTAAGGATGAGAGCCAAGGTGGGGTGTGGGGTAGGAAGAAGCAAAGGTGCAGAGGCAGGCACGGGGAGAACACAGGCTAAAGAACACAGCTGTGTTTGTGAGTGTGAGTGAGTGTATGTGTCTGTGTTCCAGGAAAGAGAGAGATAAAGAGAAACACAGAGACAGAGAGATGGCTCAAAAAATGGAACATCCGAGAAATAGCCAGGATAGGTAAAGAAGATACTTAGGAAGTTTTTGGTGCCTCATAGACATGTAAACCCTTCCTTTATTGAATAAACTAGTTCATTAATGCTTTCAAAATTGTATTTGAGGAGGGACTGGTATTATACTATATGAGCCTGGCTAAAGATAGCCCGTTAATATTTAGATTTTATGTCTATAGCCTAGTCTAGTACAATAGCTTTCAAATTTTTATGAGTCGCAGAACCTTGGCTGCAATTGAGATCTTACACAGAAGTCCAGCACATCAAAAGGATGGGAGCAAAGGTACTTGGGCTGAAGATGGGGATCTTAAGGCTGTACCAGCCCAATTCTTCTTAGTCCCCACTGCAGTCCCTGGGGGTCCTTTATCTGCAGGGCAAAGCCTCCCTGGGCACAGTTTGAACACCTCTGCTCTGGGACCATGATAGCCATATAGGCAGGAGCCGAGCCTGGCAACAGGTTTAAGATGAAATGTAGATCAAAGAAAGATGTAGTTTCATTTGGGGGGTGGGGGCACTCTGCAGCAGTCCCACTCTGGAGAGAACCCACAGATGTGAATCTGGCATATAGAGAAGAGGTTAAGAGAATGAGTTTTTTAACAATGTGAATGTAAGTTTGAAATTCACCTCTGATCCTTGGGCAAATCATAGGAATCTTCTTGGCCTCAGTTTCTTAATCTATAAAATAGGATGCCTAACATGTATCCTAAAGCATGATAATCAGGATTATACCAGAAAATGTACTTACTAGAGTGTTTAATTAGTAGCAAGTGTTCAGTACATGTAGACTATTATGATCAGCCTCATTAGTATTATTCCCCAAAGAACTAAGCAATTCATGCTGGTTCGTCCTCAGTAAGACCTTTCTAGCTTTCAGAGCTGTACAAAAATAGAAGGAGCTCTCTGACTGTGAGTTGCCCAATTTGGGGGATGTTGAAGGAGGAGTTCAAGGCCACTGCGCAGTGACATTGCCGAGAGGATAAATTGATTAAGTGAAGGATGGGACTACACAATTTTCCTAAGTCTATTCCAGTCTGAGAATCTAAGCCTTGAGGTCCAGTCTTGAAATCTCAACTGTAAGATTTTAGCTCATTAATATTCCATCAGTTCCAGTTTTGATGAGTCAGAGCTACTTCAGGCCCGGACTCAGGTCCTTGCTGGGAGGTTGAAGGTGGAAAGAAGGGTAAGGCTGGCGGGGTGAAGGTCACCTATCGGTCCAGCCCTCCATGAGGCTGTTGGCTCTCAAGTCACTCAGGTGGATGAGACTTCCTGAAATAGTAACAGGTCACAGGCAATTGCTGCTTCCCAATGCAATTAGAACCTAATTTGGAGAAGTATGTTTTTCTGAAAAGGTTCATTAGCCAAATGCATCCCCCAATTCAGTAGTTCAGGAAAGATGGATGGGCCCAATATGTAAGCATTTTGCCGATGCCCTGGGAGAAAAGACAGTTAGTTGCATTAAACGAGATGGGAACACAAATTACTTTCCAGCTTGGGAGCAACAAGTCATTGGTGACACCACCCATCTCTAGATACACTTCACCCAGCACATGGGGGCCTCCAGAAGTCAGTGGGAATACTGCCATCCCTCCCCATAGTGTAATCCTAACATATGAGAGGGGCTTAGAGGTTCTAGTCCAATCAAGCAACTCTGACCTTAGGAAGGAGTCCCCTCCACACAGACCCTGACCATAAGGTCCCTCCTGCCCCAGAATACCAATGCTTTTCTCATCAGGAAAGTGTCTCCTGAGACATACATATCCAGACCTACATATTCACCTCCTACTGAAGTTTGCCTCGTGGACACAACAAGCAATGCAGTACTTTCCCTTTAGATAGTTGTCTTCTGGCTTCTCTCCTCAAGAGAAAACACACTGAACCTCTTCGAATGCATTTGATTATACTTTATAGCCACTCAGCCTCCTGGGCTTATGTTCCAGCACTGGCCTTTGAATACATCCCTTTTGGTCTGTAAGTCTCCTGAAGTATGGTACCCCAAAGAGCACATGATTCTTCAAGTGTCACCTGGCAACTACAGAGCACAGCTAGCCTAGCTCCTCCTTCATACCAGGCACTATGTAATGATACCTCAAATAACAGATACCATTTACTGAGTACGGCTATGTGCCACGCAACATGTCAAATGCTTTAATCTTTACTACAACCCTGTGAGGAAGGTACTATTCTCACATTACAGATGAGGAAGCCAAGACATGGCATCATTAAATAATTTTCCCAAGATGACATGGCTGTGTATAGTTCAAGTCAAGATTTGAATCTGGAACTCTGACTTTTAATCACCATTTTATTCTGCCTCTGCCTAGGATAAGTCATCATTTTATGTTTATAATATTTGCTTTATACTTTATACAAAGTGGATTTTTTGTGGCAAGAACACTTAACATGAGGTCTATACTTTTGACAAATTTGGAAGTATACAATATAGTACTGACTATAACTATAATGGTGTATAGCAAATCTTTAACTGAAAGATTATGCCCATTGATTAGAAGTGTCTCATAGTTCCCTCTCCCCGACCCTGGCAACTACTATTCCCCTCTCTGATTCTATGAATTTGACTTTTTAGATGTCTCATATAAGTGGGGTCATATAATATTTGTCTTTCTATTACTGGCTTCTCTCACTTAGCATAATGTCCTCACGTTTCATCCACATTGCTGCACAATGCAGAATTCCCTTCCTTTTAGAGGCTGAATAATACTTCAGTGTAGGTACATGCCACACTCTATTCATTCACCTGCTGACAAACGTTCAGATTGCCTCCACATCTTGGTTTTGTAAATAGTGCTGCAATGAACACAGGAGTGCTAATATCTCTTCAAGATTTTGATTTCAATTCTTTTGGGTAAATACCCAGAAGTGGGATTGTTGAATCATATGGTAGGTAATAATCAAGGAAGTGAAAATCAAAACCAAAACGAGATATCACCTCACACCTGTCAGGATGCTATTATCAAAAAAAAAAAAAAAAAAAAAAAAAAAACGGACAACAAGTGTTTGCAAGGATGTGAAAGGAAGGGAACTCATACACTGTTGATGGGAATGCGGAATGGTGCAGCTGCTATGGAAAACAGCACAGAGGTTAGTCAAATCGTTAGCACTATAACTGCCGCATACAAAGTGTCTTCACACGAAAATCATTTCATTCCCAGGAAGGCGCTCTATTTCTAGTCCCCTGAAACCTCCATGTCTGTTCCACATGAGATGTTCGCTGGTCAACGACCCATCCAATACTATATTCTTTAATTTTAAAAAATGTAAACCAAGAGCAGTTTTTATGCATCTCTTACATTTTACTTTGGTTGTATCTACTAATTATTCCACTCATCAAGATAATTTTGAGCATTATGTTGTTATCCAGTGTGTCTACAACACCTACATACCTGATCAGTATTCCTTCCATATCTTCATCTCTATCACGCATACATGAGTTTACAAAGCACCAGGCCGAGAAGGAAACCTATAGCTCAGCGTGGTAGGTTATCCGGGTAATTCAGCCACTAACTAATCTACCTCGTTATCATCTAGTCCCGTGGTTTCCAAACCAAGATGATCTTCAGAATCAACTGGAGATCACTAAGATCACCAGATCCCACTCAGAATCACCTCAGTCAAAACCTGAGAATGGGACTCAGAAATATGCAGGTTGGTATAACCCCCCTGGAGATTACAGTCATCTCTCAGGCTTATTTACCGATGATCTAGTCCACATTTTTCTAATTTGTTCAGAAGGCTATAAGGAGAAACCAAGTCTCTTGCTGACATTGAGACATGCTATACTTGGGATTCTTCCATCTAATATGCCCATAATAAGAGAAAATTAGGTTACTTTAATATATCATTTCATCTTGGTAAAAATTCAAGTAATTTTTTCATACTTGATGGGTTTCAGACTTAATTTTTAGGTCCACCAATGGGAATTATAATATGTTTAATTGATATCAGTGATTAACTCATGATTATCTAGCACTACACTTAATTTTATCAGAGAAAAGCCAGACACCTGGAGAAGCGAAGATGACTTTCCCAAGGTCACACAACGAGTCAGTGGTGGTCCCAACTAGACTCCAAATCGCCTGATTCGAGCTCACTTCTCTTTCAAAAACGTCATGCTACACCTCAAATTTATACTTGGCTTTGAAATTCATTGTGGTTTTGTTTAGTGTACTACATATCAGATGGCCTTCCTTACTCAATTCTGCTTTTGCTGATGTAAAAATAAATTTGCATTCTCTGAGGACATGGCAACTAATGGCAGAAAGAAAGGGAGGGGAGGGAGGGAAAACCATGGGAGTATCTCAACCATTTTCCAAAGGATAGAAACTCAAATTCAAATTTAAATATTCTGGAAACAATCCACAGAGATCATGTTCATTTCAAAAAATGGGAGGGTAGTGGAAAGTGTTCTGGATCAAAGCTCTGGCTTGATGATCAGATAAGTTGATAAACTTTATAAGAATCCAGGTTGTGGGAGTCTTATGAACCTCACTTTGCCATGGAAAAGTACATTTCTAATAAGATAAAAGGTGATATTATTCAATTCTTCAATCTGCATATAAAAATTAAAGTAGTTATCCCATGGCATATTAAAAACAAATAAAGCAGAAGTCACATTACAAGGGCACAGTATTAAAACTAAAGCCCACTTACATTGTTGAAAGAATATTTCAATATAAAATCAGAAAATATTTGAAAAAATAAAGAAGACATTTCATCCGTTCATCACTATTATAATAGTGATAGTCACAATAAGTAGTCATTGAATTCTTGCTCCGTATCAGCCACTCAGCTCAACTCTCCCATGCACTGTCTCATTTAGTCTTTACACCACGCCTGGGAAGCAGGCGTGGGTTCCGTCTCACAGATGAGGAGACAAAGTCCTCAGACTTTAAGTGTTGTATGGCACTATGGTATGAAACTATGCTTACACCAACTTGAGACCCAACTTAAAAACATATTAAAGGAATAAATAAGTTGAATATCTAAGAAATAACAAAGACTTAAAGTGTCTACCTATTCGTATGATCTAAATTTAAGATTATAATACCCAATGATCTGGAGCTAGTGTACTTGTGTCTCACTTCCTCATTTCTAAAATTGTCAAAAGAGATCACTGTTAGAAAATTATTATTTTTAAGTACACAGTTAAAAAAATATCATGACGCAAACACAAACCACGTTTCCCTCTGTGGCACTGCGATTAGCTCGAATGACTCCACCTCCCCAGAAGTCACCCTCTTATTGAATTTTGGAGTTCTGTATATATACACCTGTAAAATTACTCCAAAATTATTCACTGTATCAGCATATCTTGGCATGTAATTACACTTAGTTTTTGCCAGCTGAACAAAATGGCATTCCAGTCTTCTTTGGGCACATTCTTTTCTATTACTGGTCTCCGTTAACCACTGCAGGGAGGGAATGGCTAACACTTATTTAATACCTGCTAAGTTTTACAGTACATGCCAGGCATTAACACCTTCCGCCCTTACAACAACCTACAACGGAGGGCATCATTCTCTCTCTGTGATAGGAAGAGAAGGCAAGTTTGGTTTGGAAAGGCTAAATAACTTGACCAAGGGCATACAACTGGGGAGCAGCAATGTCAGGATTTAAATCCCATAATTCAGGTGCACTTGTCTATGGCAAGCTGCCTCCCAAAGGTGAGGCTGGAGCACAGAGAAATCATGCAGGGTATGTCCGAGGCCATGCAGCAAGTCCGTGATGGTTTCAGGCTGAAAGACAAATTTGAATCTTCCTGGGTTGGAAACTCTTGCACTATTGATATTTCTTTCTCATAGGAGGCATGGGTGAGTTTTCATTGAAATGATGAGTTCCTGAGCATGCTGCTCTTTGAAATACAAATACTATGGGAGAGAGTGTCAATAACACAGTCCCTTTCCAGACCATTTCAGAAAGTGAGTTTGTTGGCCTACCTCTGGGAACATACGTGCGGGGAACAATGTATGGATCTCTGGGGAACTAATTTATGGAGGAGCTGGGGAAATGCCGGGAAGGTCTGCAGATAAATCAGGGAGCGTCCAGGTAGTCAGAGTCTTGGTGACTCAAGCTAACAGGCCCCCCATGTGCTCCTCTCTCCCTGCTGTTTTCCAACAAAGAGAGCTAAGCTGGACAGAGGACAGTGGAGACTAGCTAAGAAGTAAAAGTAAAGGAGAGGGTGTTCCTTCCATGCACATCTAGTCAGTCCATGTTCATTGCACTAGCTTTTATTTCCCTCCATCCCCATTTCTTCCCTGCTCCTTATCTGACTCATCATTCACTGCACCACCTTCCGGCACTGCCTCCCTGCCTTAGACACAATCCCTGCCACCAGTTCTCCAACCAGACCAGCAACCAGAATCACTCTCTAAAACTCCAATCAGAAGTTTTGGAGTTTCACTCTTGCTCAAAAGTTTTCGATTTCCCCGGCCCACAGTAAATTCAGTATGGCCTTTGAGACCCTGTTTTATCTGCTCCCAGCTCCCAAAGGTTCTGGGACCACTTACCAGAGCTGGGACCAGAGTGAGGCAGGTGAGGCACTCAGTATGGGTGCTGAGTTCAAGGGGATGCTGAAATACTTAGCAATCAAGACAAGCAATACTCCAATACATTGTATTTTATAAAGAACACAAGTAATGCAAATAAATCCACATGAGCAAGATATCAAAAGTCTAAGTAAAAAGTGCTGTGCCAAGCCATATTGGAGCCTGAGGCAAAAGGAAAAATCAGTAATACTGATGTGGTTTTTATTTAAACTTTTGATATTTTGTTCATCATGGATTTTTTGCATTGATTTTTATTTTCTTCAACATTAATATTCAACAGCAGTCCTAGCCCTGCCTGTTAGATCTAAAATGTGACAGTACCAGATTACCAAAGACCTAGAAGAGCATGCAAAAAAGGGGGCATTTTTAAATTTGAGAAAGTCAGAACTGGGAGGAGGAGAACAAGATAATTCAACCAGTCACATAATTTCAGGAACAAAGAACTGGCCTTAGGAGGACAGTGGCAGGGAGAGGTCATTATTTGGCCTTTGCCACAGTTTCCTATCCTTTTATACCAGCATTATAAGAGTCTGAGTTATATATTATTGACCCTCTTTGTATACGTAAGAAAAAAACTAAGTGACTGTGAAGGGAAACCAGAAATAAGAGCTGAAGTGGAACCAAGGTCTTCTGAACCTTCATTTGATTATTAACTTATTTGTTCATCCAATCCTCAAATATTAAGTGCACAGAAGTAGGGTTGCCAGATAAAACATGGTGTCTCCAGCTCAATTCGAATTTCAGATAAGTGTGAATAATTTTTAGTACAAGTATGTCCCAAATACTGCATAAAACATACATAAACTGAGCTAAATGTTGTTGATTTGAAATTCAAACTTAACTGAGCATTCTGTATTTTTATTAATTAACTCTGATAACTTGTGTCAAAAGGTTACTATGTGCTAGGCACTATACTAAGAGCTGAATACATATTGGAAAATAAAATATACCCAATCACTATCCAGGACAATGGTTGAAGAAGGCATTAATAGAAATACTGCACAGGTTACTCTAAAGTGTGCATTGTGATAACACCTTATGAAAGAAAGGAATGGAGTTTAATACTGGGACCTAACCTGGTCTAGGGCACTAAAAACAGCTTTCCTAGGAAAAGCATACTTGAGCTGAGACCTGAGGGTTAGGTAGGATTTAATGAGATAAATAAAAAGGAGGGAGAACTGTTTTTGGAAGAAGGATCACTGTGTGTGAAAGGATCCTGAGGTAGGAGAAACTATGGTCTGCAAGAGGAATGAGGAGAAAGCAGTGCTGCTAGACTTGAGAGAGAGATCAAGAGTCATAAGAGGATGGGGAGGAGGGCGGGAGCATGCAGTTCAAGCTCGAATGTCTGGCTTTGTTCTAGAGAAATGCAGAGTTATTGCGGGGATTCTAAAGCACCTCCTGCCTATGGGTGGAGAGCTTAAGACCCAGGAGGAAGTAGGGGACCTGTTAGGGACCTCTGCAACAATGCAGGTAAGAGATGGTGGTGACCTGGACCAGGTACTGGCCAGGGGTTATGGAGCAAGATTTCAATTCAGTGTCTTTCCCATTACCTTAGACTGTCAGGTGAGAGATGATGACATTAGCGATTGTGAAAGGAAAGGGTAGACGCAAGAGACACTATAAAAGTAAAATTGACAGGACTTGTTCAGTAAGTGCTTCTTGATTGATTGAGTAGAAATTAATGTCAGGTGCCTTCTACGGAGAGAGGAAAAAAGCATACACATCATGCAACTGTTTAAAAATTGCTCTTTTATGTTCGCCTAGCTCTTTTAATGTCATCAAATGTCACCTCTTCTGATTGTTGCATGTAGCGTGACATGTAATTAACCATGCAGGTAGCAGGATGTGTAATTAAGCATATATGCATGGTGACTTGTAATTAAGCACACATTTATTGTGATGTGAGCATTGCTGGATGCTTCCTGGTGTGTATAATTATGCACGTGTCAGATGACATGAAGTCCCAACTCATTCGGTGAACAGGCCAAGGTCTCAACTCCTATCTCGACCTGTTAATTGGTATTAATCTACCTCTTTTAGAAAAACATCTTTGGTAATTGAACCCACTCTACTCTGAGGCATGAGCTATAGAAACACTCATGGATACCAAAAAGAAAGCCCTGTTTCCATTATACACACACACACACACACACACACACACCTATACACACATATATATGTATATATATTATACACACACACACATATATGTATACACACTCCAAAAGAGAGTATTGGGTAAATTTCCAAACATCCTATGCATAATAAAATGTTCTTACAGAGTCAACAGGATGGTTTAGGGTCCCCTCTAGTCCCTCCTGTTGGAGAAGGCAGCCTAGTGTGGTAAAAGAGTATATTCTGTAGTCCTCGGTGACCTTCAGACAGGTCTTACGGTACCTGGTCTATCAATGGAGCCTGGCTTACCTGCTGATAAATAGTTTTTGAGGTCAAACTGACGGAATTACAGTCTTACATCACTATGTATTAACTTCATTAGACAAATCACCTAAGCCTCATTTTTCTCACTTGTAAAAAGAGAGTAATAGTAACAACAGTAGTGTCTTGCTCAAAGTTGTTATTAGGATCAATAAGATCGCATCAAAAGGCTTTGAACTAAGATTCAATACTTGTTAACTCGACTTTACATACATTTTTTTGTTCTACCCTCACCATGATTCCACAACACAGATATTATTATTCCATGTTATAGATGAGGATGCTGAGGTCTGGAGAGATTAATGGGTCTTACAGCTATTAGGAAGTGGAGGAGGAGTTCAAATCCAATTCTGTCTTACTCCTATGAAAGCTGTGTGGCATTACCCTCCTTTTGGTTACAGTAGGGCTGTGCTTCAGTATGAGACTTTGCTTCAGTATGAGCATTATATCAAAATGAGTTGCAGATACATATATAACTTTCTAGCCTATGACACAGGACTCATTAGGGAAAATAGAACATAAAGGTGAACAGTAGAATAGAAGATCTGGAACAAAAGAAAACTAAATCAGAGTTCTAAATCCATTACTTATTACTGGTGTGAGCTTAGCAAGTTATTCTCACTCTCTGAGCTTGAGTTTCTTCATCTCTAATACGGGGGCTATTAACACCTTATAATAGTGTTACTGAGATGAGTAAATGTAAATTTATCTATAATAGTAAGCACAGAACCTGGCACACTGCGTGACCCCTGTGGGAGCTGCTATTATAGTTCTTTTTCTTATCCACTTTCTTTTTCTTCTTCGCTTTTGTAGTCCCTTAGCATCTAACACCTTTACATGGCACAAAGCAGGAGCTCAGCAAATGAGTGTTAAATTGATTTGAGCTAGTTTTTACTGAAAACCATCGGATATGTTGGGGGAGTTTTGCGGCTCGAGACTCCTTGAATAATGGACTGGGATTCTTCTAGACTGAGAAGATGTATGGCTTCTGCATCAACCTGTCGGGCGGGCGGAAGGTGGACAGAAGAGGAAAAGACCCAGCACCCCAGATCTGCCAGCACTGACTTGCCTCCCCCATCCCAGCCTTGGGATTGCACTACAAAGGTGCCAGCACCACACAAACACTGTCTGTCTAACATGCCCAGTTATCATGTCAGTAGCGAGACACGGGGTGTCAGAGTGACAGGGGGCTGTCAGGAGGCTGCAATGTTTTCTGTCTGCTCGGGAGGAGGGTTTTGCTGGAAGTGAGGAGGGGAGGAACACAGGCACCTGATGGGGCTTGGCAGCTGATTTCATTTCTTTGTCAGAAGTGATCCTTCCTTCTGTGCTAAGGACGGAGGAGCATGGGGAGCTGGGGAAGGAAAGGAAGCTACGCCCAGATGGCACCACCAGGCCGACGGAGAGGGAGGACGCAAGTCAATGAGAAGCAGACTTGCTCCAGGCAAGGTCCCCTTTGACCATTCATTCTCTGAGAACATCGTGGCTTTCCTGGTGTACCCTTATGACCCCTATCCTTGTCAATGACCCTGACCCACTGGCCAGAAAGTTAACAAAGCAAGTTCTACCTCTGATTAGAGCAAACACCTAGAACCTTCCTCTTTTCATTACTCATCTGCCACCATTTTATCCCAAGCGTACGTGTCTTCTGACTGCCACTTAATGCCTTAGCTTGATTCTCCTTGCAGTGACACTTGACACTGACCCTCTGAGAACTTTGTCCGAGACCCACTGCTCTGGCTCTCCCCACCCCTAGACATGGTAAGTCGAATGCTTTACGCAGGAGAACTTTTCTGTTCTATGTCCAGTACTTTGGTCTGGGAGGAATACATTCCCATACACGTCCTTCTGAAAAGGGGCTGAAAGATGAATAGCTGAGCTTCTGCTCACCCTCCACTATGGAGCCCCGCCCTTCCGGATATAGCAGGCAGCCCTCCTTGTCCAAGAGCTTTGTGCGGTAAGTGGGCTCAAAAGTCCATTCTGCAGACCCTGCCATTTAGACTCCTGGTGTAGGAAATATCAGCTGATATAACATGCACCCTTATCAAAGATGCTTGACATTTGCTGAAAGCCACATGGGCCCAGATGTTTAGATATAAAGTCTATACATTGTTCCCAGATTTCTCTATTTTCCTCATGAGCACACTTTTCTTTTCTTTTCTTTTTTTAAAGATTTTATTTATTTTTAGAGAGGGAAGGGACACTGCGTGACCCCCCCTCTCTAAAAGAGAGAAAGAGAGAGAGAGAGAGAGAAAAACCATCAATGTGCGGTTGCTGGGGGTCATGGCCTGCAACCCAGACATGTGCCCTGACTAGGAATCAAACCTGTGACACTTTGGTTCGCAGCCCACACTCAATCCACTGAGCTATGCCAGCCAGGGTTGCACTTTTCTTTTTAAAAAGAGCCCCAGAGAGATCAGCAATGAGACACCAAACCCATGGCCCAAACAGACTGCAGATGCACCTACTCAGCTTCGGTGTCCTAGGATTCATGTGACTGGCCCTGAAGCAACTCAGACAGGCACACGTTATTTGTGCCTTTATCGAGCAGTTTTTTTTTTTCATTTGATCTGGCATCTTATTTAGTTATGTGTGCAGATAACCATGTTATCAAAGATAGGGATTACATATACAATTTATGTAAAAGTCAGGGTTTAAAGAAGATAACAATATTGGGAAAGCCTTTCAGATTCCAGAAATGTCAAAAGAGTTTATTCAACAAATAGGTACTAATTTCCTGTTAAGGGCCAGAAACTATATATCAGGTACCAGGATTCAACATGAGTGAGGCACAGCCCCTGCCCCAAGAATCTTCCAGGCTTAATGGGCAGAAAGGCAAGTGAACAGACTCTGACACACTACTGATGCCTTATCAGGGCAGCCACAGACAGGGCATTGCGGAAGGTGTTCTGACCCCTGGAGGACAAGAGGAAGGCAAGTCAGGGAGGCGGAGAGGCATTCCAGAGTGAAGGGGCAGCATGGGCAGAGGCAGCGAGTTGACGCTGAACATGGCGTGGGAAACAGGAACTGTGCAGAGGTCAGTTTTGTTTAAGCAAGGGGATAGAAAAGAGTATAAATAAGGACCGGAGCAGAGTGGTGACTGCAGTCTTCAGGATGAGACCAACCTTGGCTCTGCTCCTTACTAGCTGGGGACCTTGCATAAGTTTCCTATCCCCTCTGAGCCTCAGTGTCCTCATTTGTACAAGGGGGGTCCTACTAGACTCTGTCTTGTAAGGCCAATGTAAGGTGTGAATGCACTATCGCGTATATGTATTTAGAATCCTGCTGGCACAGAGTGGGTGCAGAACAACATGGGCAGAAGAGAGGGGGCTAGTCAAAAACTTTTGTGAGATAAGGCTGGCACAGCTCAGATCCCAAGGGGTTTTGTTAGATGCACTGAGAAATAATGCCTGAACTCCAACCACAAAGAGCTTGTAATCCAGAAAGGGGAAGGCAATTATAACTGAGTGAGATAAATGCTACAATATGGAGAGAGAGAGGGTGCTGAAGAGGAAGCTCAGAGGAAGGGGTGAAATTCTGCAGGAGCTGGCCCCCCCTGGGGTGCGGGCAGGGATTTTGGGTGGGGGGTAAACTGTGATGGGAGGGAAGCTGCTCTCAGGTGTGTGGTGCAGACAGGTGCTGTCTCCAGCACAAATGCACGTTCTGGCCCAGAGGTTCTAGATAGCCACGGATAGCAGGAAGAGAAAAGCCTCTGAGCCCTTCCGTTTCAGAAGCCATGTTCCTGCCATCGTCCCTCGCTGTGCGGATGCACTGCACACTTTCACGAGCTCCCTCGCTTGATCCTCGCCGTTCCCTGACAGTAGCTCCCGAAATCCTCCTTTTACAGAGAGAGCTCTGCAAGGTCAAGTGATTTGCCCACCATGATAGAGTGAGTTGAGCTGTGAAACCGATGTCCCTCTGACTTCGATGCTTGGATGCTTAATCGTTAATTTCAGGTATTAAAACTTCAGGTAAGACGCTTCCCCAAGATTATTTTCCCAGAAGACAAGGGAGTGAATGCTTCGTAAAACCAAAAATCATTTTTAAAGCTCAAGTCCAGTCAAGTGAGGCCATAAGATGAAGGCTTTCTTAGTGCACTAGGAAGTGTGTGAATGAATACACCCATGTGTGCATTCATGTGTATGTGCACATGCACACATGTGTGATGGTAACAGAGGATGTCTCCTTTGCTATTGCTTGATTTTGTGCGATGGATATACATAGATTGGAGGTAGATTGGTAGACAGGCAGACTGACATGTGTGCAGGTGGACAGACGAAGGGGGTGGTGACTAAAGCTATCCCAACTACCTCGGTGGCTGGCTCTAATAAAACAGCTCTGTTGGAATAATGCAGTGCCTGAGATGTGGGGTGTAATATGGTTAAATGCTTTTACAGTTCCCCATTAAAGTAAGTGGATGGAAATTCATATAATATTGATAGCATCTGAAATGTGTTCGCTCATGGCTCTGCCTAGAATCTCAAGTGGCAGGGTGACTGGCCCAGGCATAGATGGCATGCCCCAACCAGCACACCCCTCAGTGCCCAAGTATCTGGGATGTTATCTAGCCAGCAGAGCCCACAGCAGGAGCACTGTGAGGAGCCACATGAGAGGCAGGAGAACTAGGATTCCATCTTTTCTAGTTCCTATGCCCAGCAAAGAAGGTATAGACAAAGGAAGTGTGCCCACCATGGTGTAAGAAAAGCCTTTACCCAAAGTTATAGTGCCAGCTCAGCAAAATCAACAGGTCTCCAAATAGACTCATTATTCCTGTAAAGTCTCTTCCCCAACTCCAACCATGCAGTAAGAATAAGAGTTTGATTCCACTCCCCAGACCCTGGCTATAGCTGATTGTCCCAGGAGTGAGTATTCAGCCGAATGAGGCCAATCACAAATTTTTTCCTGGAAAATCTTAAATGGTGCTCCAGGGAGCTGGTCTGTCCTCATTGGTAAAGCACAGATGCCTGACTACAGACTGCTTGCAGCCCTGCTTCTCATGATGGGGGCAAAGCCCTCCACTAGACCTTAACCCACACAGAGAGAAAAGCAAAAACAAAGATGGAAATGCCTTGTGATGTTCAGATCCTTGGTTCTGCCGTACCATGGGAGCCCCTGAAACACTGCTTTAGTTGCCAAATAAAAGGTCCCTGACTTTGCCTAAGCAAATTTAACTTCTGGAAAACATCCCCTTCAAGCCCATTTTACTTCATATCCTCTATAGATTATATAATAATGAATAATTATATGATGAGATGTGTCCAGCCATGTACTATGAAAAACAGAGACATTTACTGAAGAAGATACAAGATACAAGAAACATTGTACACAGGACAGTATGCCTTAGACCCCTTCAAAGTAGGGACCTCACACAGTTCTCCCAACTGCAGCACAATGTTCCTTCTGCTCTGGTAGCAGAAGCTGCGGAATGAATTTTGCCACAACATGTTTCATGCCACGATCCTGCGTCAAAATCTTAGACACAGTAGTTTTGGAATCCCCAGGTGGGCTTCTGGTTCTCGCACTGTCAGTCGCCAATCTTTCTTGATTACAGCCCGTACACATGCAACATTCTTGGGTGTTCTGCTTGTCGCAGGCCTTCCGGAACATGGATCACTTTCAACAGACTCTCGACCATCTTTGAAGCATCTGTGCCACACTTTTAATTGTGGTGCACTCATTACATTGCCCCCTAAGCCTTCTGAATCATCTGAGTAGTTTCCACGGAGGACTGTTCAAGCTTAATGCAAAATGTGATGCAGATTCATTGCTCTACTTTCTCAGTCATTTTGAATGTGACGGCCACACAGTACACATGCTCACTCAGTGGTGTCTACCACTCCCACTGACTAGTACAGTGAAGTTGTCATGGTTCACGCATGTGCATTCCAGTCCACTCTCCTTGGCTGCCAGGTTATATCAAAGTCATGCAAATCATTCTCATTATATTAACAATAGCTGGACTTTTTCCACACAGACCTCCATATGTCATATATATTGACCTTTGTTTCATGTACCGATTACTTTGCTACATTTCTTCATGCGTTTTCTCATTGAGTCCTCAGAGTAATCCTATGAAGTTGGTATTATCGTCATTCCCCTTTACAGATAAGGAAATTAAGACTCTGAGAGGAGATTTTCATATATTTATGAAATGACAGAGCCAGAAGTTAAATCAGGATGAGTTTGAAGCTAACTCTGTGTCCTTAGAAAGTATAATCTACTTTCTCCTTAAAATGCTCCTACAAATCTAGACTGCCCATCCGATAGCGACATTTGACGATGACCTGGCTCTTGCCTCTCCTAGACAGTCACTCCAGCTGGCATGGACGGTCTATCACTCCCAAACATATGGACATTGTCTCTAATGCTGCCCTGGCCTGTGTTGGGGCCTCATCTCTCCTCACCCTGGCTGGGGCCTCCTAACTGTTCTCACAGATCCCAATGTTTGTCAAAGAAATCCACCCTTCACCTTGTGTCAAATGCTACTTTAATCATGCTACTCCTTCACTAGAAAATCTCCAGTGAAAACACATTTTATACCAGGCCAAGGCCAAATTCCTCTGTAAGACATTCGATATTTTTCAGTCTAACCCCAACCCAGCTCTCAAGACTAATTAACAGCAAGTCTCAAAGACACTCCCTCTCCTCCATCCAGGCTGAAAGAAATTCTCATTCCTGATGTGCATTTTTCTTGCTGCCTTCCCTGGGATTATCTTCTTCTCTGGCTCAGTTGACTTTTCCCTATAACCACACGGTTCCTGAGAGGCAGGCCTAAAGCTGAAGCCCCTGTATCCTGATTCCCACTATCTACTACCTGAAAGTATTCACTGAATATTTTTTTTTCACCTGTTTCCTGGGAGCATTGAGTTGTCTGATTTCTAAAATCCTATGGTCTTCTCTTTAGAGGTGCAGGCCTTAAAGAACTCTGTTAACGTATATGGCATGGGAGGACAAATATCATTTAACCTGCAAGATCCTTCTTTTTTAAAATTGTTATTAAATTATTGAGGTGACATTGGTTACAAAGATTACATAAGTTTCAAGTATACAATTCTGTAACACGTGATCTGTATATTGTGCTGTGTCCACCACCCAAAGTCTAGTCTCCTTCCACCTCCCTATACGTGACCCTGTTTACGCTCTTCTCTCCCCTTCCACCCTCTTCCAGTCTGGCAAGCACCAATACTGCTGTCTGTGCCTATGAGGGGTTTTTGTTGTTGTTTTGTTGTTAGTTCACTTGCTGCTTTCTGTTTTATATCCCACATATGCAGTGATATCACTCTTCATCATAGAGTGATGTCTTGAAAGGTTTTGGATGATGTGACACAGGGTGTACACATTTCAATACAGAGGAGAGAAATGCCTGGAGTCAGCAGCAATTTCCGGAAATACAGGCATTTGCAAAATGCTCTGGGAAGGGCCCAGGGAACAGAATGTGAAGGTTACAGGGAGCTTGTTTGCAGCAGGAACAAAATAGATGGTGGGCACACCGGCCGCTTTGTCTTTCGGCCATTCACTCCACAGACAAAATAAACCCAGGGTCAAAGTTTTCTTAAAGGATTTCTAGTTTTACTTTCTAGCCAGCATAAAACTTCCCTTCCCATGTATTTGAAAGCTGAGAGCCCACTGCCTGCTACAGCTCGTGTGGATGGAGAGCTCACCATGCCGGCCTCCCACAGGGCAGCTGCAGGGGCCGCGCTGAGCCGGCCAGTGGGTCCCTAGGAACACTGAGCCAAAATGACTTCCCGGCATCTCCCACCACTGGTCCTGTTCTGCCTCCGAGACCCACTGAACGAGCCCACTCTTTCTTCCACGCCACTGTAATTTTTCCATAAAAGGCATTTGAACATGACTCCTGTACCATTATGTTTGAACCATGAGCCTTTCCCATTCTGTGTGGGCACTCTCACCATCAGCCTCCCTCGTCCAGGAACTAACTCTCCAGTAAGGAGGCCTTTCTTGGACCGAGGGCCATTAGAGGGAAGTAAATGTGCTGACATGGAAGATCACGGGCAGGATATTTTCTGGAAAGCGGTGGCCTCCTGGAGGTCAATGCGGGAATATTTCAATTTCTGTAGATTAAATTGGGTTTTACTAATGGCTTGAATTTCCGGTGGATGGAGACAGAGGAAACGAATGCAAGGAAAAGGGATTTCAATCAAAAACTCGACTCGCCCACCAGATTCAGCCCCAGATGGTGTGCTGTCCCCAGGTGTCCTGCGGCGGATATCTTAATCAGGCCCCCAGCTGAATCAGCCAGGAGCTGTTTTTTGAATCGAATGCAAGTGTAATCAGATGCTGCTTCATGTCGAAGAACTGTTTGCTTGGAAGGCTCTCACATAGCCAAAGTTGTCAGAGTTGTCCTTTAAACTGTGCCACTTTACCAATGTGATCTTTTTTCTTTTCTTTTTTTTTAAATTTATTTATTTTTAGAGAGGGAAAAGAGGGAGGGAGAGAGAGAGAGAGAAACATCAATGTGCAGTTGCTGGGGGCCATGGCCTGCAACCCAGGCATGTGCCCTGAGTGGGAATCAAACCTGCGATGCTTTGGTTCGCAGGCCACGCTCAATCCACTGAGCTATGCCAACCAGGGCTCCAATGTGATCGTGAGTAGGTCGTTTCTCCTCTTTGAGCCTCAGTTTCCCAGTTTTACAAGATCACCACGATAACACTGTCCTGCCTACCTGGTAGAGTCCCTGCTGTGTGGGTGCCCTTCCAGCTCTCCTTCGCCTGGTCAGACCCTGTGTTACCCCTTCAAGTGTGTCTAAGACATCACTTTTTTGGAAGAGACCCCCCACACACAGATTTCCCAAGCCCCCCAGTAGGTCCTCTTTGAGTGGTTCCCGTGACTTGTCATGTTTACCTTTTCACAGAACTCCTGATGCCTGGAACTGTGTGCTCAATTCTGAATTCCCTTCAGGACCATAACACCTCCAAAAGGAAAAAGCCCTGTTTCCTGCCTTTCTCAGTGCCCCATACCTAATGACTGGCACACAAATATGCAGCAAAAGAGTGAACAAGCTTTAAAACGGATAAAAGTATAAATATACAAATAGAGGGAAACATGGCGTTTATCTGAAAACACACACCTGAGTGTAAAGGATGTTTTCAGTGGAACTTGACACAATACAAACATTATCACTGGGTCTTGATGGAGGAAAATGACAGCTTCTAGTCATCTGACTCTCACGTCAAACCAGGCTGCTAAAGCTAGAGATCCCGATGGTGGCACGCAAGGAGTCCTAATTTTAAAGGTGAAGGAGCCTGAAAGGAAACTATACTTAGATGTTCATATACAGCTAATTTTAGCCAAGAACTCTGAAAGGTTCGATGAGGAGGTAACAGCATGATTTCTTCCTGATCCGAGACACCTGGTTGGATACCTGACTGGGTAGCACTTGAGCATCCGTGCTTTCAGCCACATCTCTCTCTCTCTCTCTCTCACGAGTGTCAGCACAGAGACCGGCCCCAGGCAGGCCTCCACCAGCTGAATGCAGGTGCAGTGGGCTCCGTGAGCCTGGCCATGTGCCCTCACTTTGCTTCTCTGGCGCTGAGAAATGGGACAACCCTGGAAATCTGATGGGAGCTCAAACACGTGCAAACCGGAAGTGCAGGTGAATTAGTGACTGAAGGGCCACCGACTCTGGTCACCGGATGGGTCAACTCCCTGCTGTCCCTAAGCTGACAGTTCTGAGTCATTTTATGACTTTCCAAGACTTCCTGGCGAATTGGAGTACCAGGCTTCTGGAGCAGCAGCCAACCCAAGGATACATCCCTGTCAGTTTTCCCTCCTTCCCTAATCACCCCCAGCCCCTCACTGCTGTTCCCGGGGATTATTACCTGCAGGTGAGCTGTTATCTGAGCCCCGCCTCTCAAGGGCATCCAGGATCAGAGACCTAGGGCTTGGTTTTTCCCCCACTGACCCCAAGTGATACCACTTATACCATTGGCCGCTATGTTATGCCGCTAGCTATGTTATGTTTTGTTTTATGTATTTATTTTTATTGAAGTGAGATTCACATATGATATAATTAACCATTTTTAAGTGTACAACTCAGTGGTATTTATAGAATTCACAATGTTGTACAATAAGCAGCTCTTTAGTTTTCAAAAACTTTTCATATCCCACAAAAAAACCCATTACCCATTAAGTAATCATACCCCATTTCTCTCTCCCCATCACCTTGATAACCTCTAATCTGCCTTCTGTCTCTATGGATTTGCTTATATGACCATATCACATTAAAAAATCATAAGGGTGAGCTTTTGTGTCTGGCTTCTTTTACTCAATTAATTTTTTTCCACAGTTCATCCAAATTGTAGGATATATCAGTATTTTGTTCCTTTTCCTGGCTGAATAACATGCCATTGTATGGGTATACCACACTTTGTTTATTCATTCATCTGCTCATGGGAATTTGAGTTGTTTCCACCTTTTGGCTATTATGACAATATTGCTATACACATTCATGTGCAAGTAATTTTCTGTAGAGATACACGTTTTTACTTTTCGTTGGATATATACTAAGGAATGGAATCACTAGGTCACATAGCAATTGTGTTTAACTTTCAGAAAAACTGCCAAACTTTTCTATGGCACATCTCTACCAACAATTTTTATATGGCTGAGTCCTGCCTAGATCTTGTCCTGTTTGCCTCTGTGGCCTGTTCATTGGCTTGTATCTTACAGGTATAACAATCAGCAGAATGTTTGTAACCTTAATAAAAGCCACTAAAGAGAGAGTAATCTTTTTGGAAAAAATAAGTGTTCATTTTGATGTGTCGGTTTATAAGATGAGCATGAAACACAAGAGGAAGGGTCATGCCACTCTTTACTATGTAAAGAGATGAAGATGGAGCTCTTAAGAAAAAAGAAAGGAAAAGAGGAAAAAGAGTAGAAAGAAAGGAATTTTGAAAATGGCAGGAAGCTGAATGCTGGGTACTGGCTGATGCAATTTCTCTCAATCATGGATGCCCAGACTTCTTCTGTAAAATACAATACACTTTCAAACACTAGGAATAGATCATTTTCATCATTATGATAGTGGTGTTCGTTAATCTTGCAGAAGGGGTGAAATTTTACAGTGGGCATAAAGTAATGTGAAACAAAAAACATCCATGGAGTTTCTAAGAGGTGGAGAGCCACAGACAAAAGTAAACACCCTCCTCTCTGCCACACCTTACTCCTACCTTAAATTGGCAGAAATCTGGGGGAGGACTTCAGCCTTATTCAAAACATGGAATTGCCCTAGCTCACAAAAGGCAAGGAGTCTTCAAGGGGATTTCTGGGGTTATAGAAGTATAATCAATACCTGTGGGGGACAATGGTCATACTGCCAGGCAGGTAAGTATCAATGCTAATTATGAATTCATGGAATCAATATGCACATTTCAGCACTTGAATGTAAAACAATCAGCAAGCTAAGTACAAACACTCCTTTGAATTGAGCAACACACAGGGCACTTTGCAGGAGGCGAGTACGTGGCAAGAGGCTCCTTCAGAGAGCTCACGGCCTGGTAGAGAATAGATGACTCGGACAGAAATAACTGCACTGCAAAGTGGGATGTCCTAAGTTTCACGGGATGGAGGAAGTAGAACACTGGATGCAGTCCACTTGAGGAGTACAGATCTATTGCTGGAGGAATTCTGAGGGAAGAGAGGCAATAGGATGGGGAAAGAGGGGAAGGCAGGGTAGGGGAGGAGAGTGGAGAGGAAAGGGGAAAGGAAAAGGGGAGGGGACTAGAACTAGAAAATGAGATCAATAGTGTTCAAGGAAAACTTTAAAGAGGCAATATAAGGAAGAATAATGTAGGTATAGATGCTAATAAGATTTGAGTCAGAGGGTCATAAAGTCAAATACCAGCTTTTCCATCTATTAATCTTCCTTGTCTTTGGATGATCTCTCAGAGCCTCAGTTTTCTTATAAGTAAAATGGGAACATGACCTACTTTGTAAGGTTGTCATTATGAATAATT
Source organism: Phyllostomus discolor (assembly GCF_004126475.2). Taxonomy (NCBI): domain Eukaryota; kingdom Metazoa; phylum Chordata; class Mammalia; order Chiroptera; family Phyllostomidae; genus Phyllostomus; species Phyllostomus discolor. Next base: position 202,646,748 of record NC_040905.2, read on the forward strand.
TGGATAATGCATTAAAATACTGGCACAGACTAAGAAAGTATCTGTTGATATTTCCTGTTTCACTGAGTATACTTAACAAGTGTAAGATGTTACATTTTGTTAAATGACATCCATCTCTAGAGATGTCATATGACTTTTTTCTCCTTAGTTCTATTAATATAGTAGATAATATTAATAGATTTCTTAATATTGAACCCCCCCGCATTCTTCAAATAAAACCCACTTGGTGGTGATACAGGTCTTTTTAACGGGCTGATGTTAATATTTTTGAAATTGATACTCATAAGTATTACAGGTTTGTACTTTTATTTTTTGGTGCAATTTTTGCTAAGTTTTGGAAAAAGCATTATACTCATCTTAGCAAACGAATATGAAAGAGTTCCTTGTGGTTTTATACTTTGTAATAATTTAAGTAGCTGACATATTCTGATTTTAAAGATTTGGTAGAATTCAAATGTGAAACCACCTGTTCTAGTGAATGCTGTATAAGAAACTTTATAACTACTTTAAGTTTTCTAAGACAAATGGTCTATTTGGACTTTACAAATTTTAGAAAGTTATAGTTTTTTTAATATCAATTTCATCTGATTTCCCAATTTATTCCATAAAATCATGCAAAGCAGTCCCTTGGGGTTTTTCTTCTTATTTTAAAAGTTATTTCCCATTGTTATTTCTTCTTTTTCCCCTTGTTATTTCTAATTTTACGTATCTACCTTTTCACCCATCAATTTCTTGATTAGATTTGCTGACGGCTTATTTTATTGATTTTTTTTCAAAGTACCAACTTTTGGATGTCTCTATTACTTTAAGTGTTTTCTTTTCAATTTCTCTTCTTTTTTTAATTAAATATATTTTATTGATTATGCTATTACAGTATTCCATTTCCCCCCCTTTATTCCCCTCCACCCTGCACACCCCCTCCCACCCACATTCCTCCCCTTTAGTTCATGTCCATGGGTCATACATGTAAGTTCTTTGGCTTCTATATGCCCTATACTATTCTTAACCCCTGCCCCTGTCTATTTTGTACCTACCATTTATGCTACTTATTCCCTGTACCTTTTCCCCCTCTCTCCCCTTCCCACTTCCCCACTGATAACCCTCCATGTGATCTCCATTTCTGTGATTCTGTTCCAGCTCTAGTTGTTTGCTTAGTTTGTTTTTGTTTTTGTTTTAGATTTGGTTGTTAATAACTGTGGGTTTGTTGTCATTTTATTGTCCATATTTTTTGTCTTCTTTTTCTTAGATAAGTCCCTTTAACATTTCATATAATAAGGGCTTGGTGATGATGAACTCCTTTAACTTGACCTTATCTGGGAAGCACTTTATCTGCCTTTCCTTCTACATGATAGCTTTGCTGGACAGAGAGAGTAATCTTGGATGTAGGTCCTTGCCTTTCATGACTTGAAATACTTCTTTCCAGCCCCTCATGAATTAGGTGTCTTAGATATTTCTGTAAGCTTCTATTCCTTCTTGTATCTCCTATAGTTTCTTTTATATATTTTGCATGGTTTGGAATGCATAAATATTAATAATGGCTCTATCTTTATTGTGCTTCACAAAATTTAACATTGTAAATATTTTTATTTGTCTCTTTTAAATAATATTGTTATACATTTAGAGTGATCAATATCCCAGTTTCCCCAAGGACTTCCCAGGATATAGGAATGTCAGTGCTAAAGCCAGAAATATCCCAGGCAAACTGGGCAAGTTGGTCATTCTATGTAAATTCTACCTTTTCCTGATATAAAAATTGTGAACTTGATTTATTTTATGGTAACAGGTTTATTGAGATATAATTCATATACCCCATTCTTACCCATTTAAAGTACAGCATTCAATAGTTTTTAGTATATTCACATAAATGTGTGCCCATTAGTGCAATGAATTACCCATATGATGGAATATTACTTAGCAATCAAAAGGACCAAAGATGAAGCATGTTAAACACATAGATGAGTCTTGAAAGGATTATGCTAAGTGAAGGAAAACAGTCATAAAAGATCCCTTTCTGTGTGATTCCACTGATGCAAAACACACAAGATAGACCAATCTATAAAGGTAAATCAGTATTTGTCTAGGACTAGGGGGTTTGAAGGAAATGGCAGTTGGCTTCTAAAGAGTATGGATTTCTTTTGGGAGTAATAACAATGTCCTCTGATTTATATTTTTGTTTGCCTGGTATACATTCTCCTCATCCTTTTATTTAAACTTATCTATATTTCATAATTTCAGGGTCTATGTCTCTTATTTATAACACAGCATAGAGGTTTTTTTTTTTACTAAATCTAAACTTTTTAAAATAGGTTAAGTAAGCCCATGATATTTATTGATATGATTATTGTATTTGCCCTCTGATCTGTCATATTGTTTTACATTGTATTTTATAAGTAGTCTATCTTTTATACAAATGGTCTTTCATAAGATAGCCTGTTTTATACCTATTTCCCTGTTTTTAAGTTTTTCTGAGGTGGGGAGCCTTAGGAAAGTTTGTGCATTTGTTCAGATTGCCTCCCTTATGTCAATGCTAGTATATAATAGCTCTAGTATCCTCCTTTGGCAGCTGACTCCTGGCTTACCACTATCAAGAACACTGACATTTTCTGGCAATCTCTTATTTACCATCTTCTACACAAGGAATTGATTTAAAATAATATCCTTTTATTCCCAGGTAATAACTATAAAGCAATCATAAACTTACTCTCCATTTCACATGCTCTCCCCCTTTTTAAACGTAGATGCACTGTTCCTGTAATTGCAGAGCGTGCAGTTGTTAAAGCCTCTGCTTTCTCCCTCGCACTCACCGCTGATGCCTCGTGCCACGGGTAGCTGTATATTTAACACTCCCCACCAGGCCTTCTGTCAGTGTCTCTCCCGTCATTTTAATGCTCCGGTAGTTTACTCAGGGAAGGCTCCTGGGGGCCATATTTCCTGAGTTCTTGCTTATTGATAGCAGTTTGTCTGCAGTCTTTATACTTGAAAGTAAGTTTGGCTGGGTTTATAATACATGACTCATATTTTCTTTCCTTGGGTATCTTAAATATGTCACCCCATTGTCTCCTGATACAAAGTGTTGCTGTCAAAAAGTCTCATGACCATCGGATTGCCTTTCCCTTTTTAAGTAACTTGGTCCTTTTGCCTGGGAGCCCAAAGTATTTTTTATAATGTTTCAGTATCAGTCATTCTGCATCATTTTTCTTGGGCCCATGATGTGCCTTTTCAGTATGTGATTTTCAATCTTTTTTTAACTCATTCTACAAAAGTAGTTTTAGACTGTCTTTTTTATTATTTCTGCCCTATTGCTTTGGGGTTTTTTCTTCTGTGAATTCTTATAATATATATGTTGTTTTCTACCTATCTTCCAATTCTGTCATGTTCTCTCAAATCTTTTTTTCTGTAGTCATTTATTTTAATATTTAAAATTTTACTCCTTTTCACTTTGACCATTTAAGGCATTTTCTGCTGTTTTTATCCATTCTTGTGTTCTTCCCAAATTAGTCTTTATTTCTGAAATGAACTTTTCTTTTACTGATAATTTTTTCTTCAGTTCTATAATTTCATTACTAAACTTTTCTTCTACAGATTCATGGTTTTCTTTTATTTCCCCATCATTATTTTAATTTCTTTTTTACATTTTGAAATATTAGGCTACAGTTTTGTTGATATGTTTCAATGGTCTCAAACTTGATCCTTTTCTGTTACCTATTCTTTTGTGAAATTAGTTTCCCACAATTTCTGGAAAGAATAAGCGGGTCAAGGCTGATTTTCTAGCTTCATGGTTCTAGACTCCCTTTCCTTGCTGCATGATATGACCTGTACTCCTTAGCTCTCCTTGTGTCTCTCCCACTTTTATCTGACCTTTTCTTTCCTTTGTCCTATCACCTCCATCCAGCCAGGTTGCTGCTCCCAATCCTTCCACCTGCTTTCTGTTAAATGTCTGATGGAGATTTGGCTTCTGCCCTGCTTTCAGGGTCATCACAAAGTCTGTCTATTCCTTTGTGTTCTGATGTGACACAGATTTCAAAGTGAGGGTGCGTCATCCACATGTGCTCATCATTTGAAGTTTGAAATAATCTTGGTAATTCAGATGTTTAAAAACCAGATGGCAGTGGGTTTTGGGTTTTGATATCCTGGCTCTGTTTTTATAGGGGATTTAGTAAAATACAAAAACCGTATCATCGATGTCATCTCCCAGAATTTGCTGTCTTGCCTTTCACAGTGATCTTTAAAGGACTCATTTACCACGACATCCAACATGTGCAGCTGCCACATCCCCATGAATAATCACTGAATCTATGTTAAAGGTCTTTGCCTCATTTGTTACTGATTCTGTCATGTGACCTCTATAAACCACTATAAATATGCACAATTAATGTTCTCTGAGGATATTTTAGACAAATGTGTCTTACTCAACCACTTATTCATTATTCAAAATAAACTAGTAAAATAATCTGTGTAAACACAAATAAGTGGACTTCCTCTTTGGGGAAGTCCCAGCTGAAGGGAAGAGTGTCACCTGTGCGCAGTGCAGTCACCGGAGTCACTGGAGGCTGGGAAGTCACAATGAAGCTATGACACAGAGGGACACAGAAGAGTGTCAGAGTACAGGAGGATCAAATGGGTTGTATGGACAGCCATCACTCAGCTCTGTGGCTTCTCAGAGAAGTGAAAGCTTAATGAGAATTTGGTATCCAAGACATCCCTCATAGGCGAGGGAGCATCTGAACAGTCTGGGAAAACAAGTATGTTTGGATCGACAGGGCATTGGAGCTGCGTATGTATATGATGGCAATGGATGGAGGTGGGCTCATGCCTGGCTGCTGAGAAATGGAATCATTTCTGATTTGGAGCTCCAGAAGCAAAAGCAGCATTTCCCACCACTTCTGTTTACCCACCTAAACATCGTTAAACAAAATACAGCGCTTCAGAGATATGGTTGCTGTGAACTGTAGGTAGAGATCTCTCTGTTGTTGCCTTCTAATGATATTTCCCTAGCTCCTTTTCCTGAGAATGTTGCGTGTGACTTCATACTTGCAGGGTCCACCCAGATAAGCTGTCAAAGGCTAGAGCTCTGCTGGTCTAGTGATACCTACCTGTAACTCAACTACAACCCATCCTCCTCAGGTCCGGTCTCTGCAGCTCACATACATGCACACACACACACACGACTTTATGGATTATGGGGAGACATACTGTACAGATGACTGAAGTCCCTTTAGTTATCTCCCCTTCTCCACCTATTTTCCCAGTAGTACTTGTCACACCACCCCGCCACCATTGGCACCGACCCCATTCTGTTAGTCTCTCTCCCAGGACTCTTCCTCCTTGTCTTCCCCTCCCCTACATGTGTCTCTCCTCCAGATTGCACTATTACTTTCCTTCTGAGAATGTATTTAGCCCTCCCTCAGCCTGGCTTCTCCATTTTGCTTTCTCACCCAATATTTCTAATCAGCAAATTAAAGAGTCTCCTCTTGAATCCATTCTCCTCATAAAAAGAGTAGAGGAAGGGGACATTGTAAATATCACTAAAAGGTAGTCCCAACCTGGTAAGTCCATGGTTTCTTCTATGGCTCAGTTTTCAAGTTCTTAAGGACCTAAGGGTTTTCTTCAAAATGCTTGCTATCCCTTCCCCTTAGCCAGTTAGAGCACGTGATAAACTATATTTACCAATTGCTACCAATACAATTGGCTTTTAGCTGAATTGAAGGCAAGGGGTAAAGCACACTGTCAATTGCTGTCATTGCAACCTTGATGTTGTAACCACATGGGCATGGGAAAATGGGGTGCCAGGAGACACAACAGATCAGAAATGTCACAGTTCCTCATTTAGGGATACAACCCTGAGATTCAGAGACACTTTCCTGGTTGCATGGCTCACAGCTTCATATAAAGAACAGGCCAGGTGTGCCACAGCTGATGATCAGAACAACTGTGTGTGTGTGTGTGTGTGTGTGTGTGTGTGTGAGAGAGAGAGTGTGTGTGTGTGTGAGAGAGAGAGAGAGAGTGTGTGTGTGTGTGAGAGAGAGAGAGAAAGAGAAAGACAATGGGGTGGGGTAGAAAGGAGTGAATAAATTTATACAGCCATATCTGACTACCACTACAAAACACTGTATAGTATAGTGTTGTAATGGCCTGATCAAGGAAAAGAAACATGTATTAAGATACATTCTGTCCGTAATTAAATCCTCCCAATTATCCATTGTTATCCCCTTTGTGCAGATGTCTGAAATGTGGCTCAGAGAACTCAGATAACCTGCCCAAACTTGTACAACACAAGATCTCTTTGACCCTTGAGTTCATGTTCTGTCCACTCTCCAACACTGTTTTCAGAGTCCCCCACAAACCCCCCCGCACCCACTGGCAGCTTTGCATTTCAATGAGGCAATTGGGTTGAGGTTGAACAGGGAGCAGCTATTCACAATGGCACCCCAGCTAATCTCCACCTGAGCAGTGGTCCACCATGTTCTTTCTCGGGTTCAACAGACCCAACACTAAACACACCAGCTCAGCCACACCAGCTGGAGGAAACACGCAAGAAGCCAGCGTGTACTTTCTCTTTGGCCAGCTCTGCAGCCTAATCCTCTTCTGTCCGAATGCTGGGATCACACGCTCCCTTCTCCCCCACCAGCCCTGCCTCAGAGGATAGCAGCACAGCTGGAAAAACAGATAGGTCTTTCTAACCTTCTCATGCGTGTGCTGTGGGGCCAGGTAGCTCTATAAATATGGTAATGGCTTCTCAAGCGTGCTTCGACTGGAAATGAGACTGTGAGGCAGGCAATAGGATGTTCCCACCAATACCTGCCATGGCAGCCTTGCTGGAGGGGACTATGCATCTGAGCTTCAGGGGCAAATGCATGCTCCCCATCCCCCTTGAATAGATCCCCTCTCCTCCTCCTCCTCCTCCCTCCCAATTAATCACCTGGACCCACCTGTCCCCTGATAGCACTGATGACATCACCAAGGGAAGAAGGCAAGCAGCAGCTCATGTTTAGTTTATTACCAGGAAGCCCAGACTTGTGATATAAAAAAAAATACACCAGCAACAACACAGCTACACTGATGTGTACAATGGGGAAGCAGCTTGACACTTCCCTGCCGAGCAAAACGACAGCTACAATAAAAGCCAAACGCCTGCTCAGTCTAAACAACCGTGCGCTCAAAGACGCTCTGCTGTTACCGGCCTTTGCCCAGCTCTTTCTTCCCTGAAGGCAGTAGACAGTGACCACAGCCCCCACCCCCGAGTGCCCTGGAAATACAGTCTGTGGAAATGGTGGCTGGGATTCTAGAGAGACTTTAGGCAGAGCTCTTAACATGACTCTAGACCCTTTCTTTTCTGTCACATGAAAATAATAATGCTTTATGTCAGGTTGTTAGATGATTCTGAAATCCTAGTCGAGGCTTCTGCCTCCTCCATCCCCACCTACTCTTTCTTGTTAACATGACCTTTCCTTTTTCAGGCAGCAGCTAGACCACCTGGCTTGCATTGACTCAACAAAGGGAGAGTGGTGCGGGAGAGAAAGGGCTTTTGGAGTGTCCAAAGTCTAGGACCAGGCCGGGGATTACATGCTGGGTTCCTGAGACATTTTGTTGTGTCGTCCCGCTGGTGCCTGTGGACGCCTTCTCAGAATAACGTCGCTACATGCAGAAACCACAGTGCGAAACAACTTTATGAGGCAAAATCCTGACTCATGTACAAATATAAAATGAACAGGTTTTGAGGCTTTTATTTAATTCAATGAATGGAGAAATCAGGAATAAGTTACAGACCTGTTCCAAGGAGAATTTACAAAGCAGACACGTACAAAGGCAGTCAGGAAGGCTGACACGAATGTGTTATCACATGTGCCACTTGCCTGGAACTGCGAAGGTCTAAAAGTACAGAGGTTAGGGAGGCAGCAGGACTTAACTGTACCTCTCTGGGACAAACTATACCTCTGTGGACAAGAGTTACCTCCATTACTCGCAGTTTTCCTCAACTTTCAGAGCTGTAAAATAGCTCAAAGGCAACGAAAGGTGAGAACTAGAGAATCAGATAACCAGAGGGTGTGCCGGAGGGTGTCTAACAGTCCATAGGAAACTAGTCATCATTTTTTGCCATTTCAAAGTTTTTAAAAATAATTTTTCCTGACAAATAGATACAAACGCAGAGGAAGCCAATTATACGGAAATACACTCATTAAAATGGTTTAAAATTTTGTGATACAGTAATACACAGAGCTCCTAATACCCTTGGAATGTTCTAAGTGATGAGAATAATAAAGGTGTCTTTTGTTATGTTAATAAAGTTACTTTTAAAAGTCACCTAAAGATAGGGGCTGGTTGCCAGTGGAGCCAAGTGACTAGAGAATTGGAATTTTCGGCCTCACATCAAGATTGCCAGAAATCTCCCAGAAGGTAGGAAGAGATTGCCAAGGGAATGTGGTCCTACCGATACCTTGATTTCAAACTTCTAGCCGCCCAATCTGCGAAAGGACAAATGTCTGTTGTTTCTAGCCACCGCTGTGGTGGCACTTTGTTACGGCAGTCCTAGCAAACTAACAGAGATGCTTCGTAGAAGAAGTGACATTTGAATACATTCCATTGTTCCAGCCAGGAACACGAGATTTATTTGCCCAACAGATGTGGACCAGAAGGAATTGTTTCTTTAGTTTTTCTAGTATTTACAAGCCTGCATATTTTATATACACGTTGTGATGCTCAGCTTCCCTTACGAAATGAAAACAGCCCTGTGTCCTGTGAGCTGGAATTCAGTGGAGGCTGTGCCTTCAGCTGCATCATGGGGTCTCGGGGGGCGGGGGGCCTGTTTCCCTGTACTCTTACGCCTGCCCTCCTCACTCTACACTCCCTGCCTGGCATCGATCGTGTAATAAATGCGTGAACAGGGTCTAAGAGTTTAGCCAGAAGAGAGTTCAGAACAGGAGTTTCTGAGCATCTCCCCGGAGCCCCAGTGAGCGGCACTGACTGCCACCTGTCCTCCAGAGCCCTGGCCACTTGCCTGTGTCAGTGTCAGTGGGGGATGGAACCGCTCCCACTATCTTTAATTAAATCACCACTCTCCAGACATCCCCTTGGTCTGCAATTTATTACCCTGCCCTGGATCTTGTACCCTTGCTGCTGAATTCCAATGTGATGGATCTCGAGTCCCTTACAAGTTCCACAATTTGCTCTTTAAGTGGAAACGTTTACATTTTGATTGCCTAATATGGTTCTATCATTTTTTTCATCCAGCAGGACGTCAGGGCCCAGTACAGCACTCAGAAAAAGTAACCCAGGCCTCACTGCCCTCCTTCACCAAGACAAAGCTCAGGCCAAACCTAACGCATCTGAGACGCCTTCCACAGCGGGTATGGGAATACCCAGGACAGTGTGAACATCCCAACTCAACATGGAAACAGAGGTGGAAAGACTTGGATCTGGACTTCAGCCTCACTACTTATTAGAAGTTTGGGCAAATTACTTGATCTCTCTAAATCTTATTTGTAGGATGGACATAAAAACAGTCTGTGGGGGAGGTAGTAAAGGGTCAAGGGGTTCAAATGTGTGGTGAAGAAGGAGATTTGACCTCAGGTAGGAAACACACAATGCCATATACAGATGACGTATTACCAAATTGTACACTTAAAACCTATTTAATTTTATTAACCAATTTGCCCCAATAAGTTTAATTTATTTTTTTATTTTATCTATTTTTTTATCCTTTTTATGGTTGTTTGAATATAGTTGTCTCCATTTTCCCACCACCATTTTCCCCCACCCCACCCACCTCCACCTCCCACCCTCAATCCTACCCTTCTTTGGCTTTGTCCATGGGCCCTTTATACATGTTCCTTGATGAACCTTTCCTTTCTTCCCCCGTGATCTCCCTCCCCCTCCCCTCTGGTTACTGTCAGTTTGTTCTTTATTTCAGTGTCTCTGGGTATACTTTGCTTGTTTGTTTCTTTCGTTGATTATGTTCCACTTGTAGGTGACACCATATGGTATTTGTCTTTCACCGCCTGGCTTACTTCACTTAGCAGAATGCTATCCAGTTCCATCCATGCTGTTGCAAAGAATAGGAGCTCCTTCTTTCTTTCTGCTGCATAGTATTCCATTGTGTAAATGTACTACAGTTTAATTTAAAAAAATAAGCCTGTCACACAGGATTCTCATAATGATTAAATAGGTGCTGAACACAATGCCTGGAATGTAATAAGCACACTTTAAAGTTGGCTGTAGCTGTTACTATAATTGTTAACTGTTACCAATTTCATGAAATTGCAGTTGCTGTTGTTATTATAGCAGAATGCTCCAAATAGGGTCCAAAAATTCAACTGCATAAAATAGAGGATCACATTATTGTAAACTTTACAGAGAAAAACTTGAGTAAAATTACCATGCAGAAGAGTAAACTTGCCTGTCATATTATATCTAAATTCATGTCATCACGACATGTGTTTTTTACAGTGTTTCTCTGAAGTGCATTTACTTTGCAGAAGAACTACACCTGTTTAGCACCAGTTGGAGTCTCAAGGCAGATCCAGTATCACAGGAGAGCCCTCCCTGGTCATTTGCAGAAGCCCAGAGCTGAGCATAGAGCTGTGAGCAATGGCTTGAGTCAAAGATCATAAGGAAAGATCATACTGGAGGGAGCATACAAGGCATCAAGATAGGGAGATGTCATTTGGGATGGCATGTCAGGCTGATGGAGATATAAGGGATAGGACCACTGAATAATAATAATCAAGGTGACAGATAACCCTCCTTCTGGGAATTTGGGTAGCTTGTGTTCTCTTTAAATAGGAAAGCAAACAAAGCAGGGGTCCCACCGCTCCATTTTCTTCTATAGTTATAGCTTTCCACCTGAGAACTGCAACTTATCTATGCAAAATATGAAGCCATGTCAACACCATGAAGGATCTTAACTATAAACAGACCAATACAGATGCAAGGCAGAGTCATCTGTCTCCCTAAGGGACAACCTGTTTCATGTCACTCCTCTGATCGGCAAGCTTCAAGTGTTCCCTGTTACCAAAAGAGCAAGGTCCAAGTTCCTAGGATGTCCGCATGCTGCCCAGATGTGGGAAAGATAAGTGTGCAGGAGAGTGAGGTAGCAGCCAACAGACCTGAAATGCTGTGTTTCCTGTATCAGAGGAAAACTGACCCCTGTCCAGCCAGTCACTGGTCAATGATCTGGGCCTCCTCAATCCATCTCTTTTCTTCTCCTAACACACCCATTCCATCCAAGAATCAATCACACACTGAGCTCTTATCAATGGAACTCCTAAGTAGCTCTTGGACATGCCCACTGTTTCTCTTCCATTCTCTTTGCTACTGACATTGTCCAGGTCTAAATTACAACTTGAGTGCCATTCAGATTCCAGATCTCTCCCGTTTCTCCCCCCAAATCCTCCTTCATATTCATTTTCAGAATGGGAAAAACTCTGATCTGATGTGTGCGCTGAGAGAAAGTGACGGGGAGGAAAAGTGTGTCCACGAGAAAGAAGGCCTGGCTAGAGAAAAGGCAAATACTAATAATAGGTTATTTTTTATTGAGTGATTATTATGTATTAGGTGCTGTGCTAAATGCTTTCTGTTCATTATCTCACTTAGTTCTCCACAACTCCCATGCCACACACAGACAGGTGAGGCTTGGAGGGTGTGGTAAATGAAAGGCAGCTGTACATTTTTTGTTGTTCCTCCCATTGAGACATGGAGTCCAATTGCCCTGGCTTTCCTCCAGGCTGTCTTCAACAGTTGTTCCACCAGGACAATGCAGCAGAAGTGGCGTTCTGGAACTTCCAACACTAGGTCATGGAAAGATTTTCTTAGAATATCCTCTCTCTAAAAGCTTTGAGGAACTATGTAAAAAGTCCAACAACACTGAAGTGGTTACTCAGTGAGAAGCCCAAACCACAGGGACAGGTCCTGGAACGCAGGGTGCCATGTGCAGACAGACACAGGCTGCGGGGCACTGAGCCATCAGGTGGGTGAGTGAAGAAGCCCTCTGGGAAGTGGGCCGTCCAGCTGAGGCCACACAGGTCCAAGGTGAATTGCCCAGCTAGGCCCTGAGTCCTTGATCCACTAGACTGGGCTCAAAATAAAGTGGTTATTGCAAACCACCATATGCTAAAACATATAACCTGAACAGGGAAGTTAACTCACTTGATCAAAGTTACATAGATCTTGGAACTGAGTCTCAAACCCACGTGGTGTGATCCTAGAGTCTGCACTGTCAACCAAAGGACTATATACTGCTTCCTCAAGTGCAGAATGTTGGGTAGTAGAGTTGGGAAAGTCAAATGCCCAGAGTGAGGCAAGAGAAATGGGGAAGAGGCCAACATCAATCAAGGAGTTTCTGTGTAGAGTCTTTGTGCCAGAAATAGGTTTTCTAATTTAATTCCTGAAAAAAGAAAACCCAAAACCACTGAAAGCAGGCATTATTACCTCCATTTAATTGTAAAAAGCAAAGGAAAAAGAAAAGCATGTTTCAGTAGAATTTGCCCAAGTCCAACATCCAGGAAGTTGTGGAGATGGGTTTTAAACTCAGGTCAGAGTCCAAAGCCGTTGTGATCACTGTCCCGGGTGGCCTGCTCCCGGAGTGAATTCAGGAGTGGATCCCAGGGCTGGATCCTCCGGAAGGAAGACATTTGTGCCCACAAAGGCAGGTTTCAGCTCCAGGTAGGCAATGAGCATGCTAAGGTTAAGAGTGATTTATACCACTTCAACATCAAAAGACAAAACTTCTAATTAAAAGAAGTGAGAAAAAACTGCCAGAGATGGAGCAGGGAGCCCACACCATCTGACAGTTTCAATTTTCACTGACAGCGCACTTGCACGGATTGATATCCTTTTCTTGCCGGCTCACGAGAACCACTGGCTTCCATAAGTCATCTTCCGAAGTCACAGGTGACTGCTGTTTTAACCCTGGCCTTGCCAGAAACTTCGGCGGCAACGATACCCACTATATTTCCATGGTCACTACCTGCTGTGTTAGAATCTATGGAAAATGCCTGCCTCTGTACTAACCCATTTAACTCCCACGAAACCCTATGGGGTAGAGGCTACTAATATTTCTGACTTAAAGGTGACTGGATGAAGTCCTGGCAAGTTAGTCTCAATTGCTCAAGATCATGAGGCAAATATATGTCAAGGCTGGAATTTCTCTAATGTTTGAACCCAAACACTTATATCACAGACTAACCATCTTCACTGGCAGAGACATAAGGCTCCATACTTTTCGCTTTGCCACGCTTAAAAAAGAAGCTGGAGACACAAAAGAATCCTGTAAGTCAGGGGTCCCCAACCAGTATGTGGCCTGTTAGGAGCCAGGCTGCACGGCAGGAAGTGAGCAGTGGGAGAGAGGAAGTGAAGCTTGATCTGTACGTACAGCCCATCCCCATCGCTCACTCTGCCACCTGAGCTCCGCCTCCTGTCAGATCGGGGAGGCGTGAGATTCTCACAGGCGCATGAACCCCACTGTGAACTGCGCATGCGAGGGCTCTAGGCTGTGCGCTCCTTATGAGAATCTAACGCCTGATGATCTGAGGTGGAGCCGAGGCAGAGATGCTAGCCTAGCACTGGGGCGACTGTAAATACAGGTGATCATTAGCAGAGCTTCCGCATTATGGTGAGTTATATAATTATTTCATTGTATAATGCAATGTAATAATAATAGAAATAAAGTACACAATAAATGTAATACCTTTGAATCATACCAAAACTACCCCCCACACCCCTGGTTCGTGGAAAAATTGTCTCCCATGAAACTGGTCTCTGGTGCCAAAAAGGTTGGGGACCACTGCTCTAAGTTATGTGCATGAGTATATTGCCCTTGCATTATAAAGACCAAGAAGAAATGAACTCAGAACCATCCAGCCCATCAATGATGGCAATAACAGCTAATGTTTATATCATACTTACTATGAGCTAGGCATTACTAACTACTTTAAATATATTACTTAATTTTCACAATATAACAATAGTGATTATAAGCCTGATTATTATTCCCATTGTAGAGATGATGAAATTGACACAAGCTGGGTGTCACTAACATCACACAACTATTAAATGGAAGCTCAGCGATAACACCCATCCCTCCCGCCTCATAGTCTAGAGTATTTTTTCACTCCACCCACCACATCCTATCATATGTCTGTCCTTTACTTAAAGAAATAAAAAAATGCAGATGGGTTATTAGGCTGAGGGCCTTGGGGACTTGACATTAAAGCACTGGGATATTGAATGCCTTAATTAAGAAGAGAGCCTATTTAGGGTAGGGCCAAAGTGCAAAATTTAATGAAGCACTCAATTTTAGGAACAGCACTTGTATGACCCTGATGACAAGAGGAAGTCCTTCCTCACATTTTGACTCTCGGGAACCTTGATCCCCAGGGTGAAGGGTCATCCTGGCTTTGGAGCATATTAGTGTTGCTCTCAAGAGAGTCATGAAAGATGTCCTGTGGGGGCTGTGATGGGAGATGTCATTAAACATATCAATTTATCACATCATATCACCAGAAATATGCACGCCACTATGGGGGAATTGCAGGAGGAACATTTCTTTTGGACGTTCAGCACTTACTTACTGAGTGTCTTTAATTTCCCCAGCACTCCTGATACAAAGAGAACCCTGATCCTTCCTCTGGAGGTGAGAGGTAGAGAAGTCCAAGTCCTCCACAGAATCACACCCTGAGCACCATGCGAGCACTCGAGTGGAGGTATGTGTGCAAGGTGCCTGGAGTGCAGAGAAGAGCCCAGCTACATCCCTGAGTGTGGGGAGGGGGAAGGACAGTCTGAGCCGGCACCTGCACCATGTGAGGGCTCTTTGATTCTAGCTAACTCAAGAAGATACCAGCAGCAGCAAAACAAACAAACAAAAATTATTGGAAGGATATAGGATTGATCCCTGGTCTTGAAAAAAAAGAACCAGACTGTTCCAGAATGTAGGAAAGAGGAACAAGTGGACAGCCTCATCAGAATGCCTTAGACAGAATGGAGCTCCAGTCATTTATCCAGTGAGTGCCACTCTGCACAAGACTCAGATTTTCAGACAGTGTCTGAATGGCCTCCTAGGTCAGGAGTCCAGTCTCTGGCTGGAAGAGGGCACATATTGGTGTGGCAAGTTCAGTTCAGTTTCAAAAAGGGAAACCAGGTGCCCTCATTCCCAGGATGAGGAGATGCTGAGCAGGCAAAAATAGATAGCTATTCACAGGGTGGAAGGAAGGAAGAAAGAAAGGGAGGGAGGGAGGGAGGGGAGAGGGAGGGAGGGAAGGAAGGAAGGAAGGAGGGAGGGAGGGAGGGAGGGAGTGAGAGGGAGGGAGGGGGAGAGAGAGAAAGAAAGAAAGAAGGAAGAAAGAAAGAGAGGGAGAAAGAAAGAAAGAAAGGAAGGAAGGAAGGAAGGAAGAAGAGAGGGAGAGAGAGAGAGAGGGAGGGAGGGAGGAAGGAGAAAGGAAGGAAGGAAGGAAGGAAGGAAGGAAGGAAGGAAGGAAGGAAGGAAGGAAGGAAGGAAGGAAGGGAGAGAGAGAGGGAGGGAGGGAGGAAGGAGAAAGGAAGGAAGGAAGGAAGGAAGGAAGGAAGGAAGGGAGGAAGGCAGGCAACTACACTAGTTTCCTAGGGCTACTGACACTAAGTCCCACATACCAGGTGGCTTGAAACAACAGAAGAAATTTATTCTCACAGTCCTGGAGACTAGAAGCTTGAAATCAAGCTGTCATCAGGGCTGTACCCCCTCCAAAGACCCTAGGGAAGAATCCTCCCTTGATTCTCTCAGCTTCTGGTGGTTCCCAGCAATTCTTGGTGCCCCTTAGCATGTAGCTACACACTCCAATCAGCCTCTGCCTCCATCATCACATGGCTTTCTTCCCTTTGAGGGTGTCTTCTGTCCTGTCTCTTCTTAGAAGAGCACTGGCCCATTGGATTAAGGGCCCACCCTAATCCAGTATGACCTCATGTTAACTTGATTACATCTGCAGAGGCCCTATTTCTAAATAAGGTCACAGTCACAAATACTGGGGGTTATGACTTCAACATGTATTTTGGGGAGGATGCACTCAAACTACAGGAGCACTCAGGTGGAGAGACAGGACTGTTAGAACTTCACTGAAGGACACAAAATGCTCAGGGAACAGCGACATATATACATGGCCAGAGACAGGTGCCTGGGAAAACCGGGGGCCGAGGCAGCCTGAGAGCAGATCATACAGCATGTTTGCTGCCCGATGGAGGCAACTTACCCTTCATGTTGCAGACAGCGGGGACCCCATTTTTTCATCCAGGGATTGGCACAATCCGATCTGTGTCTTAAATGACCTTCTGGAGGCATTGTGGAGAAGGGTGAGAGGGAGCTCAGCAGAGAAAGGGAGATAACTTAGTGGCCTGGGAGACATGTAAGCAACGATTTGGGCTGACTGAGGAGTGGGCTAAAGGCAAAGCTAATTTCCCCTCACAATGGCTTCTGAGAGGACCCTCATGGGCGGGTGAGGACACTGCAGGAGCAGCTCCCATTCTGGCACCTGGAAGCAGACATCTCTCCTGCAGGACCTCAAGGACCTCCATCAAATCCTCCTGCTCCTCTCCTTTGCCTCCTCTTCTTGCAATGACCTTCAAAACTCTCCACCCATCCCCATTCAATGCAAAGGTAACATGGATTGTCCTTCCTCTAATCTAACCCCTCTGCTCATCCATCCGGGCTCTTCTTCTCAGTGCCTCCACTCATCATGGCTTTTTGAAGTGTACTTGGGAAAAACGGATGTCACGAAGCAAGCAGAGGAAAGAGAAAAGAATCTGAGATGTGCACCAATCAGCTTTTCTTTGCTTCGTCCAGATGGGTGCCTGATGGAGCCCAAGTCAAGGTTCAGTCTCGAGCACCCCAAAGGTGCAGAGTAGGCGAAGGTCAAATGTATGCAGAGATGTTGAAAATATTACAAAGCGGCTTCCATTAAATCAGAGACTAAAAAAGGGACTTAGCATTTAGAGAAAGCATTCCTTGTTTCACATGGGTAGAAACTGGGGTTTGGAAAGATTCAAAAGGGAGGCTCAGGTTACTCCGTGAGCACACTGCTTTGCCGAACTTGGACCGCTAGACATGTTTCCTGAGACCCTTGCAAGATTTGGGTCACCTGTCTCCGCACTCACCGATCCAGACATACTGAACTTCTTTCTGTCCCCACAGCACACCCTGCTCTCTCTCAGTCCCATCCCTCCCACCCCATCACCCTTAGTCCTTCAGATCCCAGGTTGGGGGTGACATCCTCCAGGGCTCCCCTCTCCTAGCTCCTCCTGTAAACACTCTTGGTATGACCAGTCCTGGGCTTCACCCACCTCAGCCTGAGGAATGTACTCACAATAGCCTTGCCATGGACCTTTGAGCCAAAGCTGGGCACAGTCACCTTTGCTAACTCCTTCCCCTTCCTGGGCCTCAGGTTTTCCGTCTCTCAAATGAATGGTTGGGCTGTAATATTTTCTGAAGTGTTTTAAGATGTCACATAAGGAGGAAAAGATTCTAACTCAAAAACCACTGGATTAAAGGAAGTAAATCGAGCTTCTGTGTTGCAAAACCACTTCCCCAAACGCTGATCCTGTTTCTGTGCCCTGGGAAGCTCCAAGAGGGAATTTTGATTGCTATTGTTACTATTAATATTACTAGTGTTAGTGTTTTTCTCTCCCCACTCTGTATAGAATTTATACTTTCTTATTGTTTACTATACATCAGACTCCATTCACTATTCTAAGTGCTTTCTAAGCATCAACTCATGTAATGATCTTAACATACTAGATGAATTATTGCTGTAACTTTGTAGATGAGGATACTACGGCAGGGAAAGGTTAAGAAATGTGCCCAAGATGACACAGCTGGAAAGTCAGAGAGACAAAATTCAATTCAGGGTGGCTGGGCCCCATGCCCGTGCTCTTAACCACTGGATTACGCTGTTCTATTTCAAAAACTGATGTGCCATAGGGCACATACAGACAGGAAACGTCTTCGGAGTCTCTGAAGTTCTCTGAGACTTCACTCTGGAAGTTTTCAGACACTATTCAAGGAACTGCTGTGTTGCCCTTACTATCAGCATCATCCACCCATGGCACTGACACCTGTGCAGCCTCTGGGACTGGGCACCCTAGGCTGCCAGCAGCTGTCCAAACAAAACATGAAACAGGGGTGGAATGACCACCATAAAACCTCCTCTCCTCAAAGTTTGATTCAGCCAGGCTCACCCCGTCCACTACCCAGCCCCCTACCCCCAGGCTGTTGGGTCCCAGCATGCCTCCCACATCATCGCACCACATGGGTTAGGACGCAGAGATGTGCCAGGATAGCTCAGTGAGGAAAAGAGATGCCTGTTCTCTGTGTCCTTGACATTTCCACACTCATCCTGTGAGAGCAGAAGACACGAGTCCGCCAGCCCCAGCAGGATGCCAGCCACCCCAGAAAAAATGTCTGAGAATCTGTAGAGGCTTCTAGGAAACCCATTCCTGTGCCCACCCTTTGGTGTCTTCCTCTGAATCTTTGCTCAGCTGCTACTTCTGCATTGTTGGTCCCCAGACAAGGATTTGAGTGATCTCAAGAAGTAAAATTATCTTCAAGGACCTTGGGGATTGTTTCACTCTGTCCCATCAGGTACACACTGGGAGACTGAAGCACACAGAGTGGGAAGGGACTAGGACCTTTCTGAGCTGGTGGCAGAGTTAGGACCACAGCCAGAGTTTGCCGACTCCCAGCTCAGTGTTCTTTCCAATACTACAGTTCTTTCTGAGACTGCTCAGGAGGGAATGAAGAACAATTGGTCCAACTGTCTCATTTCACACATGGGAAACCGAGGTCCAGGGAGAAGAAAAGACATCCCAAATCATGATCCATGACCTTGCCTGGGTGATTCCTGCTCACACTCTTGCCTCCCGAGACCGAGTGCCATGAAAACAGAGTCCTTGCTGGCTTCGCCGCCACACCTGGGACGTGACTGACGCACAGCAAGTGCTCAAGGAGTAATAGTTAATGGAAGATGCGTCTAAGAACTAATGAATAAACACAGAAAAATGAATAGATGAAGGAATAAATAAATAAATTCACTTCTCTTAAGGTCTTGGTCCCAATTGAGAAGAAATGCCTAGGGATAGTAACACTTCCAAGTGTGTTCACTCCTGATACCAGAGTTCAGATCAGCTTCCCAAGTCTTTCTCAGCATGTGACATGATGAACAGAGACCAAGCAGTCGGCATCACCATAGATCTGGTAGGATGGACCGCCATACAGGTGCCATGTTTACCTTTCTCTCCAGGTTACAAAGGTCTCTTCAGACCCATGATCTCATTCATCCTCAAGACAGCCCAGTGTCTTAAGGTACATCATGCCCACTCCACTGACAAGAAAACTGAGCATCACAGAAATAAAAGGTCTATCCCCTGGCCACTCAGATGCCAGGGCAGAGTCAGGCTTGGAATCCAGTTTCCCTCTTGGCCTTGCTGTGCCGGAGACTGTGCTGAGGCTATCCTGTGCACCATTAGACCAAGAACAGCTCGTGCTTTTTCCAAAAAGGAATCTGGAAACAGCTGGTGTCACTGCACTGGGACCCTGTGGGCTCAGGAAGGATTTAAACTACAGCTCCAAGGACGGAGCTCATTTCTCACTCTGTCGCATCAGGAGCGGCCATCAGCGCCTGCAGCAGGGAGCCTGCCCGTCATCCACTCACACCTCCTTCTCGCAGGTGACAGCCCCACCGGCAGCTCCGTCCCACATCTGATGCCAATTTCTTGGAGACAAATGGTGGGACTTTTTCTAAGAAACTAAGATCTGCTGTTTGTTCAATCAGTATTTGTTGAGCTCCCTGCTGTGTGTACCTGTATTTGCTAGGGAGTTTGGGGAAGAAGAGAATGAACAGTCCTATTAACTGCTAAGCATGACACTGGATGGCTTATATACATTATCTTCTTTATTATCATCTGTTGTTGCTGCTCCTGTTGTTATTAAGGGTGCCTTTTATTGAACATTTATGCTGTTCCATAATTTTACCAGGCACTTTGCATTTCTTATATAATGATGATTATGACTATATAGGGTTGAACAGTGCCCCTCAAAGTTCATTCCCACCCAGAATCTCAGAATGTGATCATCTGTGGGAATGGGGTCTTTGCAGACATAACCAAGTTAAGATGAGGGGATACTGGATTAGGGTGAGACCAAACCCAGTTACTGGTATGCCTTACATGATGAGGGAAGTTTGGACAAGTACTCAGAAGCCTTCCTGCCAGCTCCGAATACTCAGTTTTTACATCAAGCAGACTCATTAAATATTTCTCCAGGTAATTTCAGTTGCATGCTAAAAGGAGATCTATCAGTCACTAAGAGTTAAGTCCTAGTTGATTGCAATTTACTATGTTCTGAGCAACACTGCAAGCCTTTTACTTGGAAATAACTAGTTTGGTCTTCACAGTCATCATATATCTGTTATGGCTCATTTTTACAGCTGAATAAACTAAATACCTTGCCCAACATGACACAGCTAACGGGAGGCAAAGCAGAGATGCTAACCCAGATTTAACTATAGAGCAATGAAGAGCACACATTTCCCTCTTATTTACTTGTGATCTATGTCTACCACTTATCTCTCCCCAAACTTCTCAAGAGAGGGCCATGCTGGTGACCCTCTTGCATTGTCTAGAAATGTGCCTCACACTTGTCAGCTGGATCATCAATCCCAGTTGAGTGATTAAACACAAAGCGTTTCTCATCTGTGAATTGTGAATGAGCATGCCCACCACATTTAAGGCCTGTGAGAAGGCAATGAAATGATCCACATGAAGTGTCAATCTTGCAACCAGGCAAATAGCAAGTGTTAGCTGCGGAAGCTGCATGAAACACAGGCTTATCCTCAAGGAACACATCTTTGGAAGGTGATAAGCTATTTGGAAGGAAAAGTTGACTACAAGACATAACCAAAAGCTTCCTTAAAATTAGATAGAAATTTGATTACAATGATGGTTGCACAACTCTGTAAATTTACTAAAAATCATTAAATGGCACACTTAAAATGGCACATTTCATGGCATGTAAATTATATCTCAGTAAAGCCATTGAAAACAATAGGATGGAGGGACTAATGGGAGAAAGTGGCACTGAGGTCCCTATGAGCTGGGCCATTCTGTCCGCAGGAACCTACAGATACAAGCCTGATGCCTGAAATTTGCAAGGGTCCATGAGCTCTGAGGGAAGGTGAGGAAATATTAGGTTCAAAATACACCCAAATGCCAGCTGTATAATCAAAATCAGCTTACACAAATGCAGCCTGCATAATCAAAACCCATTGTTTAATTAAATGTCTCTAAAATCTAACATTATTATTAACTATGTCAACTATGGGTCTATCTTGAGGATTTTAAGGAAATATATTAAGTGTGGAGTATGAAGGTATTTCAAAGAGTGTCCCAAAGTAAGAGTGGCCAAAGTCTACAAAACCTTGCAATGACCCTCATTATAAACACAGTCCCATCCGAATATACCATGAATTTTTTCAGCATAGTGCAGAGGTCAGCAAATTTTTCCTGTAAAAGTTTAAACTGTAAATATTTCAGGCTTCATGGGCTATCTGGTCTACATTGCAAGTATTTGACTTGGTCCTTCTAAACTGAAAGCAGCCATAGACGCTGTGTCAATAAAGGCGTATGGCTACATTCCAGTAAAACTTCACAAAATGAACAGCTGGTCAGATGTGGCCTGTAGGCTCAGTGTGCTGACCCCTGGCTGAGTGGCGGGAAACTGTGCCAGTGTCAGGACACCGTGCTGGAGTTCTCCCGGTTCCATGACTCTCCCAGCACCCCAGCTTCCTCTGGTGTCTCTTCCTGAGCACGACCCATGAAGGCTGCCCCTGCCACTGTGTCTATAAGACTTTCTAGCACCCGCGTCCCCACCAACTGGTTCATTCTCTGAGTTTCTCATGATAAAATCCTAAGGCAAGCCCTGACTGGTGTGGCTCAGTGGATGGAGCGCCGGCCTGTGAACCAAAGGGTCACTGGTTCGATTCCCAGTCAGGGCACATGCCTGGGTTGTGGGCCAGGTCCCCAGTAGGGGGTGTGCAAGAGGCAACCACACATTGATGTTTCTTGCCCTCTCATTCTCCTTCCCTTCTCCTCTGTATAAAAAAGAACGAATAAATAAAATTTAAAAAAATTCTAATGCAGGAACCCAGTTGGCCTACCTCATCTTGAGTCAGCACAAATCACAGGTCACTGCAGAACATGAGATGTGTTGCCTTCCATTCCAGGGTCCACCTTGCTTAGTCAAATCATTTGCTGCCTGGAGTTGGAGAAAAAATGAGGAAAAAGGTTAAGCCTAAGACATGGATGTTTAGGAGATCATCTTTAATTCTCCCCGGGTTGTATTTCCCCTTATGCCAAGAGGCCCTAAAATTAAGCATATAAAATATGAGCTTTATTAGGATGAAGGGCTGCTATCATTCAGTTGTGTTTTCCTTCAGTGGCTTTAGGAAGTCACACAAGCTCTCTAAGTTTTAGTTTCTTCATCTATAAAATGAGCACAATAATTGTTTTGTTAATTGTGTATGCTGAAAAAGAGAAATGCAGTGGATACTTACTATGTAGCTGCTTCTCTTACTATTATAAGGATAATGCTGTCTAGCCTATTTGGATAATGTAATTATTAATTTGAAGTAATTCAGTTAAACATTTATTGAGTATTGACCATGTACATGAGTGCCATCATTCATGAAATGTCTCTCAGAAGCGTTCAGCCTAGACACGTGTCTGAGTTCTGCTACCGCTATTATTGTTGTTATCATTCTGTGTCTGGTGGATTGGCTCCAGACAGCTGGGCCGACACTGCACAAAACAATCTGACTTAGAAATTCTTGGCAGGCAGGCAGGCAGAGCCAGAGCCCTGCAATGAAAGTAATACAACCCTAAATAGATATCCAGGGGACTTTTCTTCTATATTAAACTATTGATTTTTCATAAACTAAGAGTACAAAAGGCCAGTGAAAACAATTGAATCCCAGAGCACAATGCCAAAAAATGAGACAGCTCTTTGTCCCTTGTTGGCCACTTTCATGAAGTGACTTTGTTTTAGAGAAAAGATAAAACTCCTTTATTTCTAGGAAGTAAATGGAAAAAAGGAAGGAAGAAAGGGAGGGAGGGAGGAAAGGAGGGAGGGTATAGTCTAAGAAATGACATTATAAACTGGAAGACAGGAAACCTAAGTTCTAGCCTATCTCAGCCACTGAGCAAATTCCTCCCTTCATTTCAGAGATGGGGAGGTGAAACTTAATGCTGTTTGGATAGTTTAGGGCTCCGTTATGGGAAGAAGACAGGGAGGACAGAAAGGATGAATGATGGAAGAGAAGCTGAGAGAACCCACAGTGGACTGATGAGGACAGTACCAGTTGGACTTCATCCTTTAGCTTTACCTGAATCCCCACTGTGATCCCAGAGAATGTCCTCAAGAACCTTGGCCCCTGGCCAGTAGGGAATCCTAGTAGTGGCTACTGAAGCTTGTTCAGTTGGGGGAAGAAGTCTTATTTGATAAAAATAATGCAAAGTATGAATAAAATTTCTGGACCTTGGGGGTGCTGTGCAAGTGAGAAACTCTGAAGTACAAGCTCATAGCTTCAGGGCAAGCCCTACTCCACCCTGGTTGTACACCTTGGGTGGAAGAAATGGGGGAGGCCATTCAGGGAAAGCTGTGGTCCATTTCCCTCCAAGATTGGTACCCCCTCCTATCTCTGCAGACTGAGACTGAATGGTACTCACTGAGCATCAGTTTGGCACTCCACATGCACAGGCTCATTACAGTCTTCACTGGGAGTGGAGATCATGGTTTCCACTTCATGGAGATGTTGGAGGCAAGTCACTCCAAGAACTAAGCCTAGCATTATTTATAGACTAAAAACAAAATCACTTTTCTACTGCTAAGACATTTTGTTCATGACAGCCACATTAACTTGTCATTTGTTATATGCCAGGCACTGTGATGAAGTTTATATATACAGTATCATTATTTACTCCTTATGACAGTCCCAGGACATAGGCAGTCACGTTTGATGTGTCATCATTCCAGCTTACCCCTGGAATCAGGGTAAAGAAGTAGAGTCTTGGCCACTACCCTTCCCAGACACTGCTGCTCACCCAGCCATGGTTTATGGGCCAGGAGCTCAGACACATTCAAGGATCTGGGACCATCTGTCCAACGTTAGCACATGGGCAGGCCACAGAAGTCATCTGCTTTCTTCCTTCCTTGTGGAAGGAAGAGAATGAGCTTTTGGAGGGCTGGCATTGTGGGAGGAAACTAAACATCCAAGCAGATTCCATCTGTCCACCTTGGGCCCTAGTGCCATTGCTGTGTTCCTTCCTCAGCCATGACAATCCCATCACGTGTCTTTACTCCTCACTGACCCCGAAACTCTCGCTCATGGTTAGATGCTGAACTCAATCCTTACTGCTTCCAGAAAGGCTGTCCTCAGTATTATAGCTGTCCATGAACTCTCTTCCTTCTGACATTCTAGAATATTCTTACTTTTTAAAAAATTTATTTTAACATACATGAGGGCTCTGAGCCACATTTACGAACGAGTTCTAGGGCTTATTGCAGCAGTGACTCAAGGTGTCATTATGATTGTTAGTTGGGGTTACTCTAAATGCAGACCAAGGAGTAAGGATTGGAGTACAAGTATTTCATTTGTATGGGGACATAAAGCCAGTAGGAGAATGGGGAGGTGAGATGGGGGAAAGGAAGGCAACCCATAAGAGGTAGGATCCTGAAGAGTAAGCTCCCTGTGGAAATTCATGAAGCTAGCATAGATTTCAGAATTATCCCACCCAAGGAGCAAAAAAGCTGGATATAGGCTATGTACACAAACTCCTGTTAAGCATCATGCAGTGGGTTTGTTTCATCCTGCTGTGTATATGGGAAAAGTGGGTTTCAAGAGAGAAAGATCTCAGTTGAAAGTCAGGCCAGGAGCAGTGAAGTGGTCAGGGAGAGGGGAAATGGGCAGGACACCAAATGCATCTACCATGTGCCTGCCTCTCTAGCTTATCTCTACAGTCAAATATTTGAGCCACAAAACAGAGGTGGCTGAGGAAATGAAACAACCACTCATCACACATGTAAGTTGTTAGCACATCTAAGCAATTAAAAAATGTTGACTGTCATTATTTTTTTTCCCAACCAATACTAGATCTATGTCTGAGAAACTCAAGGCACTTACACTTCCTCCAAATGGGAAAACTGAGGCCCAGAAACATCTAAGGACTCCTTCGGAGAAGTGAGACAGTTTAGCACTGGAACCTGTGTGACTCTCTCTCCCAAGAGTACAATCCAAGGTCACAGAAGTCCTTAGATCAACATGCCCTTCTTGTAAAGGCCCTGTTCTACTTGATTTTACACAGCTGTGAAGTGACTTCATCAGTGATTTCTTATTGTCATTCCTTCTAAGAGATAGTGGCTAACAAATTTGCTTTATTTATATGAGGGGAGAGGACAATTACTTTCTCCTTAGTAGCTCAATAAACAATGATTTTACTTAGGACAGGATGCTGGGTGCGAGTTGATCTTGCATAAGCAACTTCCTGGCAGGTTTTGAGCAAGCTCATGAGCTTCTTTGAGCCTTGATATGTTTCTCTTTCATTTTAAGGATATAATTTAAACAAAATTTACATTTAATTAGGTGTACATTAGGTGTACATTTAATTAGGTTACATTCATTTTAGGTGTACATTTTTATGAGTTCTGGCAAACATGTAAGGTCATATAAACACCACCAGCATCAAGACATAGATATTTCCACCATCCTTAGAAGTTCCCAACCCCTCTCTATATTCTGTTCCCTCCCCTGCCCCCCAGTGCCAGGCAACCACTTGACCTGATTTCTGTTCCCATAGTGTTGCCTTCTCCAGAATGTAATGTAATATAAATGGAATCATACAGTACGTAGCTTTTTGCTTCTGACTCCTTTCACCTAGTATCATGCTTTTGAGATTCTTTCAGGTTGTTGCTTGTATTAGTTTTCTGTTTTTCATGGCCGAGTAACATTCCGCTGTGCGTAAGCATTACAATTTGTTTATCCATTACTGTCATGAACATTGGATTTTTTTCCAGTTTTTGGTGATTATGAATAAAGCTACCATAATCATCCTCATATATGTCTTTGGTGGGTATATGTTTTCATTTCTCTTGGATAAATACCTAGTTAAGTGGAAATGGCAGAGTTGTGTGGTGTTCTGAACTGAATTGTGTCTCCCCGTAAGTCATATGTTGAAGCCTTAACCCCTAGCACTTTACAATGTGCAACTGTTTTTGGAGATAAGGTCTTTAAAGAGGTGCTTAGTTAAAATGAGACTGTCAGAGCTCATGCTAATCTAATTGGATTGGTGTCCTTGTAAGAAAAGGAAATCTGGACACACAAAGAGCCATCAGGATGTACACACAGAGATGACAAACCATGTGAGGACACAAGGCGAAGGTGACTAATGTGCAAATCCTAAAGAGAGGCCTCAGGAGAAACCAAACCTGCTGACACCTTGATCTTGGACTTCTAGTTTCCAGAACTGTGAGAAGATAAATTTCTATTGTTTAAGCTACCCAGTCTGTGGTGTTTGTTATGGCAGCCCTAGCAAAAACAAATACATATTAACTTTATAAGAAACTGCCAAAATGTTTTCCAAAGTGGCTGTACCATTTTGCATTCTCAGAAACAATGTAAGACTCAGTCCCCCACCCCCAATCCTACTAGTCTTAGTTTTTTTCCCCATTTGAATAGCTGTACAGTGACATCTAATTGTGGGTTTAATTTGTATTCCTTTCATGACTCATGGTGTTGAAATTCTTTTTAGTGTTTGTTGTTGTTGTCATTGTTGTTGTTACCATAGCTCTTCTTTGGTGAAATGTGTGTTGAATTTTTTGTCAATTTTTAATTAGTTTATTTTCTCATTAATGACTTATGAGAGTTCTTTCCATACTCTAGCTACAAGTTTTTAAAATTGGATATTTCTTTGTCCCCTCCCTATGCCTTGTCTTTTCATTTTTTAATGGTGATTTTTGAAGAGCAGTAGTTTCCATAAAGTCCAACCTATGATTTATTTCCTTTGGTGACTCCTGCTTCTTGTGTCCTATCTAAGACATCTTTAGAGCACCAACGACTTTTCTGCTCTGCTCCTCCGTGCCTTAATTTTCACAGGGGCAATTCCTCATTGTTGAAATCATGCAGTTGTTCAGCTCTATGGAAGGTAGGGGCAGGTGAGTCTATATACGTCAGGGATGAAGGAACAGGCATCTTCTTGGCTAACAGACCTAAAGCCATGGGCGTAGCTGTCTTCCATCATTGTCATTAAATGGCGGTATCTTGGTCACCTGTGCCAGTTTCATCTGAATCTGGAGCCAGGCATGGAACAGAGAGACACAACGTGCTGAACTCCCTCAACCACCAACAGGAGACAGTTGTGAATGGTTGGAAGAATGCAATGGAATTTCATCTGGTAGGTACTGAGAATCGAGAGAAGTGAGGTGAGAGATGAGGCAAGAGCCAACCCAGAAAAGCTTTGGACACAACAGGACAAAGTCTGTCCTTTATCCTAATGTCATTGAAAATCTACCAAAGGGCCTTGATTTGTAGTTTAGAAAAGTCATTCTGGCTTCAGTGTACTGAATAAATTAAAAGGGAGTAAGACTAGAGGGAGGGAGACCAGTTAGGGACTGTTGGAATAATCTTGACAGGAGATGGATTGACAACTGAGGGTGGGGCAGTGCCAATGGGAGTGCAGAAAAGTACAGAGGTTACCTTTAAATCTATTATCTGGAAATACTCCAAATGCCTCATAAACTCTGTCCTTAACAAAACAAAGAAAAAATGCTAATTGCTACTATTATTGTTAAAACATCCTGGTTCCTCCTTTCCTGATGTATTTATCACAATAGCTAATTATACTCCCAAGTCATGGTGCCCAATGGGCAGGATAAAACTACTGGCATTTACATAGCTCCCATCTCTGGAAGGGAAGAGCATGGCTAACAATCAACAAACCACCCATACCTTTGAGACAAAGAAATTTCTCTTCCCACATTGAAGAGCTGCAAGTTGAACAGAAACTGCAGGAAGTATATTATATGTAATATTATTTTCAATATTATTGAGACTTACTATGTGCCAAACACACCTTAAATGTTAGCTCATTTAATTCTCATACCAACCCTGTTGATACAGATATGACTGTCTCAACCCGGAAGCTGAGAAAACCAAAGTGCGGAGCTAGAGTGACTTTTGCAAGGCTCTGCAGCTGGGAAAAGGGAACAAAGTGGGGATTTGAACCCTTTGCTCCTTTGGCTCCCTGATATGTTATTCCTGGCCATTGAAAACACTATGCTTCCCATCAATATGTCATACTCACACAGACAAAAGTACTGTAATATCTTTTGGAGACATAGAACTAAAATAACTTAAGGGGATTAGCATTCTTCTGTCTTGGTGTTGGGATTTTTACGAACAACTTTATTAGCATTCTCCTTAGGGAAATATTGATATTTTTAACTGATAAAGAAAATGCATGGGTATAAAGAAATGGTGCCTTGTCGGAAAGCCAACAAGAATCAATCCATAAAATTTTAAGACAATTAAGAGAAATGAATTGAGACTGGAAATTGTATTTCTTAAGGGAATGAAACCATCCCCTGGTCTTAACAAGGGAGAAAATGATTTCTATTTGTATCCATGGTTCTTAAATAGGTGACTTGTTATGAATCTCTTTTAAAATATAAGGGGCCGTTATAGACTGTCTTTCCCACAAAATGCACAAAATACAAAATTTAGTATATAATTTCAAGTATTTTAAAGAACTCTCCCATGCCTCCTATCTATAAACCCCTGATCCCAAACTATTATGCAAATATAGATATTCAGTTTATGTTGCTTTTAAGTGAAAATGCAACACACTAAGAATCAGAAAATCTGGGCTCCAGTCTCAGTTCTGCCCAGTTCCCCAGTGAATCATGATGACCCAAACTCAGTAACTTACAAGAAAAGCATTGTTTCTTGAGTGTCGTGGGTCAACTGGGGAGTGGCCATTCTAGGCTGAACTTCACGGGGGAATATCTATTCCCCAGGGTTCTCATTCTTTCTCTGGAACCAGTGGGCTAGCCTAGACATATGCTGCTGATGATAATGACAGAAATTCAAGACAACAAGCAGAAACACATGGGACCTCTTAACACTCATGCACAGAATGAGCACACTGACCCACCTGCCATGTTCCATGGGCCACAGCAAATCACACAGCCAAACCCAAGGTAAAGGAGTGGGGAAATACACCATATTAGTTTTCTATGCATTGCAACAGATCAGCATAAACCTCAGTTTAAAAGAACACGTTATCCCACAGTTCCCATGGTCCAAATGTCTAGGCAAGGTTTAGCTGCATTCTCTGAAAGACTGTAATTAAGGTGTCAGCCAAGGCTCCGTTCTCATCTGAAGGCTCAAATGGCAATCCATGGACTTCCAAGCTCACTCAGTTTATTAGGCAAATCTATTCATTAGGGCCTATAAGTGCAAGAACTGCAGTGTCTTGCTTAGCTCCTAGAAGCTGCCCATAGTCCTTCCCTTGCCAAATGGACTTTAGCAGAATACATACATACTTGTTTGTGGCAGCTTGTTTCTTCAATGTCAAATGCAGAGAGAAGGCAAGTCTAAGTCTGCTGGTAAGGCGGGGTCTATATAATGTAATACGATCACATAATCACCTTCTTCACCATTGCCACATTCTATTGGTTAGAAATGTGCCACAGGCCCTGCCCACACTTAAATGGAGGGAATTACACAGAAGTGTAAAGACTAGTGGGTGGGATCTTGGGGGCCGCCATCCAGGCTGTCTGCCACAACCTCATTAGGGTGAGATTTGAGGCCAACAATCAATGCACCAACCCATTAGAGAGTCACAGGAAGCAGAGGGGAGCCACAGTAGACAGGACAGATAGGAAGGTCCCTCTATGGACCTTCCTATATTTGGGCAGAGACATGAACAGATAAAGAAACCAGTGGTACAAAAAATAATTTTGAATTTCTAGAGTTTGGGAACTGTAGGAAATATACAAGAACCGAGAGCAGAAAATATGTTTTAAAATGGACTATTGCTTCAGACTATTCTCCAGTGATGGCCCGGACACCAGGTCTTTTCTAATCTCCCAATTAAATTGACTGCTTAAATTGCCGTGCCAGAAACCCATCTTCCAGACAGAGAGCACTAAGTGGCTAATGAGGTGAGGACGAGATCATGAGAGGGAACGCCGGGAGCTTATGCCCGATGGGACATTTCTCTGCCTATGATGTGCACGGGAGCAGGGGAGAGAATGTGTAAACGACGCAGGGCTTGAGGGAGCCTCCAGAAAGGCAGAAAGGGCTGGAGATCCTGGCAGGTCAAAGCCATGAAGGAGAGTCTCTGCCCAGCTGGCGGTGGGTAACTGAGCAGAAGGCCAAGGCACCAGGTTAATTGACTGAATGGGAGAATCTGACAATGGCGACGCTGAAGAAGCAATTTTGCAAAAAAAGCCAGAGCACTCAGCAGATGCGATGCTCCACTGTAAGCCCTATAATGTCGCTCTCTGAGCATTGGATTCTGAATCTGTGAAATGGGAAGATTGAACTTAAGTCTGGGGCTAAGCAAATGGTGTCATGAGTCATCTGTGAAACAGTAGGGATTAATGATGTTTATATTTCTATCAAATGTGTCCTGTGCTTAGTTACACTGCCATTTAAAACTCTATTAAAGTTTAAAAAATGATCACATATACATTGATTTGTGGCCTCTAGGAGACAGTTCCTTTTCAGCTCTAGGTAAAGTGCTTTGTCACAGCATTTGGTATGTTGTGAGATTTCAGTAAAACAATTGCAATTATTAGTATCAATTATTGTAAGATTTTCTTCATGATATTAAATGCAATATACTTGGAGAGGCAGTACATTAAAATGCCATCAGCCATTAATTTTACAGCCAATTTAGTGAATCCCTATGAAGAGTTTAAAAAAGATAAAAGACCCTAACTTGTACATGGGAAAGTGCCTACATTGGGTAGGTGCCCCAATAATGTATTTGTAAATTAGTAAGGAAGAGCCAGCCACAGGCAAGTCCCAAGCATTGGCTAAGGCTGAATAACAACCGCTTACGGTTTGTGCATAAAAATGTAAAATACACTAAGCACACCACTGTTGATTACCTCATATTCTCCCCACACTGGCCCTAGAGGTAGACAGGAGAGACATTTGGTCCACTTTGCAGGTGGAGAGGCTGGGGGATACATAGGTTATGAGCTTTTCCCACAGTCCCAAACTAAGTTGTAAAATAAGGGGTAATATACACACCACGTCCCACTCACAGGATCAAACAGAATTTGTTGAAAAATGCCAACCACCAGACCCTATTCCGAATACACATTAATCAATAGAATGGAAATGTGATCCCGGCAGTTAGCTTTTTTAAAAGTTCCCAAAGTGAACCTGATGGAGAAACAAAGACATTAAACCCTAAGCTCTGCCAGGGCAGGGACCCCTGACTTGCTCACTTGGGTGAGATGTCTGGCACCAGCTAATACATATCTATCAGGTGAATGCACGCATGCATGCATGGACGAATGAGCACAATGCCTTAGAATCGTCTGGGAAGTCAGGAATTAAAGAAGGGCCCTGGGTTTCAGGGAACAGTGCAAAAACTATAAAGACACAGAGAGAATCATTAAGTTCACATTTAAATTCAGCACGATTCTGTGCACTTATTATACAGCAGAGACAGCACTAGGCAATGGGGATAAAAGGTGAATAAAAAGCAGTCTCCTCCTCAAGGCACCACTAGCCCGGTAGGGAAAAAAAAAACTGTGTACACTGATACCTATAGTACGAGGCAAACAGGGCCAAGAAGGGGAAGTGCCACTGGATGGCCACCTTCCCTATGTGATCTTATTCCAAAGTGCTGAAGCGACCGCAGGTTGTACAGTCCCAGAGAAGGGGGAGGCATCCTTCACCTGCTCCCCAGGTTTGCTTTGTTCACCTGCATAAATAGCTGCTCTCTCTGGGAGCACATGGCTATTTGCGGACACAGGAAGCAGGAGCTCTTGCAGCCTCCTTCACAGGAGCCTGTGATCAAACACCAGCTGTTCGTACCATATGTGCTTCCAAGTGGGGAAACTGAGGCAAAGAATTTACAATAGGCCTGATATTTTTCCTTTTTTTTTTTTAAAGTTTTCTAGTCCAGAAGGATGAAAGTCTCATGAACCTGTGATTCTTTACTCTGCCATACAAATCCTCGGACAACACCATCCCCACTCCCTTTCCTGGGTTTGTATAGACCCCTAAAACTCAGCAGACACTTTTCTTCATCCTTCGTGATGACATATGACTCAAATCCTCCTTAGCCCCTGAATTTCAATTAATATCCCCTTCTTCTCACCCTCATTACTCTTTGTTCTGCCGACTGGCAGATTAACAAAGTACAAAGTGGACATCAAATACCTGCAGGACAATTTTCAGTGGTTCCGGGTAGACAGGATCAAGTAAGGGCTGACTCTCTCTCCCCAGCCCCACCTGGCACCTCATCACCAGCTCTTCTCACTTCCAATGTATATGCTTCACACCCTCAACTTCCAGAGCAGGCTGGATTCTAACGATCAGTCTCCAGGGGTGAACATTCAGGCACTGTGGAAAGGTCAGTGTGCAGGAGAATTACCAAAATGAAGACCGCTGCGTGCACTTGACAGATGGGCACCAAATGGTACTGGCTGCCTTGATTTTATCACGGCGCAACAAAAAGAAATAGCAGCAAAATATACTTGGAGGCTGATAAATTTATAAGCACATCTGCAAGGCTGCGTTTTTCATCCCCAAGGTTAGCAACAACCTCCATCAGGGCAAACTCAGTGGTCAGTGCTCAGAGCTCACCTCACTAAAACACTCAGCAGGATTTAGTCCAGCTGCACCCTCCTTACTTCTTTTTTTTTAAAAGATTTATTTATGTATTTATTTATTTATTTATTTTAGAGAGGGAAGGGAGAAAGAGGGAGAGAGAAGCATCAATGTGCGGTTGCTGGGGGTCATGGCCTGCAACCCAGTCAGGTCATGTACCCTGACTGGGAATCGAACCTGTAACACTTTGGTTCGCAGCCCGCGCTCAATCCACTGAGCTACGCCAGCCAGGGCTACACCCTCCTTACTTCTTGAAGCACTTTCTGCCTGTGACAGCTAGGCCTGCCCTGGTTTTCCTCCTACTTCCCTGGCCATTCCTACTCAGTCTTCATGGCTGGCTCCTCTTCCTCTTACTGGCATTTAAACGTTGTATTCACCTGCCTTCAAAACTGTTCCCCCTACTCTTATGTTGAAAACCTTCCAATGGTTTTCCATCAAATTCAGAAGAAATTCAAATTCCTTATCATAAACTATAAAGTCTTATATGATACCAGCTTGTTCTCCCTTTCCAACTTAATCTACAGCATTCCCCCGTAGCTTCGTCTGTTCTAGACTCTGGCCCTCTGTAGTAATCAGCGGTTGCCGTATAACACAGTATCCCAAAATTTAGAGGCTTAAAGCAAGAGTAAAGACATAATATCTCACCATTTCTGTGAGTCAGAAGTTTGGGAGCAGATTAGCTGGACTGTTCCGGTGTAGGGGTCATGAGATTACAGTCTAGATGTCTAGGATGATGGCATCTGGAAGCCGGACTGGGGCTAAGTGGCTCCCTAACACAAGCTGGGAGAAGGTCTTAGTTCTTCCCCACAGGAGCCACTCCGCAGTGTCCTTGCACATGCCTATGACAGAGCAGGTCACTACCCCAGAGTGGGTGACTCAAGAGGCCAAGACAGAGCTGCCAGTGTCATTTATGACCTAGTTAGAAGTCACCTCGTCACCGCAGGCCAGTTATGAATCAATGTGGGAGAACACACAAGAGAAGAAATATCCTGAGGCGAAGATCACCGGGACAACCTTGGAGGCTGGCTACCCCACCACCTTCTGCCCTACAAACTTACAGAGCCAGTGGCCACCTTAGGGCTTTGCGCTTATTGCTCGTCCCTCCTGAACGGAAAGAAATCTTTCCTCTAGAAAAACTGCCTTCCTACATTTGTGGAAAGTTTAGTCCCTCATGTACTCATTTAACTGCTCAGTGCTACTTTCTCAAACCAGACTTCCCTTATCTAAAATATTCCCCCATTACCATCCTATCACCCTATTCTTTTTCCTAATACTTATTACTATGCTCCACAAGGGCAGGGCTTTTGCCCATTTTATTCATTGTCAAATCTCAAGTGTACAAAGCAGTATCTGGCACAAAGTAGATGCTTTCTAAATATTTGTTGAATGAACGAGCACGTGAAGGAGCAAAACTCTTAAGTCTTGGGGCATGAGAGGAAACCAGATTTATTATAGAATATAGAGAAGTGAATTCAGTCATTCCAAAAATACTACTGAGTCTTATGGATCAGTTTCTGAGTATTCAAAGAGGCATAAGACAGAATTTCTGGCACCCAGGAGCCTCTGGTCAAACACCAAGCAAATTTCAGATGTTAGCACTCTGAAGTTGAAGAGGTTTCTTACCATGTTTGACTGCTGCACTCAACACATTCTCCTAAGGGAATTGCCCACATGTGGCTGAAGAGTTTGAGCATTAGATCAAGTACTCCTATTTCCTCAGCTACAGGTGACTGACTCACGGGGCAGAATTCTGTACACTGGAGATCAACCTGTGGTTCAACTGGCTAGCACAAAAGATTATTTGACCCAATCAGTTGCTCTTGGGAGCTTGAATGAAGAGACAGAGAAAAAAATATACATACACAGGGCCACAGAAGCTCAGATGCCCTGAGGCGGAGCTGAGAGATTTCAGGATCAAGGCACCCAGCGGCATGTGCAAGCTGACATTCTGGGAACAGAAACTGAGTAAGCAGAGGAGTCTGGTGGGGAGAAAGGAGGAAAGAGTGGAGGCACAAAGAGATAAAGAGGATCTGTGAGATGGAGAGAGAGAACAAAGAGTGCGAGCGAGACAGAGAAAACAGGCAGACGGTCAGAGCTGAGCAAACAGACCATCCATCATAGCTACAGTTGCCCTTCCCCTGCCCAGGGGTTCACTTTTGCTGAGGTTCCTGTGCATGTAAAACCTCCCCATCGAAATGTTTTCCTACCTTTTCTTCTTGAGCCAACTTGAGTAACTCTATTATTCAAGACTAAAATCAGCCCAACTGCAGTATACACTTTCTGAGAAGCAGATCTCTGTGTACAGATTCTTTCATGTGTGAAATAAAGCTCTTGGTGCATCCTCGGCAGGTGTCTGCTTTCCAACATTCTTAGTATACGGGGGTGGGCCTCCTCTGAAATGCCCCCTCATTAAGTGCCTCCCCCCACCACGTACCACACAGAACACGCGTGGGCAGAGCAAGCTCAGCGGTGCAGTGGCCCTCTCCCACTAGACGGTGACTCGTTGCTCCCTGAGTTCACCAGGCCATATACGAAGTCTGGCCCATGGCGCACACACACACTGTGAACGTGTGAAATGACTGGACAGATCTGCCTCATCAAGAAGCCACAGGCCCCGCCCATCCCCACTTCGTTGTTGTTGGGGCCACTGATAATAACGATAATCACAATCATCGCGTCAGGAGTGCCAGGCTGGGCACTATGCATGTTGTGCGCTTATTACCTCTCCTGACACTGCTAGCTCCTTTCATGGGCCTTTGGTGACTAAGATATTTGGTGCTAAAAATTATACTGTTATTTCTCTTCTTTCCAATGACAAAATCTTCCTGTTTCCAAGAATAAGAGGCACAAACATTCAGGTTCTTTCTTCTTCCGGGACCAGACAGCCTTTGTGGCTTAGCCATTAAAAAGTGGGAATGCCCCTGTTTGGGGGAATGGGATGGAGGACCAGACGGAGGAAGAGAGACTGTCTTTAGTAAGATGATAAAATATTCTATCTAGAGCTTTATGATGACTATATTACATTGTCCCAGAAAACAACAACAATTAAGTTCTAAATAAGGGAAGTGATACAGGGTTATGCTCAGTTTCTCAAACCCTCACCGTATGTCAGAATCACCTGAGAGGTTTTCAAAAACTGCAGGCCTGGATTTACTAGAGCGGAACATAGCACATCCTATGACCCAGAAGTTCCACTCCTACTAGGGAGATACTCAACAGAAAGGCATATATTTTGTTAACCAAAAGATTTATGCAAGCACATTAGTTTTAGCATCATTTGTGACATCCAAGAATGGCAAAGGTGCACATCAACAGCAGCTGGCTAAACACACTGTGGCACGTTCACGCAATGGGATACTCTTTAGCCACAAGGAGGACAAAACATTACGACCCTGCACAACATCAATGCATCTCACAAACATAACGTGAAGACAGACACCTAAGTATGTCAACTGCACAAACCCATTTATGTGAAGTTCAAAAACAGTGACTCTCTGCTTTTTTAAAGTAAAAATGACCATGATTCTCAGGCAGAACGAGGTGGTAGTGACTAGAAAAGGACACCATGAGGCTCTGGGGGACTGGCTTTGCTCTGCATGCACGCCATGCTCACTTTGTGCAAACACACTGAGTCGCACTCCACTTGCTCACTTTTCTGTATGTCTGCTCCAATGCATTCAAATGTTTACTTAATACGTGCTTATTCCTCACCTTCGAGGATGATGCTTCAGGTGTTATGGGGTAAATGGGGCTCTGTTACTATTTTTAAAAGCTCCTCAGGTGAGTTTAATGTGTAGCCGCTTTGAAAATAAGCAAAGCTTTGGTCAGACAGGACTGGGTGTGAGGCACAGTTGTCACTTGCTGTGAATGTGACTTGAAGCTTTAAGCTAGCCAACCCTTCTCTCTGTACATGCAGTTTCCTCACAGTGGAGAGGGTATATGGTACAAACCTCACACATATATTATAAGGTTAAATGAGGTGATACAGATGAAATGCTTAGCATGCTAAATGGCACCCCAAAAAAGGGGGCAGGGGTGCTAATCATTATGACATAATTTTGTCCAAGATTGACAAGCAAGCATTTATAGGATCTGATCCAGATCCGCTAGGTCACAAAGCCCACATTTTTATGTTTGTATTTGTATTATGTGTTGTCTCGAGGACTCTGAGCCAATTCTTTCAAGGGACAATGACCCTGACAGCAAAGAAGAGAGGCCCTGTTCCTTAATCACCGGGTGTTGATTAGGTTTGATTGCATGTTCTGTGGTTATTATTGATCTGGGGAATGATTGATGGTCACTGGTTGTCACTGTCTCATCTTTGCTATAATTGCATGAAATATTTGTTGGGGTTGAGCACCTCTTACTTGGATGCATTAACAATAATTTCCCCAAATGTGTTCCCTTGAAAGAGATTGAATTATTTCCAAAGGTCCTGTGCATCTCCTTTGCAGCGCAGGAAAAAGTGCATCCATAAATTACTCAATTGACACAGATGAGGACCCGAATGGCAGAGCAGCCGGCTGCAAATTCTTCTTCCCAGACACGTCCTGTCTGACGGCGGGACTGGCAGAGGCTCCGGGGGTAGCACCCCAGCCACGCACCAGCATGACTGGTGGCTCCTCTCAGAGGGGGAAGTGGACAGGCCGCTAATCCATGTTGGGGCTTCGGCGTCTGACAGCAGTGACAAAGGCAACTTGAAATTAATCTCCCCGCTGTGAGAGTTCTCTATTGCTGTGCCTGTCTCTTCCCGGCTGGGACAAGTGAAAGCACTGAGAACAGAAAGAGTACCTGCCATGGCCAAGACCAAATCGGATCCGAATTCCTGCTGCAATACCTACCGGCTGTGCCGCGTTGTTCTCTGGCCCTCAGTCTCCTCATCTTTAAAATGGAGACGCACTCGCATACCATGTAAGTGAAATTTCTGACGTTCATGTAAAGCTCCTTTCTGTGGAGTCAGATGCAACTTAAAATCACTGGTGCTAGAAGATGTTTTTAAAGATTTATGTCTCTGGCATAAACAGCTTAGTTTTCCCAAGT
This sequence comes from Phyllostomus discolor, assembly GCF_004126475.2. Lineage (NCBI taxonomy): Eukaryota > Metazoa > Chordata > Mammalia > Chiroptera > Phyllostomidae > Phyllostomus > Phyllostomus discolor. The sequence goes on from NC_040905.2 coordinate 202,684,703, forward strand.
AGCAGTTATTGCCCCAAATATATTTTACTCACTTCAGATACGGAAACTCTCTTCAAAAAAGTTTTTTTTTTAATCTGAGGACAAATTTCCTATTTTTCTTCTTAAAGAGTCAATATAAATCAATAGTGCTAATTTTAATAGGAGTCCATTTGAATTTTTAAAATGTCTAATAAGGAATTTGTTTTCTAGTTACCTTAAAAAGTACATGCAGATTAGACTAAAACTTGAATACCAGAGATTAAGCAAAACTTATACCATCCAGCAGAATAGATGGCACCAAGAGAATAAAGCATTATGCTAACGCTCATATTTCTAATTGTTTGTATACATTTTAAACTATTGGTGTTATCATTAAGTTAAACATTGGGCTAATTATTTTGTGACTGTTATTTAGCATAATCTTTCAGAAGATCCTATAAGGCATAGACTATTATACCTACTTTATAGATGAAGAAATGAGGAGGATCAAATCTGTTAAATACATCCCTAAATTCACACAATGAGTTGTAAGGGCAGAAATTCAAATTCAAGCCTGCCTGACAGCAAAGCCAAATTTCACTAACGCCGACAGAGCCCAGGCCTCTGGCATGCATCGTCAGGAGCTCTCTCTGGGGACTAAATGAAAACAACAACAACTGGTGAAAGATCCTTGCATTTTAATGTCATAAGCAAGAATAAATTCCACATGAATTGATTTCTTGAATGAGCTCCTGACCCTAACAGGAAGTTCAAACACTAGGGTCTTGTTAGAGGTATGTGCTAGAGGAGAAAAGTTTAAATTAATGCATTGATTTATTTAGCAAAAAACATATTAACCACCTACTATCTGTCAGGAACTGTACTAGCACTGCACGTAAAACAGTGACGACCACCCCCAGACCTGGCCCTGAGCCTACGCCCATGGCAGAGGGAAGTGGGTCAGGACAGAAATTCAAGGGTAATGTAAGAACATGATTCCGAACTTTGGCTAACACCATGAAGGAAGACAATGGGAAAGGTCTGAGTTAGTTTCCATGGGTGGGTTTTTAGGGGAAGGGGTGTATTAAGAAATATTTCCCCTGAGGACATGAGAGGAAGCGACATTATAGTTAAAATTTACAGTGGAAGTTGAATTAATTAGACAAGGATGAGGAGGCAGGGCATTCCAGGCAGAGGCGAGGGTGTCTGCAAGGGTCGTGAACCTGTGCGCACAAGAAACAGCACACACGGCTGCAGCACTGAAAGGCAGGGGGAACACCGAGTGCACTTTCAAAGATGACCACACAATACCTGCCACCCACATGCCCTTCTGTACCACTGTTGCTACTCCCCCCTTCTATAATAGGGTGTTCTTCACACCCCCCTCCCCGGGAATGTGAGTGACCCTGTGATTGATCTGACCAACTAAATGTGGCAGTGATGACAAAGGGCCATGTTGAGTGTAACTCATGTTTCTTCCCTCTCGGAAGCCAGCTTTCACATAAGGGAGCGTGGCTACGCTGAGAACATCACGTGTTGGGGCCCTGCAGGATGAGACACCATGGAGTGCAACAGAAGCCAAAGTACACTGAGGTGCCCCACCCATGACACCACGAAGAAAACATGAAGAAACCACAAAGGAAGTAAAGCCCCAGACCCAGCTCCCCAGATGATGCCATGTGGACCAGCGAGGAGCTAGTCAGCTGAGCCCTTCCTAAGTCCTTAACTCCAAAATTGTGAGAAGAGAAAGTGTATATTTTAAGCCATACCTTTGGAGACTATTGGTTTTGAAGTAACAGATAACCAGAACATGCATGCGGAAGTAAAGAGACACAACCTAAGGGAGAAACATCAGAGGCTGTTTCTTCAGAACTTGCTCTCCAGCGAGGGAATCAGTCACCATCGCTGTGCTTGACAGAGAATCAAAGGCAGGCAGGGGAGTGGAAGAGGTTGACTGTGGGAAAAAGCCTTCAGGTGTGCTGTGAGTGGAGGTCATTAGCATGGGAAGCTAGAGATGGGCATCCTAGGTGATTTGTTTGGGGACTATCACTGGATTTCTCTGGTCGGTCTTGATTTTGTGTCGGGCAAAAATTAAGGAAGCTGGCTGTGACTGATCAAGTGCTGACCATTTGGAGCCCATTGCTGCAGAGTTGCTTTGGCCTCCTAGAGGTCTACCATCATACCTGCTCTGGCCATTGTCCATTTCTATGCTCAGTGTCTTGGGCAGCACGATAGAAGACGAGGCTGTAAGAGTAGAAGGAGCATGTCTCACCTCCTTCAGTAAGCATTTCAGACTTCATTAAGTATTTTGCTGTAGATATGCCGATTGGAGTTGACTTTGTGCTTGGCATACAGACACATATATGCAAGAGAGGTGAAGTAAAAGCTAGCACATAAAGCATGGCATCCAGAAACAACAATGACCGGTAACTGAAAATAAACTAGTGAGGTGGGAGGGATCAGGGGTGGGGCGGGGGGAGTTGAGCAAAAAGTGCTGATAAGTCTTTATCAATGGGGTTTGGAGCCAAGCGAGAGGAACCAGACACAGAGAATAATCTAAGACCTAAATCAAGATTATCAAAGGGCTTCAGGCAACATGCTTGGACCCACTGACTTATTAATTCAGCCAATGCTAACCCCTCACCTTTTATACATCAAGGGCTGTTCTGGTGCTGGAGAGACAGTATTGAACAAAACAACCAAGTCTGCCCTTTCATGAAGTCCACAGTCTAGTGTCAAGGAGATAGGTAATAGATATGCAACAAGTAAACCATGAAAAAAGTGAAGCGTGGTCTGGAAAGAGAGTGACCGGAAGGTGGGGTGACCATGGGGATTAATTTAGAAAGGGCAGTCCCAGGAGAGAAGGAGGTGGCACTGAATGGTGAGAAAGGGCCAGTGATGCTATCTATGGTCTAGAAAAAGAGCACATGGGGGGAGGGGCAAAGTAGCTGTGCAAGAGTCCTGAGGCCAGAAGGACATGAGCATATTCACAGTCTGATTCAAGGGCCTGTGGTTGCACCCTGATCACTGTCAGCCCAAAGTCAAGGAAGGCAAAAATGAGGTTAGGCTGCAGCCAGATCCTACTGGACACTAAAGGCCTCTGTGAGGAGTCTGGATTTTATTGAAAAATGATGTAAAGCCACTGGGGAGCTTGGGATGGGAGTGGGGAAACTGATTTGATCTAATTCGTATGTTTGAAAGCTTACTTTCCTGCTCTTTAAGAATAACCTTTAGTACATGCTAGAATAGATGTGAAATTCAGAGAAGACTCTAGATTCTGACAGAAGAACAAGACGGGTGTCATCCTAGAGTGACTGAGGCACTAGGGACGTTACCAAGGGAGATGGTGGCCTCATTTCCAGACACAGGACATAGGTGACAGAGGGAAAATGCAAGGACCCGGGCACCCAAACCACAGACCAACATCAGAGTTACTCGCAGTGATATCACTAAAACCACAGCTACCTTTCATCAAATATAAGCTATGTGCCAGACAACTAAATATTTTGTCTCGTTGAATCTTCACAATCACTTGATGAGCTTAATACTATTACCCTCGTTTGACAGATGAGGAAACTAAAGCTCAGAGAGTTAAAGGGACCTGTTCAAGTATATACACTTTCTCTAGATTCCGACACAATTCCCATAGCCCACGTTCTTAACCACTACATACATTTCTTCCCCAAGCAAGACAAGCTTGAGATTTAACTGCCTGACTATTAAAAGCAGCTTCTTTAAAGCCTATGCCCTCAAATCTGGGTGAGGATGGAGGTACCAGTCAGAAGGCCCAGCTAGAAAGAAAGGATAGGAGGATGAATGAGGGGGCCAAGAAAGGGACAGGTCCCGAATCTCAGGCTCTTTTCAAACTTAAAACCATCACCAGCAACACACAAAGAACCCAAATTTGGAACCGCGCGGATTTCTCAGCTGCAGCCCTCGCCTGTCTGTCACTCCCGAGTCTGCACTTGCATACAGATCCACATGCATCCCTCCGCATATGCCCAGAGATAGGTACAGCACGTGTGCATTCTTTTTCAGTTTTGCAGAAGCAGCAGATGGATAATTGCTGCCCCTAAATGCCTAATCTGCTCTCCGGGACATGGGCAGATTTCTCAGCCAACAAACTTAATTGAACTTTCTATTCCAGCTGGAAAAGGTTAGAGAGTTGCTGCGCACACAGCACAGGCAGGATGAAAAGGTCAGCGGCTCGGTCCTCTTTGTAATGGATTGACCAAAGGCGTATTGTTTTGTTTTCTTCTTCTCTCTTTCTCCCCCTTTCTCGCGACCACATGATTGTAAAACTTAATGAGCCTCATCCAGGCTCCCTCCCCCAGCATTTAAAGACGTTCATGTTCTGCGGATCCTGCTGAGGGTCTCAGAAAGGACGATTTAGCTCCCAGGCGAGAGAAGGACAGGATTTTGTTGAAAGCTAAGTGACCAGGCATTTTAAAGCCCCCTGGGCGCATAGTCAAAGACCCTCTATTAAACAAGGCTTCTCAAACTTTGGCCTGTGTAACAATCACCTTGAAGACTTTTGAAAACACGGATGCCTGGGCCCATGCCCTGGAGATTCTGAGTCAGACTGGGCAGGACCTGAGAGTTTGCATGTTGAACAAGCACCCTCTGAGGGTGCTGATGCTGCCGGTCCTGGGACGAGACTTGGAGTTCTCTGCTCGGCAGTTATGTCCCTACTGACCCTTCTGACCTTGCTCATAGGTACGGGCATCAGCAAAGACACGGTCTCCTGAAATGGAAAAGACGGAAGAAACGGGAACCTTGTTCAGGTGCATTCTGTTGGGACTGCTAAGATGGTGCAATTCTAAGTGTTACATCTTAAGAAGCCAATGGGAAGCTAGGTCCACTCATAGCTACATGACCTGAAAGCATTCTAGTGACACCGAAGCTGGACCTTAAACAATGGGTAAAATGCGAATGTGCTGTGTGCTGGGGGTGGGTGGTGACTACTACAAAGAACTAGGGCTTTTTTTTTTTCTTAGCTGAAAAACAGATATTTGAGAAAAATGACTCCTGTCACCTGAAATGATGCCATCCAAAACAGGGATTAAGCTTTGCCACTGCAGCTCCAAAGGCAAGAATCCAAAGGCTTACAACCAAAAGTTGTATGAAGGGGGCCAATTCTGACTATGTGAGGAAGCAATATATAAGGAAGTAGTTTCTAATAATTAAAGTGGGAATTGACTGTGGCCTGAGGGAGTGTGTTCCCTATCATTAAGTAGTGTCCAATCAGAGACTGGGGAACTGCTTACTGGGATGGTTATATAGCAGATTAAAGCATTACAGAGAAAGTTGGAACAGATAGTTAATTTCTCCCATAGCATTCTGCACACAATTAGTGTTCAATAAATGTCAAAATAATATATCTCGCGATTTCCTGGTCTCACTTCCCATAGGAGTTCTCAAATGAGTCCCTCATGGTCTCTCACTTGGCTTCTTGCAACAGCTTCCGATACGGTCTCCTTGCTTCCAGTTTCACCTGCCATTAAACCCATCCTTTACATGGCTGCCAGATAATGTGTTTAAAATGCTAATATGACCATGTCATCCTGTGGTTAACTTCATCTTCTGCCTACTACACTTAACTCTTTCCCCATTGTCTATAGTGTATATTATTTTACAGTATAAAACAAGTGTCGCTGTCTTGCGTGGGATGCAAAGCCTCTGTGACCTGGACACCACTTACCCTGCAGGTCTCAACTCCTGCCTCTCCTTTCCTCCTCTGAAGGGGCTGCCTTGGATGTCCTCTTATACAATAATTTGCTACAAGCATTGCTGAGCACATATTATCTATCTGGCATTTCTTTACCTTTGCTCTCCACCCCAGCTAACTTACTCTCAAGATCCAGTCAGGGGCTGTCTCTTAAAGGAAGCCCTCCTTGATACCTTAGATTAGGATCAGAATGAAAAAAACACAAAGCCCACTACTCACAGATGAGTGAATTTTCCCTGATATCTTCATATTAAGATGGAAGCTGTCAATTGATGGTTGTTGGTGCTAATCTGACAACAACAGGAATCCCCACCTTGGGGTGCAGTGGAGAAGGAAGCTTTCTTCAGTGCCAAACAGCTTGATGGTGACACAGCATGGCTGTGACAGCATGGCTATGAGGCGGACCTGGGGCCAGGCCCCTCTTCAGTTAGGCAGCTCTGCTCTGCTCCACTCTGCACCAGTCCAGCTCTATCAGCCTTCAGTCTGGGTGGAAAGGAAAAATGCACCCCCCAAGACAGAGAAGACCTAACTTATATAGATAGAAGTCCCCACCCCTGGTCCTGATCGGTCTATCCTCATGCAAATGAGGACTCCAAATCCTTACAGTTTGATTGGTCCAGAAGGCACTGTCTGATCGGTCAGAATAGAGCCACTCTGATTGGTTGGAGTTGTGCTGCTCTGATTGGATGGGGAAAGCCTGAGTCCTATTGGTTGAAATTGGATTCCAGGAACTCATTTATAAGGGCTGACTCATGTGGCAGAAACCCGTGCAGGCAGGTAGCTCAGTGCACGTCTCTCTCCGACCCCTACGTACAATGGCTGATAGGCTCTGTTTTGTTGCTGGTGTTGTTTTGTTGTTTTTAATTTGAGCCCAATCAGCCACCAGAAGCCCTTTTTTGTAGGTATCTTCTTTCTCAGGGTCCACAAAAGTGAACCCTGAGGGGTCCACAAAAGTTGTTCTTAACGACAGCATGACGTAATATATTTCCCAAGAAGATACAATGAAATCTCAGGATGGGGTTGTGCTAAAAAACAAACAAACAAAAAAAAAAAAACAAATGTCACTTGTTAAAGAACCTGTATATGTAAATGCCTATGGTAGGAAATAGGCACTACAGGGTTTAACCTGGCCAGCTGGAGACTGTGGGACACTAGGGAAGGGATGGCCATAGCACACGGGGCTGCCTCTTCTGCACTCCACCGTATTGTTACGATATGTTACCAGTGTTTCTAAATCTTATGTTCCAAGGAAATAGAAAATCCAGGTTTTTATAAGAAATCTCGTCATTTTAAAATATTTTAAAACTGTGTTCTTTTAAACACTGTATGGCCATGTCTGCAGGGAAGACACAGCTCACACATTACTATTTTGCAACCCCTGTTAAAAATCTTTTCTATGCTGGTATTTTAGCCTGCCTGTTATTTACCTGGCTGCCTCCACGGGCACCAGGACAAGTGAGAACGGGGTCACTCACCTCCACACCCAGGAGACATGGGGCAGAAAAGAAATGTCCCAATTAGGATTTAAGAACACGAGTTTTGTTTTTTCAGCTTATCTCTAATCATGGAAGACTGAGCATGTCCTTTCATTTTCCCACACCTCAGTTTCCTCGACCGTCAGGTGGGAATCTTAATTTCTATTCTGTGTACCTCAAAAAGGTTTTTTTAAAAAATAAATGAGATGTGGATGTGGAATTGTCTTGAAAAGAACAGCACACGTGCAGACCGAAGGCACCGAAGCCTGGGGTCGCGGAGCAGAGGCATCTGTGCCCGCCGCACTGTGCTTCCGAGTGCGCTGGTTCCCCCGTAAGGGTAAAACTGAGCGGGTTTTTCTTTTTCCAGCAACAGTTTCTTCTGTTTCCCATAAATACTTTGGTTCAAGACAGGTTGGTTCACTGGGTGAAGTTCGAGATTGATTGGTAATTGCTTTCTCAATCCAAAGATCAACGGGAAGGACACATGTGCCTCTCCTTCCCACACTGATTGCTGAACCTTGGTTTAATGTGTCACATGTCCTCCCACACAGAGCTCTCTCTCTGCCAGACAGCAAGGATTCTCATCAAATTGTGTTTTTTTGTTGTTTTGTTTTTTACTTTGGATAAAATAAAGATACAGAAGAGATTCTATCAGTGTGACTATGTTGCTTTTACTGGGGTAACTGGAGCTCCAGTTAACCCTCAGCACCCTGGATTAAATGAAAGACCGAGATGAAGCCTTCCCAGAAGGGGAAGCTTGCCCGTAATTCAGGTACTAATTACAAACATGTTAAATCAATACAGCAGAGTGGGTAAAAGCATGGGCTCTGGAGTGACTCTCGGTCTGGGATTAACTCTTGCTCTCTTTATAGGACCATATATTTGACTGCAAAAAAAAGGGCTGCAGTCCTTCATGTCTCCCCATATCCATGCCCTCTGCAATGTGACTCTGAGGTGTCTCTAAAAGGGAAGTCTGTTTCCAATTCCTTGAATCTGGACTGTCCTCGTCGCTGGGCTGACCAACAGAATGTGGAGGGAGTGACATTGCCAACTCCAACTTAAGCCTCAAGGGACCTTCAAGCAAACTCTCCTTCTCTTTCTTTCTTCTTCTCCTTTTTCTTCTCCTTCCTTCATCTCCTCTTCCTCTTCTCACTCTCGCTCATGTGCAGGTTCTGCCACTGTCATGAGGGCAGTCCTGGGCTATCCTGCTAAAAGATGAGGCATGCAGCCCGGTCATGCCCATCACCCCAGCTGACAGCCTGGCAGTGCCAGACACGTGAGTGGGGCCGTCCTTGACCATTCAGCCCTGAGCTGACCCACCAGATGCCTGCCTGACTGAGCTCAGTTAAGATTAGCCAAGTCTTGCTCAGACCAATAGAACCACCCCACTGCCCTAAAAAGTTATGAGAAATAATACATGCTCATGGTTTAAGTTACTGAGCTCTGGGAGGTGGTTTTTCATGGAGCAATATTTAACCAGTGCAGACTTTGAGCAAGTTAGAGATCTTTCTAAGTCTTGATCCCTTGGTCCCTCACGTGCAAAATGGGAATAACATTAGCACCACGCAGAATGATAGCAAGTATTCTAGGAATGACTGCCTTTACTGAAATAATCCAGATTAAGATTACTGAAGCTGTACTTCTTTAAAAACACTCATGATTCTAAATGCCCTCCTCCAAGTACTTGCTCTCTCTCTCACACACACACACGTGCACACACACACAATGAAATGAATGAAGCTTCGCCGTGATTTCAAGGTTTTACCCAGTACCTCGTAACTACTGTATTTAAATAAACTCTACCATCATTGGAATGTGGCTAATAAAACTTAGAATCCCCATTCCCCTGAAAGAAAATAGGGCAAAATGAAGGAAGCTCGCCATTGTTCTCCCTACAGAACCAGTATTAAGAGCGTTAAACCCCACACTGCACCCAATTTGATCATTTGGAACTTGAGAGGCTCAGTCCTTTTAATCCTCTGCAAGGGAAAAGGCTCTGCCAGAAATAAGACCTTGTAACATGGCTCCAGTGTTACCTTTATCTGGAAATTTTCAGAGAAACCTGGGAATATGACCTCTTTTACCACACTCTCTGCCACAAAGTGGATCTCTCTTCACATCCCCGCTTTGAGTGCTGGGCTCGGCCACTGTAGTTCAAGCTCACAGACCCAAAAGGGGAAAAGTTCTCTGTCTCCTCTCTGCCTCTCCCTCCAGCCCTTGCCTGACCTTCACAGGCAAAACTCCAATTTCTTCTCTTTCAACAAAGTCAGCTTTTGGGGGTGGCAGGTTGAACTCTTTTTTCTCCTTCAGAGCTAATGACCTACCAGTAATTTTCCTGTTTTTATCACCTATGACCTCGTGTTCCCACAGAAGAGGAATGTTGCCATTGGCCCTTCCAGGCCTTTGGTGGACACAGCTGGCCAATCACAGAGCTCCTGTCTGCTGAATCCAGAAGTGGCTGTAGTCCATAAGAGCAACAACAAGAACAAAAATACAATAATAACAAACACTTGTATAGCATTCACTCTATGTGAGACACTCAAGGCTTATTATAAATTAACTCAGTCCTCTCAACAATCTTATGAATGTTCTTATAATCCTAATTTTGCAGATGAGATACCTTAAGAACAGCAACATTGAGTAAGTTGCTCGAGGCCACATGGTAAATAAACTGAGCAACTTAAAGAGTTAGGCAATTTAGAAACAGAATCTGTACTCATAATCACTATGCCATTCTAAGAGAACATTCCAGAAAACCACTTATCAGCTGTTGGAGTTGGCAGAAGAGATGGAAGTGATGAAATCTATTTCCTTTGATTATAGAACATTATTGCTGAAAGGTATTTTCAGGGGGGCACCCCATCTATCCCTGTTTTTACAGATTTAGGAACTGAGATCATGAAGAGTAAAGTGGTTTATCTAGAATCAACATATTTTGAAAGCATGGTTAATGGGAAATAGAGTCATTCTGGTGACCTTTGAAACTTGCTATTGGCCATAACCCTCATAGTAGCTACCATTTATTGAATTCTCATTAAAGATCAGACACTATATTAAATTTTTTTCTCATTTAATTCATGCATTTTTAATGCATCTCATTTTTTCATGCATTCTCATTTAATTCACAGAAAGTTCAGGTGAGAAAATGGAGGCTCAGAGGGGTTAAGGAATGAGTCAAGGTCACACAGCTAAAAAGGGGAAGAGCAGAGAATGTGATCTGCTTCTGGCAGACTCCAAGCCTCCTGGCTGTAACCACCATGCAACACTGGACAAGGTCATGCCCTCACTGAAGTCATGGCACTGCTCCTGAGGGAGAGGAAACCAGAGATCTGCTATTACTTTATGAATTCTTCCATCACTGCCTATACCCTGCGAAATCTGAGGCTTCACCCCACCAAACCTCCCAGAATGGAACAGAATGCAATTCCGAACCTTGGAAAATCAACTGTCACGTGAATGAAATGTTTCCAGAGATGTATCAATTGCATATCTCAAAAATACTTGCCTGGGATCGGAGAAGAGAATTTCAAAGCACTCTAGAAATTTGGAAGAGGATCAGAAGTGAAATAAAACTCTGAATGCCTTTTAAATTCATAGGCAGAACAGTGGGCAGAAATATTCCTGGAAAATTAAAATATAAACCCCTTGAGGGAGAGAGTCTTGTTACTAAATTCTGCCTGCTGCCCTCTCGTCAGAATAGAGGCACACAGTAGGTGCTAACGAGGACTCTCACCCCAGAAATTAAAGGGCCTTAATGAAATCTAGGACAGTAACCTCATTCTATAGGGACAGGAGTGAGGCTAAGCAAGATGCCGTGGCAGTCCAAATAAAAGCCTCCTAATGCCACACGCAGTGCACACTGTATGTGATGCACAATCACGTGGATTGAAGGGGAAATAAAGGAGGAAACAAAGAGTAATTATTTCCAATCATAATACTTGGGTCTAGGTGTGGTACAGAAAAAATTAGAGGTCACCTAATCCATCTCTCCAACGTGCTTAATCCTTAGTCATCTTTTCAGCTGAAGTTAGCCAAACTCTAGGAAAACACTAAGAATGGTAGATTACAGGTAACTTTAGGTCAAAGTAAACAGGAGTAGCAAACCCTCTCAAAAGCACTGTTTTTCTCTCAACTACAACTTTCAATTCCACTTTGGGAAGCAATGAATATATCCCACCTACAACAGTAGGCCAAGACAATTCAAAGATCTCTCTTCTAATCAGCCTCATTGTGAAGTTGAAGTCCTTTTACAAAGATGGTTCAGTGTCTCCCACCCAATATTCTTCCTCTAGCCAGAGGCCATTATTCTTGATGGAAGGGAAGATTACAGGGGAGAAGCTCACCCTAGAGTCCACAGACCATCGAGTTCTTGGCTTCCACCACAGCCTGCAGATTTCCAGACTAAGAACTGCCCAGGAGGCACTGAGCTATGACCACCCAGTGTCTTCAGAATCAATGGACCACAGCCACTTAGCATTAGAAGCGGCCTTGGAGGTAATTTAGTTCTGGCCTCTCATTTTGCAGATAGAGAGGCAGAGTGTTAAGTGACTAGCCCAAGGTCACACAGCTGGTTAATGGCAGAGCTGGACCTAGGCCCCAGTTCATTAGACTCCTGGTCCCATTGTCCATCCGCTCGCTCATGCTGCCTCCTCAGGCTGCTCAGCCACCACCAAAGCAACTGTAGCATTTGCTTCTCACAGTAACCAGCCCCCTGAAACAGATAGGGAGAGGCCTGTCTTCCTTGCACCTCATAGCTCTCATCTGTCATTCCCTTCCATCTAATGAACAAGGTGCTTCTGGTCTGACTACACCTGTTAAGCAAATGATAGCTTTTGACTTCCCTCTAAAACAGCTGCTTGTACCTCATTGGGCCTATTGTGTAATGCAGTGAGCAGCTCTGTCCTATTTATGGACAATTTTTGCAAAATATAAAATCATGACTCTCAGATAAATATAAAGCAAGCACGTGCCAAATATTTTATTTCACTCATGAATTAATGAGGGAACCAGTAAGATGCTACAATGCATTCTGAGGAGATTTAAGGAACACGCATAAGTAACCAGGAAGGCTGACATAGATGACAAATAGATGCAAAGCTGGTTAATGTCCATAGAGCAATAATCAATTCATCTCCCCTGGACAAGATGTCACTTATTTGGATAATAATCATTTGCATGATTATCAGTTTCCTTTAAATTAAAGTGGTAAAGTAGCTCAGACAACGCAAGGCAGATACAACCCAGAAGGGTGAGCCAGAAAGGACCCCCAATCAATTTTTTTGCTCATTTTGAAATCTTTTACAATATTTCTGGCAGCCTCAAGTGCTAATAACTATTTTCTTGATGACGCTATCTCCAAATCTCTCTAGGCAGGAGAGAAAGTGTGTGGCTGTCACTGTTTCACACTGTTTGAGAGCCAGGTCGGTTCACTGCCCTTTCACTCCACACACACAGTGTGTGGTCAGATCTCACCAGCCTTGCACATTTTACCTCTCAGCAAGCTGTCAGTACTGGAAAGGGCCTGAATAGCTGGATTCAAGTCTCCCTTATGGCTCCTTCTTGTTGTGTAACCTTTGAGAAGCCACTGGACCTCTCTAAGCCTCGGATTCCTCATCTGTAGAGTGGTGGTCATGGTTTTGTCTCTGTGATTCAAGTGGAGTTATGCATATTGGACCATGCCTTCTTGATCTGGTTTGTGGGGGACATATGCTAGAGGTACACTTAGGTTATTTATTAGAATGAGGGTTTGTCGAAAGGAGTATAGGGACATAAATGAATATTCAATATAAAGGAAAAAATATCAGCAGGACAGTTACCTAGACCCCAGTCATCCCAAGAATCATCATTTATGAAGAAACTAATAATGAGAACACTCATTATTAAGTACTCTACTATGTACCAAATATCTTATTTGTATTATTCTTTGACCTTTCCTATTACTTTTGACAGATGAACAGAATTATCTCCATTTTATCAATTCGGAAACTGGGATGCAGACAGAGTAACTCTCCCGAAGTCTCACAGTGAATGAAGGCTCGTTCCCGTAGTCAAACACAGCTTTCTCTTGGGAGAAAAATGCATGCCCATAACCACTGTGCAACACAGGTTCACTGGAAAGTGGTTGGAAATTACTTGGAATGGTCACCTGTTTGCAAAGTTCCTCTCTCTGTGGTAACCCCTTTATTTTTACTTCCCCCAAGAATTTCACTAGATTTTTCATTATTAAGTATAAAGCACCCATATTGGACATCATTTGGCCCAGTCGCCTCAAAGCAAAGACTGCACTTGTGTCTAATATTTTCCTCCTAGCATAGGACATCAGGCCAGTCCCTGTGCTCAACAAATTCAGCAGCGGCATTAGGACCCAGACTCTGTGTCTGGCTGAGTTTGCCTCACTGTCCCACACCCCAGCCCTTTATTAAATGTGAGTTTTCAAGCAACTTACTTAACCTCTATGTCTCACTCTGCTAATCTACACAATGGAGTAATAACAATACCTACTACCCCACTGAGTGATTTTTGAGGGGTAAGTGAACTAATTCACATAAGCACTTGCCTAATCACTGCAAAATAACAAATATTCAATAAATGTTAGACATCATTAACACAAATTTTTCTAATACTATTAACAGAGGACACCACACAAGGCATAACAACTAAAGAAGAAACAACTTGGTTGCAGCCATTTGGCCTAAACGATTCCTGTGTAGAAATAAGGCATTGAATCTTCATAACCAGTCAGATATGCCTTTCTTTGTAAGTCATGAAATGTCATGCATATTAATAGTATCTAATTTTCCTGATCTTAAAACAACTTGTATTTTAAGGACACTTAAGGCTTCAAGGGCCAAAAGCCAACCGCTCAAAGTAGCATGAGTAAAATAATGAAAAGTGTTGGATAGCTTTGAAAGATCTCTCCCCCTTACCCAGGAACAAGAAGTACATCTGGTTCCTAAAGATCATGGTCAGAAACTAAAACACATATTTCCTTTCCTCATCTCTTCCGGGCCACATGGATTCTCATGCCTTTCTCTCCCCGTCTGTTTGCTTCACTCTTTTCTCCGAGCCCACCTTCCCTGGTCAGCTCTTCACTTACGCCACACACACCATGCCCTCATCACACAATGGCAGTCTGGGCTCTTCAGCCAACAGGACCTGCCAACTCTTAGCTCATTGACTCAGTCCACATCCCAATTCCAAACATCCAATAGGAAGAAGCAAAATGGCACAGCCCACCCTCTGGGCTGGATCCCCAGTAATAGTCCTACTTGTCCAATCAGCTTGAGCAAAGACAGTCAGATCGATGTTAGCCAGGCAGAGGGGACCGCTGCTCTGAAAGAGAAGCAAGTCCCAGGTACCCAAGTAGCATAAACTACTATACATTTCCACGTGTCAACCTAAACACCCTCGATTAACTTCTTTAAATCAACACATAAAGGAAATGATTTTCAGGCAGGGCACAGGGGGTGGAATCCTGACAGGCTGGGTAGATTCTCACTGTAATTCATTAACGCTCCAATTATTTACAGCATGTCTATTTCAGAGCCCAGGGAGATTTTTCCAGACAAATGATTGTGTTCTCCCATCCAAGAAACAGATTCTACATACATGTGCTGCTGCTAACAGCTCTGTTGCTGAGGTGCTGCACCTAGACACTGCCCTGGGTGTTTGGAGGTGACTTTGGACAGTTCAGGATTTGACTACATCTTGACTATACTCTCTGACATCACTGTGAACCAGTAAGAAATCGTGGCTTAATAGCATTTGACTGGAGAGTGGACACAAGGGAGATCCATGATATAAATACCTACGGGCATTACTATTAATGACATCCATTCAGTGGCGCAAAAATAAGTGTGTTGTAACTGTCCCCCCCAGAGCATGCACATTGAAGAAAAGCACTCTGCACAAACTTATTAGAGGGCCTTTATTTTGCCTAGGCAAAGATGACTCGAAGGACTGGTGCTATATGCTGATTTTAAGTGTCAGCGAAGGTTTAAAAAATAACTTAAGAGGTAACTTAAGACTCAGAGTTTTCAATATGGATGCACGGGAGAGTTAAGTGGTGGGGAAAGCACCGAGCTGGCTGGCAGAAGACCTTTGTTCACGCCTTGGCTCTGATACTCCTTAGCTGCAGGGACCTGAGAAAGTCGCTTCTATAAGCCTGAGTTTTATCATGTGTGAAATGGGGCAATGCCCTTGCCATGGATAGCAGGGAGAACCAAAGCTAATAGTCAAACAGGTATGAAAGAACAACTAAGTTTTAAATAAATATGAAAAGTTTTAGATCCACCATCTCATTTTACTTTTAGAAATAAAAGTGGTGACCTGGAGACATCTTGGAAAATATCACAGAACGAATTGGTGTCATCTGTTTCTATAATTCACATCTGTTCACTCTCAACTCAAATCCAACCAACTGCTACAAGACCCTGATGCCTCATCAGTTACCTGACCTATTTAGCATGGTAGAGGGAAATTGTGCTTAAGAGGTTGGAAAGCAAACCTTGTCTCAAGTGTCATTTCCCACTAGCTGAGCTAATGGTAAGCCAGCAATTTAATTTTCACAAACACCAATTTTCTTATCTGAAAAAAGGGGTGCAACAATAATAGGGTGCTCATAGAGTTGCTATGAGCTGAAGTATGTAAATAGTCCAGTACAGTGTTTAGAATACAGTAAATGCTAATAAACACAGATTACTTATTATGATGGAGGATGAGAAGAAGGAAGCCAAGGTTTGAAGGAGAAGAAAAAGGAAGTATTTTTCATAACTTTAAAATCCAGGTTCACAAAATGTTCTTCTGGGGAACAGAAGAAGGCGAGGCCGCCACATCACTCCAAGTTGAGTGTGTTGATGCAAAGGCAGCATTACGGGGTTACCGCATCTGGTATCTTTGAGTAGAAGTCAACCAGCAGCTAGTATAGGAGAGGTCAGATCATGGGCTGGTCCTTCTTAGAAACACTCAACTCCCTATGCAGTTATGTTAAAACTCCTTTACCTGACTTTCAGGAACGAAAAATGATTTGAATTTTAACTGCAGAATCACCCACGTTGCACCCAGCTAGACACACGTCACGCTACGCTACAATCACAACGGATCTCTCATCATTCCCTGCACTTGGCTAAATCCGAATTTGGGTCAGAGTACCTCTCAGGCTGGAATCTCTTCCCAATAGATTCTGCCTGTGAACATCTTATCTGTCCCCCAAGGTTCAGTTCAAATGTCACTCCATCGTTAAAATTTCCCTTAATCCAGGCAAATGATGTCTCGCCTGGTATTACTACTCAGTGCGTTCCTTTATGTCGATGTCTCCTTCTGCATGCCTGTCCTTCCCTACTGTGCTGTGAGAGCCTTGAAGATGGAACCAACATATGCTTCATGTCTGTATAACTGGGAATGCTTAGTCGAAGGCCTCACACATAAGAAATGTTAAATATTGGTTAAATTGAGTCAAAATTTATTTTTAAGCTTTGCCAAAAAGTGTGGGTCGCAGGGAAGGTACTCATGTATGATTTGGGTTCTCCCAATCTTCAGATGGTGTCGCTTGGTAGAAACCGGGTTCCAAACTAGTTGCTCAAGACTATTTTCCTAGCCACTAAGTTAGCTCTTACTTGTCCAGCACATACCATAGACCAGTCATTGTTCTAGACTACATGTGTAACATCTCTCAGATGTGAACTGTCACAAAAATGCAGTGAGGTTGTTTCTAGCATTACCCCATGGTACAGATTCATAATGACTCATCTGATGTCCCACAGCTAATAGATGATGGATTCTGGATTTGTCCCCAGAATTCACCTTTTTTACCACTATTACTACTCCTTCAGAGCCAAAGCAGCCCTCACCCCACCTCAGATGTCTTAGAGGGGGGTCTGGGACCGAGAACCACAGGGCCTCCTGTGTTTGCGTGCCTTCCTCTTGGACACGGACATCCACCCCTGGCTCGCTTCCTAAACTCTGTTCCCACCACCCTGAAGTCCCGAGTGAGGTCGGCCAGGAGCTGCGCGGACCAGCCTGAGCAAGAGCGATGACGGTGATGCTATGGTGAAATTGCCCTGTTATTCTGTCCTCGCGGTAGAACATTAAGACAGGCTGCAGAGACGGTAAAACAGGGGCCGTTGCCCGTTTCCTCTCTCTCTCTCTCTGTAACGTTGCCAGAGACTTAAATACGATTGAGTTAATCTTTGAAGAAAACAGAAAATACTGTAACAATAAAGGCCGTAACATGGTTACAAATGAGAGCTACTGCTCCCTTCTGCATTCTAAGATAATTCTGCAGAGCTTCATTACCAGAGCATAATTGTGTTATAGAACTCTAAATCACCCTGCTACACTTAACTGGCAATAACATTAAGATAGCGCAGATATTCATTTTAATTAAAACATAGCCTCCAACTATTTCCCTGCTATAACAGGCAAAACTTTCTCTTGTTCTCCCCCACCCAGAAACTTTCGTTTGTGAGCCCATCTATGGCCAGCAGTAGATAGGAGATTGAAACACGATTAGGAAAACCCACCTTACCATCCAGGAGCGCGTGAAGCTTTGCTGAGGAAAATGAACACCAGGAAAGCGGGTTTGGGTTTTAATCTTTTTCTCATGTGAGGCATCAACAGCGGTTGCTGCAAAGAGCATCTGGGTTCCCAGATAATCAGTTCAAGAGTTATGCAAATTGGAGTTGAGAGGTAGTAACTCAGACATTAACAAAAATCTTGGTAGCCCAGCAGTCTTCGAGAATTTCCCATTGCCTGTAGCACAAACATTCATCCATTTAACGAGCACTTATTGAACATCTACGTTGTTTTGCACACTGGGGATGCACACGTGATAGAGCCTGGCTCCTCCCCTCAAACACACGGCAATCTGGTGAGGGAAACGGACATGTGAACGAGAAGTTGGGTCACCGAATGCTCCATGGCAGGAGCGGCCCAAGGTCCCTGTCTTTCCTCAGAACGAGAAATGTGAGATGGGCTTTGGAGTGCATGAAGGAGTTTTCCAAACAGACAAGGGCATGACAAAAGCAGAGGGGTGATGTGTTTGAAAACAAAGTTGCATGAAACAGCCGAGGCTCTTCGGGAAATTCTAAACGATTCCGTGTGGCTGGACTGTAATGTGTGAAGAGTTAAGGGGACATGACCTCGGTGAGGCCCAAGATGTGGAAAGTCTCAGATGCACAGACAAGGAGTGTGGGCGTCAGCCTACAGGTGATGAAGAGTCTTGGCGTTTGATCAGGGGAAGGATGGGGCAGACAAGCGCCGACAGCAACGTGACTCCTGAGGCTGCCGCACGGATCTTGCTGCCTTGCATTCAAGGCTTCAAATGACCCCTCCATCCACAGAGAACTACGAACAAAATAACAACAGCATTGACGCTGAGAACATTTCTGAATGCGCACTCTATGTCTAACGATTTGCACATAGAGAATCCTATTTAATCCTTAAATGTTTACAGATTAACACTCCCCACTTTGCATGTGAGGAAACTCCGGCACCGACAGACCGAATAAGTTGCCCACCGAGATCACCCAGGTGGAAGCGGGGTTCCAACTCAGCTCTGCCTCACTCCCGATGCCCTGAACAGAATCATAATCACTCGGCCAAGCTTTCAGTGTCCACTGTAAACAGTCATTCTATTCAGCATTCTGCCTCTACATCCCCTCATTAAAAAGAGAATTCTGTATATTGTTCTCTGACCAAGAGTTCGGCCCTTTGTGACTGGTCCTGCCCGTGTCCCTTGAACTCCCTCAATCTGTCTTCGCTCTCCACTGTCTATGCATGTCTGCCAGTCCAACTCACTCTTCAGGATTAGGCTCAAAGCAGCATGTTAACCAGGAGCAATTGCTATAATTAATTACTTGTACGGCATGCCAATCTCTGTTCTAGGTGCTGGGGTCGCAGAGATGCACAGAGCAGATAAGGTCCTTTTCTGATGCAGTTTGTCTAAACAGCTACAGAGTGTCAGAGCTGGCGTGGAACTCAGGCAAGCCCGCTCTGCAGCTGCACCGTCAAGGTAAACGCTACTGGCCATACGTGACCACGGAGCACTTAACACATGGCTAGTCCTAACTGGTCTGTGCTGTAGCTACAAAATCACATGTAGTTTCTAAGACAGTAAAAAATGTGAAGTATCTTCTTGCTATGTATATATTGATTGTGTTGAATAATATTTTGTATGTAATGGGTTAAATAAAATATAGTATTAAAATTAATTTTACCTGCTTTTTTTTTTTTACTTTTCTTGATGTTGATCATGGGAAATTTAAATTTGCATGTGACTTGGATTATATTGCTATCAGACACTGCTGGCCTATACTCTATACATCTAAGCACCATGCTATGGTACCTCCTTAAAAAAAGACAGTTAAACATAGTTGAGGAGATGGATGCGCATTATGGTACCCGTAGCACAGTGACGTAAGAGAACATGCCCATCAGTGGGTGGGTGTGCCTGTCCTTGGACAGGGTGGGTAGGAAGGTCTGTCTGAAAGCGTGGTGTCTAGGCATAAATGTGGAACACAGCCGTGCAAGGGACTGCAGAGGGTATCAGCAGTTCAGAGAGCTTATTGCTTATGCCACTAGCCTGACAGTTAAAGTCTATTTTAAAAATATTTTTGTTTATAACTTTTTTCACTTTACAGGACACTGAGTAAATACAAACTACTTGATTTTTTTTTAAATCACTTTTTCAAAATCTAAACTTCAAGAACCTTAATCTTCAACATTCACTTAGCATCTGTGGACCTCATTTGCATCCATAAAATTGAAAAATATTATCCCTAATTCATTGAAACATTTATACGAGACACAGTATGAACAGCATGGACCATAATGTGAGTATTTACCTTCCCTTCTTTTGCAATGATTCTTAACTCATACTGAACATGCAATGCCCCCATCCTGTATCTTTCCAGCCCTTGTGGACCCTGTCATTGAGCCTTGCACGTGGTGGATGTGCCCTAACAGCGCTGAGTCAACATTCTTTCATAAGTAGCCGAAAGAAGTGGAACAAGCATGTTTGCAAGACCAGAGACAACTGGGATAGTTTCGAGCCGATCGTTACAAGGAGGAGACCTTCAGAAAGTTTCTGCTACCCCATTCCCTCTACTTGTTTAATTGCAATCCAGAAGAGGCTGTCCAATCACCCCCTTTAGTTACATTTGTAAAGCTTTTAATAGCTGACAAGTGCTTCCACAGCCGTTTGATCTCCCCAATAGCACGGTAAAGTTGGAAGAGCAGGAATCAATAGAAAACTGAAACTAGTGACAGGGCAGCCTGTCCAAAGCTGAACTGCTAATAAGCAGCAGAGCTCACCCTCTAGGTCTGGGCCCAGGGCTTTTCTCACCACACGATGCTGATCCCTCTTAAGTCAGAGTTCTTTAGTAAGATGTTGCATTTTGAAAGCTTTTGCATAATTTTCTCGTAGCTTCAACTATGCTCCCTGGACCAGCTTCCCCGTGTCTAGGCACTTTGTTGTGGGTGCCTATGTGTAATGTGAAAGTGTGTTAAATGATTGGGCACATTTGTCTCATTCGGCCGCTCAGGGTTTGTTTGTTGTTGCCTATCTTGATTGCTTTGCTAAATCCAAGTTCTAATGTGTTGATAGGTTTTGAAACTCTCCGACTTGCAGGGAAGGTACTTGCTATTTTCCCAGAGTTTGACTTCGAGTACTGAGATGAAAATAGACAAGGTTACAATGCCTGCAGGCTTCCAACTAGAGATTTCAAATATTTCTAATTTCTTCAATTTAGCTTCATTTAAATTTTACTGAGAGGTAATTGCACTGAATTAATATAGTTACAATTATGCTGAAATCCATCCATTAACGTCTTAAAAATTCTTATTAATCTGGCAGCAATGTTATGGATAAAAACAGAAATGCATCCTGTATTTGGAGTGTAGATTAATATAATAAGAATGCTAGAAATTATTTCTCCAGGATATGAATTCCTTGAGACAAGAGACTGACTTATATATCTGTTTTCTGCTTTCAAAGTGCTGCTTTGAGCACAAGATAATATTTGCATGTGAAAGTACCTGCAACCCCTTGTCCTCATTCCTGTTTCATCAAAGGAACCTGATTAAAAGTCTACTTCACAGCGCCTCTTCTGCATTTACTGGTTAGCCTTTTAACGTCTCTCTATTTCTTCCAAAGATATAATTGAGACAAAGAATGTGTCCCCCTTCTTTCTTCAACCTCCCAGCTAGCACGGTTCTTGGAATTCAATAAATACACTCAATAAACTGCTGATAATTGTGGCGGTAACCACAGCACGACAGGGTGATGATTGCAATGACCTGCCAGCCATAGCGTTCGTGTCTTTAATACAGCAGATGACTTTAAGTGGTGTGGGCCCGGCGAGCTCAGAATTCACTTGAAATCTATTCCAAAGTTGCCCAAAGTGCTGTCTGAAAAGACTGATTCTTTAAACATAAAATGTGCCATTTATGTGCATCTGTATCTGATTAAGTATTGTTCGTCAACACTCATCCATTCAACAACTATATATAAAGTATCAACTGTCTGTCCATGGGTGTGTGTCGGTGATCAAAACAGATATAAACCTTGAAGTCATGGAGCTTACCATTTAGTGACGGAGGATGGCAATAAGGACATAAACACATGTTGCATTTAAAAATCATAATTTATAAGTACTATGATGAAAATGAACAAGGTTTATGAAGGGGAATAACATAAGAGTTCATGTTCGCTAGGTGAACTCCTCATTGATGGTGGCACAAAACCCTTTTTTTTTTAAAGCCTCTTTCACCTGACATCATTTTATTTATTTATTTTTTAAAGATTTTATTTATTTATTTTTAGAGAGGGAAGGGAGGGAGAAAGAGAGAGAAAGAGAGAAACATCAATGTGCAGTTACTGGGGGCTGTGACCTGCAACCCAGGCATGTGCCCTGACTGGGAATCAAACCTGTGATGCTTTGGTTTGCAGCCCACGCTCAATCCACTGAGCTACGCCAGCCAGGGCACAAAACCCTTTCATTGTGGTCCTCAGGCAAGAGAGAGAAGGCACAAGGTAATGCTGGATGTGTCTGTAGTGTCCAGATTATGTAGAGTCTGTAGGCATGGAAGGTGCCAAGCTTTGAGTGTATTCAAAGAAGGAAAGCCACTGGGGTATTTGAAGCAGAACACTGATTTCCTACACACCTAAAGCTTTCCGCTGGCTCTTCTCTAGGGAGGAGAGCTGGTAGAGGTAAGAGAAGGAGAGGAGCCATTGCAGTAGTCCAGGAGAGAGATGATGGAGGCCTGGGACGGTGTGGAGGAGGAAGAGATAGGAAGAAGTCTATGGATCTGAAATGCTTTTCATAAACAGAAAGGACAGAAAACTTGATAAGCATGTGGATATAACGGAGAGAGCAAAGACCTAAGGACAAGGTTTTCAGTTGGAGCAGCTAAATGATGGCAGTACCATTTCATGAGATGAAAGGGCAGAGAAAAAAGAATCTTTAAAGTCCTGGATGTGTTAAACAGAGAGGTCAGGGAGACAGATGAACAAATCTGGAGTTCGAGGAGTAATGTGCGTTAGAGATTTACATTTAAGAGTTCTCAGTATATACGGAGTCCAGCACAAATAATACCCTTTTTTATTACAGAATTATAGGCAGGTAATTCTGTAACATAACAATAACACACTCAAGCATTTCATATGATATTTTAGGTAGAATGTTCAAATTAAAACTATAAATTATTACAGCCATATTATTATCCTACCAACCAAACTCAAGGAAGCCTTACTTCTGCCAGACCCCGTATATGACATTTAAAGCAAGGAAAATGGATCAATTTTTCAAGGACAGTATATGGAGAAAGCAGCACGTGAACATTTCATGATCAGGTTAAGGAAGAAATGTACAAAGAAGACCAAGTAAAAGCAGCTAAAGAGAGAAGAGAAACTGTTAAGAGGGGTTTGAGAAGGCAGAGTGAGTGACCTTAATTAAACGGGAGAGAGAATAAGATGTAGGCAGAAAAGTGGTCATTGGACTTGACAAAATCAAGAGGATCGCTGCCGTTGAAAGAGCAGTTTTGGTGGCTTGCGAGGGAAGAGCCAGGTGGGAGTACACTGGGGAGTGTTTGGGGTTGGAGCAGTCGAGCTGGCATGAGCAGACCGCTGTCTTCTGAAGCTGGCTGTGCGAGTGAGACAAGAAGTGAGGTGGTACCTTGCGAGGGACGTGGGATCCAGGAGAAAGTTAACTGAGAACGGGATGGGGGGCAGAGTACGTTTGCACAGGGAGGAAATGGATCCCTACAGGAGAGGCTGATGAATCAGGATCTAGGTGGGCGAAGGGGTGGAAGGAACAGAGCAAGTGAAAACATAAAATGAAAAATTGGTGTCTAGTGTAACAAGACGAAAAGCCTTCTCAAATGCAACAGGAGGAATGGAGAAGGCATATGCATGCACAGAGATGGACTCAGAGATTAGGTGGATGTTTTCTACTTTAGTGATAACATATTAGTGAAACTTCAATGAACTGAGGGTGACTCCCAAAGAAGGAAGGTGTGACTGTCATTATCGCCATGTCCACAGAAGTAAGCTGACTAAAGGAACACAGGAGGATTGTGGCACACAGTTCAGAGCACCTCTGAGGTCTGAGATGATGATTCCAGATGATTTCCTAGATTTGTTCAGATGTCTGTGTGCAGACACTGAGGGATTTAAAATCAGTCTCATTAGATATCAGGTAATATGAGGGAGAGAGGAGCAGAGGCACTGAGAGCTTTCACGATACAGTGATTACAATGATGGCCTGCGGAATACAAGTTGAATAGGAAAGGAATCGAAGGTAGGAGGTGTTGATGGGTCATGTTAAACTGATGAGTCAGCCCTGGCTGGGTAGCTCACATAGTTGGAGCATTGATCTAATCCACCAAAACTGTGGGTTCAATCCCTGTCAGGGCACATACAAGAGGCAACCAATAAATGCATAAATGGGTAGAACAAGAAATCGACATTTCTCTCCCTCTTTCTCTCTGTCTCTCTCTCAAACATTTTTTTAATGGTGGGGTCAGTGGGCTGAAAGACATGAAGATTCAAAAGTACCTGTCTGCATTAAAGATCATGAAGACTACATGGTGGTGTGAACCTAGGCTGTGGCTATGAGAACAAGTGGCTAAGGTAGAGTGGAACAGAAGTTCATGTGAAGTATTAAAATCAAGAAACAGAAAGCCCTGGCCTGGTGGCTCAGTTGGTTGGAGGGTCATCCTATGTGCAAGTTCAATTCCTGGTCAGAGCACATATGGAAGGCAACTGATCAATGTTTTTCTCTCACACTGATATCTCTCTCTGTCTCTCTCTCTCTCTCTCTCTCTCTCTCTTTCTCTCTCTCTCCACACTCCCTCTAAAAATCAATAAACATATCCTTGGGTGAGGACTAAAACAAAAAGCCAGAACAACAAAAGGTAACTTTAACAAAAATGACTGAAAGATCTAAATGCCGGATGAGTCAGCAGTCTGGGTCTTGACATTCCCGGGAATGAGGTGAGGCTATGGTAGAGAGCAAGATTACATATGACCCAGGGCTGTACGGGAGAGTGATGAGTGTCGGTAGATAACTGTGATAACGAAGCAGGAAGCAGTAAGTGTATTTCAAAGAACATAAACTTTTGCAAACGGCAAGGGAGCAGCCACGGATGGAAGGAATCCAGTTACTCCAACTACTGGTCTGGAAATACGTGACAGGTGAGAAAAATTGCCCCCTCGATAAGGCTGTGGAGAATACATCACCCTCAGGGCGCAGACATATTTCAGGTAAGGCAAGGGGGTGAAAGGAATGTTCCAGAAAGAAATTAAGGATATAAAGGAGATTGTGAGTCACAGATGAGGGGTACTGAATGGCCCAGGAGAGGAATTTGGTGGAGTGGTTTGGGGGTGGGGGGACTAGATCAGCCTAAGACACAGAACTAATGAACAGTTCCTGGCACATAATAAACATCCTGTACCTGTCGCCTATTGTTCTATTTAATTAGCATGAGATTTGGAGGTAATGGATTACCAGACAGTCTTGGAATCCTGGCAGTCACGGCCAGACCATGAATAATGTGACTCCATAAAGCATCCACTTTGAATCTATTAACTCCATTTCTCTAGGTGGAAACAGATAAGAAGTTGAGATTATAATATAAAAGAATAATTACCTTCACACATAAAGCATAAAAATTCACTGTGCTTCTAATTCCCAGAAACAAAGCATTCGATACTGAAATGCCAACGTTGTTACACATTTGTATTAACATTGAAATTGTCTACCAACTTGTTGATTTTTGAAGCTTATTAGGACAGTGCTTATTATTCTCAATATTGCCATGTCTTTGGAGTAGTTACTTTATCTCTATGAGCCTTAGTTTCTTCACTTGTAAAATAAAAATACTACCTTTCTATATCACAAGCTTATTACGAGAGGCAGGAAATGAGGACGGAAAAAACATAAAAAATAAAGTATAATTGAGAAATATTATCATCAATCTCCCCCATATTCAGAATATTATCTTAAAGGGGAGGCCTACCTTGTTAATGTCATTTGCAGATAAATTATCCACATCTGTGTTTCCAGCAGCAGTTGGCAGGAAGCTAAATGTCAGCTCTTTCCCATTTCCGCTGTCACGCAAAGTGGGACAGACACTAGGGACACCTCGATCCCAAATCCCCTCTCTGGAACTGGTCCCTTCCCTAAGTCACTGAGGAGGGCTCCTGATGCCAGTCTGTCCCAGGTGACTCCACTGTTCAGCAATGGAATGTTTCAGATGAGCTGGTGACCCTTTCTCCAACACGGAGGCACTAGGTTGATATCCCATGGAACCCACAGAGATGAAGTTCAACTGGGCTTCACAAAGGAGCGACCCAGACTGAAAAGCCATTGGAAGTCAGGGCAGCTGCTCCCCTGGAAGTTACAGCCTCAGGTTAGCTTGTATCTTCCTTTCTGATTGGACTGCTCCGATCTTCACGGCTTGTAAGTGACCCAGGCACAGCCACTCCGGGCCCGACTTAACGAGATCTTCCACCTGTTATTATGAGCTCACAAAGGTAAGCTATTCCAAAGACAGAAAGAGTGCAGACCATACACACAATCCTCATAAGCTCCAAAAATCAACAGATTTGCAAATGGCAATACAAATGTGTAATGAGATGAAATTGGCATTTCAGCTTCTGATGCTTTATTTGATGTGAATGCTTTGCACCATAATAGTTAAGGGCACTAACTACAGTGGGGTGATTAAGAGTGGTTAAGTCCACTCTCCAACTGTCCAGGTTCTAATACACACAATAATATTTAGTGATAATTTGACATGGGGTCAGTTGATAATGCCTCAGTTGCCATATTTAGAACACGGATAAATAATAGTACCCACCTCATAGGGTTATTGTAAGAATTCTGTATAACAGCTAAAAGCACTTAGTCCAGTGGCTGGCACATTTAGTGCCCCTAACACATGTTAATGGTAATTGTTATCCTTTAATAGCTCTCTCCCCATCCTTTCTCAGAAAGGCCCACTAACTCATTTAAAATTCCCCCATCGCAAGAGACTGGAGCATAGTTTGCAAGCCAAATGCTTCAGGCAGAAAGGCGGATGACAAAGTGGAGTGGTAGAAAACTGCCCAAAGGAAATTTAACCAGAATTATTCCACGATCCCAGATCATTAGACAAGGAGCGGAAAGTTGTCCCAGCTGACATCTAGGATGTACTGTCTTCCCAGGAAGAGTGGCTGGAAGAGAGACACCAGCGAGTCTGACCAGGGCTTGAAATAGCTGCATTTGCTGGGACCAATCATTTCAACGCCCTGAGTCTCGACCATAAAATGAAGAGATTGAACTAGATTGTCCTGTGATCACCTCGAGCTCCACCACTCTGTAACCCCACGCTGCATGCTCTGTTGTGCAGTGATACAAGATGGAAATTGCCAATGTGAGTAAGTGAAACCTCGACACGAACAGAGCAGGGAGCTGGTGATTACACAATGGGAAATGTTGAGAAAATAACCTTATGGAGTGGAAAGTATTGGATTGTCTGATTATGACTTACTCTCCAATATGAAGATATAACCATGCTTGGCTGCTCGAGGGTGAAAATGCGGTAATGTGTTAAAATGCTAATGAAATTGGAATTCTATAATAGATGCTTAGAACAGTTTAGGTTACCAAGACAAGGGGAGTTAGGGAGCACAGCTCGTAAATCCTGATGATAAGGCCAAACTCTACAGAACATTCAAGGCCTTGTACAGTCTGATTCCAACTTGTCTTTTCAAGCTCATCTCTCCTCACACACCCTCATGTACCCTGTGTTCAATCCATAATGAGCCGTTTGACATTCTCCAAACACAGCGGGCTCTCCGGTTCCATATGCACCCAAGTTCTGTTGCTCCCACCTCCATGTTTCACGTCTCTCCATCCTACTGTTGCTGTCTATTTCCAGATCACCGTCACTGACCTCATGGGATTAGTCACAGGATTTCCTGACTAGTCAGCCCTCCCCTAGGCTTTGTTCGCCCTGATCCACTATCCTCACAGCTACCAGGGTATTTTTCATAACCATGCAGCCACTAGTGGCTCTCTTGCTTAAAATTTGTTACTTTATTGTTTTTAAGAGCAAGTCCAAATTCTTTGATATGGCTTGTGAGACCTTCATGTCCTATTCTGCAGCGACGGCACCCAGCTCATCCGCAGCATGTGCTTCCTGGCATGGCGGGCTCCAGGCTTGCTGTCAGAGTTCACTTTCCCAGACAGGAGAAAGCCTCTCACACCCCTGCATGTGCACATACTGATCCCTCTGCCTGCAGTCTCCCTGCCGCAGCACCCCTTGCCTGACTTACTTCTACAGAGGGAGGCCATCCCTCATCACCATTAAGTCCCTACATTAAGCTCCCCAACTGTGTGCCCCCAGGACCCTTGTGCTCTTCTTACAGTAACACTTTCACAACATTGCCACCACCTGTTGAATGGTTTACTTATGTACCCTGTGGTCTCCATTCCCCAAGAAACTTTTTACTTGTTGTCAAAGTGCAGCTCAACTGGTACCACCTTGGGGAAAGCCTTCCTGACCCCACAAGGCTGTTCCTCGTTCCTTCTTGGGTGCACTCATGGACACCCATGTGCAGCTCTGTTCATCACAACAACCCCCACTACTGGGAATGCACACCCTGGGTCAGAGGGAGTTTCACAGTGTGCCCCAAAAGGGTACACTGCTCTGTGGTGATGACAAGAAGGATAGAAAATCCTCAGGTTCTGAAATAATCTGGTGTTAAAGTAGATGCCAAGACCTAGCCCCAGGGTAGTGCAGAATGGGGCTACCCATCTTATGTACACACACACACACACATCCTTCTGAGATTCCAGGTGGTCATTCCTGGAGATGACCATTTAGTCCTTTACAATTTATGGATTTAAACTATCACTTCTCTTGCCAAATAGCAATAGTTTCACATCTTCCATATTTAAGGCTCTCAATAAGATATAGCCAAGAGCATAAATGTCACTTCTCTTTTTTCATAATGTAATGATCTTCCTATTGCAATATTAATCGATAACTAATTTCATAGTTGGACAACTGTTTTTAATGACCTAGTATGTCAAAGGTATTGTTACCCAAGTCTTCAGATCATTCCCTGCAGGACCTGTCACCAAAAGGGCAATTCCATTTACTCGTCAGAATATAGGAGCCAAAAGTCTCATTACACTAATTAAGAAAAGGTACATTTGGGTCTCTGTTGGTTGAAACCTAAAAGGGCCCATATGGGACCTGAAAGGGGAATCAAATGTGGTCATCCAGTCAAAGACATTTTGAGTAACACTTAAATGGCCCCAGGCATGTTAACTGTGAAACTGTGAGTGCTTGAGTGTTTAAGTTTGGTTCTACCTTAAAGGAAAGTGACCAGCAGGGAGGGGAATAGTGGTGGAAAGAAGAGGAAGTGACTAGACAAAGGATATGTATGAATGATCAACAGACATGGACAACACTGTGGGAACTGACTATGGGGAAGGGGGTGGGATGGGCAGACAAGGGCAAAGGGGGAAAAATTGGGACAACTGTAATAGAATAACAATAAACAATGATTAAAATTTAAAAAAGGAATACATCTACTCTGTCTTGATGAAATAGGTAGAAACAAAAGCTTTTCCAGGCCTCTTCTTCCCATGCATGTGTGTGTCTCCAAGAACCTTATCTTCCTCATGAAGAACTAAATGGATGGAATGAATTGCATAGTGACTAATTTTTCAGTAACTCACTAACGCTGATATCCTTGATGTGTAAGATTTAGGCACCTGATGCTTAGACTGGGATGAAGCAAAAAACTTACTATCTATAATGTTCAGATGTCATCCTTTAACATACACCAAAATTCTCAAAATAATCCTGGTAATATTTTTAATCTTTATGTTATTAACGAGAAAACCACACCATAAGAAGTTAAGTAAACTGGGATTTAAACCCGAATCTTCTAAAATCACTCCTCTTTCAGCTCTACCCCCAGCAACCTGCCATTTTTCTCAATAGGCCCACCTTGTAATAGGCTCTATATGTAGAGTCAACATTTACAATAGAGTCCTTAGCCAAGACAAGAATTGGGAGGGCCTGTGGGAGCTCAGTCACCAAGGCCTTGCAGGAAGAGGTCTATGGTTGCAATAGAGTGCTATAATTCTAACAGCTCTTCCCCTTAACTTCCTCTTCTCCTCTGCAAAGAACTTCCTGTTTCTTCTTGCTTTCTTCTTCTTGGACTTGGCTCTCCCTGGCTGCTTACCTCATTGCAATTCTTCCTTTTTCCCTGAACAAAATCCTTTTGCTGATGAAAGACCTAGCCAACTTTTGTTTACAGTTGACAATAGCTATAGAGATAGAGATAGAGATTATAAATCTCTAATCTCATTATAAGTAATTACCTCAGAGTCATCCTGGTTTTCAGATCTATTACCTGGGTAGACTTAAAGACCTTTCCACAAACAATTCTAATCTTGTCACTCTTCTGAGAAAAAGCCATTCAAAGTAGCTCCTGCTATATTCAATGTGGATTCTATGCACAAATCACAGTCATTACTATGAAATTTTTAACACATTTTACACATTCCAAACTTCAGCCATGACCTCACTCTGTTTCCTCCACCTAAAATGCCCTTTTCACTGGTTGTCACTAACTGGATACCATTTTACCACCTAAATCCATTCAAAATGCTTTCACCTCTTGGAAGTCCTTCCTTTATCCCATGTCCCATGCTCAGAAAATCTGAGACCTCTCCTCTCCTTCTCTGAATCACCCTAGTGCATTACATGGATTTATGATATGACTCTTAGCTCTTCCTACCTTAAATTATCTGTGTGCCTGGTTACTTTTCCTACTAAACTTTGCACTCTTTAAGTCCAAGTCCAGCCCCTAATATTCCCATTTGTGCACTGTCAGATCCCTTGATTTTCTCCAGCTTTGCTCCATAATTGACTCAATAAGTGATTCTTGTCCATTTGAAGCTCCAGGGACGTGTGGCATTCCCATGCCCCATAGTCAACTCTGCAAAGCAAATAGATTAGCCAGACTCCACAGGGCCAGATTTGCTCCACAATATCGCTTCAACAGCCCTGCATTTAGCTCTACGTGGAAGGGGATGCATTGCCAAACTGAAAATGAGATACCTGGATCAGTCAATGTTAGCTAAGGGCTATGATGTTGAAAATATTATTTGTGAAAGAAACACTACCCTGTAACAAAACTAAAAGCTCCTAGATTCTGAGAAGAATGCCAATGCTCTGTCATTCAGAGGGGAAAAAAAGATTTATTTTCCCATTGTAGGTTTCACTGATTTTCAAAATCAGACCTGGCTTAGTAGCTGTTAGGTCACTCACAGGCAACACATCTCCCCTCCCCAACCCTCCACCCCTGACCATTTCAGTCTGTTAATTACCTCATTAATGACTGACATTTCACCTTCTTCCCCTCCTTCCATCCTTCTATCCTTCCTTCCTTCCTCCCTCCCTTCTTTCCTTCCTTTATTCCTTCAACATACGTTAATCTGTGTTAGAAATTGGGTGAGGCTTGGGTGCTATGAAAGCAGTGTTAAACTGGTATTATGACGCGGGACCTTGGGAACCTTTAATACTGTCCTAAATCCCTCATCACAAAGTGCCTGACAAAATATGAAGCAAAGTCACGCTATTGTTAGCTTTGGCTTGAGCCCAAAACTCCAATGTTGAAAACCGTAGTAAGCTGGGGCCAATCATTTCTTTTTCCTAATCTTGTTAGTCCAAAATAGTTTTAGATCAAAGCAGACTATGGGCCTTGCTCTGTCTATTTCTTTACCTGCAAAGGCCAAAGCCAATCCTGAATCTTACCGCTAAGAGGTAGAGGAAAGCTCATCTAACCCACTTTTGCCATGACTAGGGAAACGGCCTGCAGTGTTCTAGGAACAGAGAAAAGAAACCACAAGCTGCAACCATGCTTACTCATTTTTTAAAAATCACAGTAAAAAAAAAATGCCTACTCAAAACAAAACAAAAAATCCAGAACATTTTAATGGATTAATTTACATATGACCAATCACGTTCAGTGCTCCTCCCTGGGGATGGAGGAAAATGCTTTCATCTTGATTCATTAGGGAGGGCCCTTAAGCTCTTCTAGAAATCAATAGGCCTGCGCCATGCCAGGCGCCATGCTGGGCTCAGGAGACACACAGATAAACAAGACCCAAAGTCTCTGTCCTGGAAGAATTCTCCATCTAATGGGCAAGCCAGACGAGTAAATAATTCCAAATCTATACGATGAGAAATAACAAAGGCCGAACTAATATTGAGCTGGTGGGCACTGGTATGACCATGCAAGTTAATAAAATATTGAAATGTTCTGAACCCTTTTGTAAGTACCTGCTTTCCTGAGACCCTGAGTTACCACCAATCTCATTCTCACTGCCCTTACTAGCTTCAAGGCCCACTATGCACCTCAGACTACAAGGACCAGAAAGGGGCCCCCAAAACTCTATTCCAGATCAAGAGTTGGTGACCATTCTTAATGGTCAGTGCTTGAGATAACTCTAGAATGGAGGTATATGCAAAGAGCTATAGTATAGGACAGAGGAGAGAAAATTTCCTCTGGCTGGAGAGGTGTGAGACTTACAAAATATGTATGGCTTCACAGAGGAGGGGACACTTGAGCCCAGTAAAGACTAAGGGGGTAAGTCTTTAGAGGCAAAACATGAACTATGTGTCAAGGCAAAGAAAAGAGCCCTGTGCAATGAAGCAGAATTAGCCCAATGGGTCTTAGATGCAAAATAATCAAAAAAAGCTACAAATAGGGGAGGATGGTACCAGGAAATGATTCTGGGAAAGAAGTCAAGGGTCTTGCATGCCTCCCACTTGTGGGTAAAAAGAAGTTTTAATGAGGGTGTGATGTGACAGCCGCACCTATTGATAGGCAAATCATGGGAAGAGTATAGGCCTTGTTCCATGTATTCTTCATTCTAGGATTCTCTTTCTGATGGGCCCACAAAGAGAAAAATAATAGGTGAGTTCTGTCTGATATGAGTGCAAAAAAAATCAGAACTCTTTACCCAAATCCTTCTCATTATCTGCTATGAACTTTTCATAGGAAACTTCCTTTCTTCCCACTCTATTGGTGAAATAAAGTCAATGTGTATATTGAAGATTATGACAGTTAAGATTTCTTTCATTAAATCAAAGCTTTGGCTTCAGGCAAATTTCTGCAGGTACCACAGCATGGGTCTCTGTTCATCCTGACAGTCTCATACAGACTGGGCAGTGGACATGACTGAGGTCCAAGGAAGTCAACTGTTCCTCTACCTAATCTCTCCCAGTGCCTCAACAAAGCAATGCCCAGTGTTCTCTAAATTTATGAATCATTATTCTCACTCAATCTTCATCTTTATGAAACAAAGTGTTAGTGTCCCTCCAGAAGATATAATTGATGGCTTCCTTCCCTTTGGCCATTTTAATCACTGTTCTCCAAAATAAATCCATCATACTTTCATTTCAAGAAGCAGAAGCCAGAGCCCCAGAAACATACCAGTTCCCAGTACAAAGGCCAACACCATGGTCTCTGGCTTATGACCAACACTACCAAACTCATACTCGGCTGTACTGAATACCTACTGTGTGTTAGGCACTGTGAGATCCATGCTGAGATTCCAAACACAAAGAGGATACAGGCCTTGCCTTGACCCTCTGAGGTCTCTGCACATGAGAGAGACAAACAGGTGACTGCTTTCCCAGGTGCAAGTGGTCTTTTACTGAGGATATTAACTTACATCAAAGACTCAGGTGTACAGTCTGTTTCCAAAAGTATGTCCGGTAGACTGCTAGTTCTGCAAGGTGTTAATAGTTTGATACATAAGCAAAGGGTTTCCCTGATAAATCACACTTAAAAATCACTGGGTAAACAGGACTCTTTACTTCAGGACCTATCATCAGCCTTTGTGAAGCACATGGAAGGGTCTCCCAAATCCAACCAACCAGGAAACCTTTCACTGCAGATCATCTCATGGAGGATGAGGAGCTCCCAAGAATGTACTTGGGACAATGCTGATCTGCCTTATCCCGGGTGAGGAGTGAGTGCAACATCTCCAGGGCATGTCTTGCAGTGTTTCCTCTAATTTCATTTTCTTCACATTTACTATCCCCAGAGTCCATCTGATTTCATGTGCCAATGCCTCCCATCTCATGAGGCCTGCGTGCAATGGGAAAATCTTGGCATTTCAATAGCTAAAAAGGCTTGGAGGCATCATGTCTAGAGATTCTACTGTGAATGTATATGATTTGTAGATTGTTGAACATGATGAATCCCAGCAAAGGCCTCTTCTTAAAAAAATGAATTTTTGACTTCCAGCCAAGATGAAGGCATAGGCAGACACACTGTGCCTCCTCACACAACCAAGATAGGGACACAACAATTTAGAAACAGAATAACAACCAGAACTAACAGAAAATTGAACTGTATGGAAGTCGGACAACCCAGAAGTTAAAATAGACCCGTTCATCCAGACCGGTAGGAGGGGCAGAGTCAGGCAGCCCGGCTTGGGTCGCTGCACGGAGAGCAGAGAACGTTGGGAACAGGTGCGTAAGGCATCTGGGGTGCGCAAGACCATAGCAGGTGGACCTGGAATGCACAAGCAGCAGCTGGCAGACCCCAGCTGAGGGGTGGCAACCAGCAGACCCAGTGAGGTGGGGATTGTGAGGCAAGGCACTGTGCACAACCCAGGATCCCAGCGCTGGGAAATAGAGCCTTGGGGCACTGATTGAAAACACCTGTGGGGGTTGAGGTGCAGGGAGAGACTCCCAGCCTCACAGTAGAGGTCCTTAGAAAGACCCACGGGGTGCACAAGCCCACCCACATGGGAATCAGCACCAGAGGGGCCCAGTTTGCTTGGGGAAGTGGTGGAAGACACTGAAGTCCAACGGAGAGCACAGCAAGTGCCATTGTTCCCTCTTGGACCCTGTCCCCACATACAACATCACAACCCAGCGACTGGGGTGCCCCGCCCTGGTGAACACCTAAGGCTCCGCCCCTCATATGTAACAGATGCAACCAGACCAAAGGAGGAAAAAATAAATAAAAAGATGGCTGAAACAGAATTCAAAGCCCCAAAGCCAGTACTTTTAAGCGACTGAGAGATACCCAACCGATCAGATGCACAGTTCAAAGCACTGGTGATCCGGATGCTCACAGAATTGGTTGAATTTGGTCGCAAATTAGATGAACAAATGAAGGCTATAATAAGAAAAAATGAAGGAAAATACACAGGGAACCAATAGTGATGGGAAGGAAACTGGGATTCAAAACAACAGAGTGGACCAGAAGGAAGAAAGAAAGAAACAACCAAGCAGAAAAGAATGAAGAAATAAGAATTCAAAAAAATGAGGAGCTTAGGAACCTCCAGGACATCTTTAAACGTTCCAACATCCAAATTATAGGGGTACCAGAAGGAGAAGAGGAAGAGCAACAAGTGGAAAACTTATTTGAACAAATAATAAAGAAATTCCCCCTTCTGGCAAAGGAAATAGACTTCCAGGAAGTCCAGGAAGCTCAAAGAGTCCCAAAGAAGTTGGGCCCAAGAAGGAACACACCAAGGCACTTCATAATTACATTAGCCAAGGTGAAAATGAAGGAGAGAATCCTAGAAGCAGCAAGAAATAAGGAGACAGTACCTACAAAGGAGCTCCCATCAGACTGTCAGCTGATTTCTCAAGAAAGACCTTACAGGCAAGAAGGGGCTAGAAAGAAGTATTCCAAGTTATGAAAGGCAAGGACCTACACCCCAGATTGCTCTATCCAGCAACGCTTCATTTAGAATGGAAGGGCAGATAAAGTGTTTCTCAGATAAGGTCAAGTTAAAGGAGTTCATCATTACCAAGCCCTCATTTTATGAAATGTTAAAGGGACTTATCTAAGAAAAAGAAAATAAAAACCACGTATAGTAAAATGACAGCAAACTCACAATTATTAACAACCACACCTAAAAAAACAAAAACAAAAAGAAACTAAGCAAACAACTGACACAGGAACAGAACCACAGAAAGGGAGATCACATGGAGGGTTAGCAACAGGGGAGTGGGAGGAGGAGAGAGGGGGAAAAGGTACAGAGAATAAGTAGCATAGATGGTAGGTAGAAAATAGACAGGGGGAGGGCAAGAATAGTATGAGAAATGTAGAAGCTAAAGAACTTATGACATATGGACATGAACTAAAGGGGGGAATGTGGGTGGGAGGGGGTGTGCAGGGTGGAGGGGAATGAAGGGGGTAATGGGGCAACTGTAATAGCATAATCAATAAAATATATTTTAAAAAATTGAAAAAATGAATTTTGTATATGTGTTTGTAGGTGTATGTACATGTTCTGGTGTTTTCTTTTACCTCTCAAGCCAGAAGAGTTCCTATTTATTCCTACCCTGTGTTTCCTCTTTCTGAAGGATGGCAGATTATACCTGCTAAATTAATGTGTTCTCAGAGAACCAAAGGAAACATGCTTTCGTGATAATGGAATCTGTAATTCTTTACTAAATTCTTAGTTTTGGTAAAATTCCACTTTATCAGAATGAAAGTACAGTAAGTTATATAAATCAACTTTTAGCAAATGATATTCTATGCTGACATTTCTGTTCAGGAGTTGGTATTTTATTTGGGAGATAGACATTTGCTGAATTTATTAAAGCAGTTGGCTTGTCTTAAGGGGTCAGCTACTATCAATAAATCCCTTTCTTCTCAAGAAAAAATGTAGCAGCTTCTTGATGGGCTATGGGTCTTTTCTTGAAGAAAATAGTTAAAAAATATAGTGCAATTCACTTATTCACAAGTACTTATTGAGCACCTACTATGTGTCTGACAGCATGCCAGAGGCTTGGGGTACAATGGTGACCAAAACAATATTTAGATGTCTGTGTATGATGAGATGGATATTTTTGATGGAATATGGCCAAAGAGCATGTAGAAGCTGAGGAGTTACACAAATCTGGCTGAATAGAAAGAAGCTCCCACTGAGCCCTCTCTCCCCTCTCTCTCCCCACACTCACCCCTAAGCAAAGCATCATTATGCTTTATTAAAACTGCAGTTCCTATTTTTGTGGAGCCAGAGGAGCTAATAAAAACATAACAGGTCTGAGTGTTGAATGTCTTCTTGACATATGGCAGAACAGAGAAGAACAAAGGGTTGACTGGTTCTGAACCCCACCGACAGGAATGGACCTCTTAAATGTGATGACCATGGAGAAGAAGCCTTCACGACCCAGAAGGCTTCTGTTGTCCTCTGTAAGGCACAAGAATGCTACTGCCACTTGGTTTTGTAAGGGATCAAAGTAACTGAGATGGGAGAAGGGAGGGGATAAGAAGATCTGTTTTGAGAAGGAATGAGTTTTCTTTCTCTGTAACATAGATCAGAGGTTGTTTACCTTGGACTATATCAGAATAAAATGGAGGGCTTGTTAAAACACAGAGGAACTTCTGAATTGGTAGGTTTGGCATAGGACCGCAAAATGTGCCTTTTAAATAAGATTCCAGGTGCTGCTGATGCTGCTGGTCCAAGGACCACTCTTCTCCCCTGATGAGGAAGTTCTCAGCCACTTCACTTGTTCCAACTAAAGGGCAGCTAGTAAGTGAAAATACTTAGGGCACAGATTTAAAGGTGGGAGTGTGAAAAAGTTGGCTAGATTGAATAGAACTGATATTTTTGAGAACTTTCTCATAGAACCAGGCACTTACCAGGAGCTTGAGAATTTCTTAATAATGCCATTGTCATAGTTAACCCCACCACACACCTGACCAATTAGCACCTATCAAGGTGAAGATCAGCTTGTTAACCAAGGAACCAAAAAGAGCTATTTTCCTCACTAAAGAGTTAAATACCATATGCTCACTATCCATTTGTGTGAAAATTTTATTTTTAACACAGGTAGGTATTAAATGCTTCTTGAGATTCAACTCTGAGTAATTGGAAAAGGTAGCACTCCTCTCTAGTAAAAGTCACCTCTTACGATTTTGTTTAGTAAGAATAAGAGTTAATAGAATTGAAGTCTCTACAGAATCCTACTCAGAGTGAACACCATGATTAACAACTAAGGTTCCAAAATTGAGTGCTTTCTTTCCCTTTAGACTGGAAGAACTGGATCAATCTTCATTTCCAATACTGCTTCTCTAACACTTAGCACAGTGCCTTGCATACTGCAAGTGCTCAATAAATTTTGCTAAATAAATTGACCCATCACATATGCAGAGTAGAGCAAATGCCCACAAGTGATTAACGTAATCTAAAGGTCCCCTTCCCAAACAACTGCCTTGACGTTTGAGGATGCCTGTTAAAAACCCAGCATAATACTTGGAAGGGACTGAGTCATTTCATTAACATCTTTATACTGATTACTCCAAAATCAGAAGTGCTTCAATTCTGGGAGGGCTTTTCTTTCTTAAGAATGAAGGTGTAGGGCCAGATCCCTGGGTATGGAATGCTAGGAGGTAGGGCTGCAGAGCTGGCTGGGGCCGGGAAGGAGGAGAAGGTCCCAGGTCAGGGGAGGACAACCTGCGTGCTCAGCAGCCTGGGTGGGAGAAGAGGTAAGAAAAGGGTTATGAAGCCAAACTTCCTCCCTGGAGGACCTGCTGGAGGGGATCCAAGGCAACATTACTTACATGATTTTACTTTTTGAGTGCTTCAGTCTTAGAATCATCGAACTATGGACCTGAGGGACCTAAATTTCTCTGATTAATACTTAAATACCTTTTACCAAACTCCCATCACTTACTGTGATTCTCTTGACTAGACCCTCCCTGAATAAATCTAAAGGCCAAGAATGCAATCCATCAATGGACTGCTCACTGAGTTAAAACATTAGTATTATGCTAGTGATTAATAATACTAGTAGTAGAGGCTACAATTTCTCGGGAGCGCTGCCTTAATCATAGTGTAAACTATGATCCATACACTATCTCATTTAATCCTAACAACCACCAGGTGGGTATGATTATCTCAATCTACAGATCAGCAAACTCGGACTTAGTTTGGTTCACCCAGGTACTCTAGAATCAGAGTGTTTAGTCCAAATCCTTGAACTTGAATGAGTCAGAGAAATTCCAAGCACCTGTTTTATCATCTGTAAAATAATAATGGTCACCTCATTGTGAAGATTCCATGAACTAATATAGGTGGAGACATTTTCAGAGTGCCCAGCACACAGCAAGCCCCCAATCTTCAGGTCAGAGAATGCCAATAGCATAATAGAGATCACAGAATTAGTACAGGATACAGCTAGGTCTCAAACCCAGCACCTTGGACCCCAGATCCATGCCCTGAATTCCCACACTGTCCTGTCCCCTGTTTCCCAATGCACATCTCACAGTACTATCCTTATACACTCTACAGAGGACTTTATCCAGATCTCTTCTCCCCATATAATCCAGGAAGGTTTGATTTTTTAAAAAAGCAACATCTGAGAAAGGAGATAATAGAAACATTCAATCCTATAACCCTCAAGTTGGGTGATGACCTCAGACCAATCCTGGATCTGTCAGGGACCAAAAACATTTTCCTAAAGAGAAATCCTGTTTCCCATGCAAAGTCCATCTTTGGACAAGTCAGTGTTTTACTTTCATAGACCATCCTGTCCCCAAAGAAAAGCCCCACCACCACTTCTGGACTCTGTCCTTAAATGCCATAGAAGGCAGCATGTGCTTAGACCGCAGACCTCACTTACACAGGAAGCTCAGCCAGTGCCTTCCCCAGAAACCACCAGGGACCGCATGCCCGGCTGTCTGCCTCTCCCCATACTCCACTCTGGAGAAGAAAACAATCTGCCTTTAGCAGAGACTCCATAGGCGGCCGGAATAACCTGGCTGAAAGGAACAGCTAGGGCAGGTAGTAAAATGGCTATGTGATAGACAGGCCCATCTTCTGGGAACAGGACAGAGAGGAAAAAACACGGCTGCTTAGAAACCCATGGATTGCAAACTTAATTATCAGACTCTTTCTGGAGAAGAAAATACATATTGTCTGATATGGGTTCACAGGCTGATAAATATTTAATGGACAAATAATGAATCTCAGCATAAATATTTAATGGAGCAACATGAAGGTATACAAGGGTGAGAGTGTGCTTAGGGAAGGAGGCTCTAGACAGGAAGGGAATGGAGTTGGAACAGGAGTAGAGAAAAGTCCAAAAAGTAGCAGTGTCTCTGAGGGGGACCTGGGTCTCCTTAGAAACCAGGATGGTTAGTTCAATAAGAAAAGATATGAGCTGCTTTGCAAAATGCGAACTGCTGTGGAAATGATGGGAGGTAGTACTTTTATTACCACTTTCAATATTTATTTGAAAGACAGCATCAGTCAATGTACCTGGAAGATGGTAACCATTGAGAGGTGGTTACAAGCAAAACAAAAACCTAGGTGGGATGAGGTGAGCATTCCCTTGAGAAATCACAACTGTTTGTACAGGTGTGTGGGTTTTGGAAGGTGAAGCTTATTCAGAAAGAGCAGAAGCAGATGGCGCAGCTACAGGGAAAGGCCTCAGAACAGTTTCTATTTATCTTGAACCCATTACGTGGTCAAGGTTATGTGAGCGCTAGGACCAGAGAACGAGTAAGAATAGATGTGGCCCAGTAATTACAGAGCTCACCATCGCCCAGTGGAGGCTGTAACTCAGAAACCACCATGTAGTGTCATCAGCACCAGGACAAGGAAATACCTAAGGGAACACAAAGATAAACCAAGGTTAAGTCAGGGAAGACTTCCTGAAGGAAGCAGCTTCTGGGTCACACCTTCACGGTGATTTGCTAACACGGTGATCGCCTGTTTACTTGTCTGTCTCTTCCTACCCAATGAAAACCCCCATGAAGAAGGACCCAGGAGTATCAAAGGGGAATCCACATGGTGACAAAAAGAGGTCATGAATGCCAAGGTAAAAAAATTTTTATTTGAATTAATGAATGATCATTAAAGCCAACATACACGTTAACAGGAAGTGTGTGCATATGTGAGTGCACATATGTTTCTAGCCCAGTTGTGCGAAGTGTAGAGCAGGTAGGAAGCAGAGCAGAGAATGCCTCTTCCTGAAGTTCCTTAAAGAACTTTGAAACAGGAACCAAAAATAGACTTAAGCCCCCCTTGCTCCATGTTTTTTTCCACCATCTGTCAGCCCCACTCCCCTGGGGAGAAGCTAAAGCTGACAGCAGCAGAGTGAGGGAACAGGGGTGTGGGTGGGGAACTTTTCTTTTTTTCTGCCAGGATGAGTTATTAATTAGCTTCCCGGAAAGTAGAGGAACAATGAGCTTCAGTCTTCTCACTTGACAAATATTGTACCAGAGAGGTCTGGTAGGTCACCCAAGGTTTCCCAGCCCCTTTCTTCGTAGAGGCAGAGCCAGATTCCTGGGGCTGACTGGGATTCTCTGCACCAAGTCCAACCATCCCACTCAGAAGTGACCCAGACTCTTAAGGGGATGGGATGGTGGATGTTTTAGAGAAGTGAACCAGGGGAGACCTTTGTGGTGGGTGTTTCCAGCTCCTCGGTAAGCCACGCATTTCCTAACCTCCTCCCCAGGAACGAGCCACAGTCCTCGACAAACTCAACAACAGATGCTGTTTACTTCGAGCAGCAGAATCCTTCCAACCCCTGATGCATCATAGGCAACCAAGCTTTTCATCTCCCGGCCTCAGGGCCCCAGGGAGGAGGCGGACAGATGGATGCTCTGCCTCACTCCCTGGAGGCCTGTTCTCATCATTCTAATTTCTTCCACGGAGCCTCAAGCTTGACCTAGAACATGGGAAGAGGGGTGGGGATCAGTTTCAGAGACACCCAGAACTTGCTTCTCTCAGGATCAGAACTCCGATCCCCTCTTTTCTCCCCCAGAAGACCACCAGCATCACCGTCAGGGTCTGCATCTGAGTCCCTTCCTCTGCCTTTGCCTGGTGAGGACATGGAGCTCCAAGTTTCTTTTTTGGTGTCATTTGCCTTCTCCCAACCTAACCCTCACCAACTAACTGCTCATCCAAAGGCAAAACTCCCAAGGCTTATCCATGTTTGATAAAGTCTGAACACTGTCCTGGAGGAGTAGAATCAGAGAAAGGCCCTACACATCATGGCACAGCCCTGCCTTTTACATGAATACTCAACACGTGCCTATCGAGCACCTACATGTGGGCACTGCACCGAACGTGGGACAGCCAGGACCCCCTCTTTCTCATGGGACATAGCTAAGAGGGGAAGAGATGCATTTGATAAATTACTATAGATAATAATTAAATACAATGCAAATGAAATCCAAAGAGACAGCCTGATGTCCTTAGCGTCCTATCGTAAATCTGTACCAAAGCCAGGACTCAGACCTGTCGTCTGTAACCACCCCACGCAGACTCCGAGAAAGCACACCTGTGATAACCTAGGCTAATACTGGATGGGAGGTGTCCATCTCCACCCCAGGAATCCCCCAAGTTCAGCCCTCTTCTCCCTGCAGTGGTGCACCACGGAAAAGTTCAAAATCCTCTCTCCCTGCCTACCACTTATTTCATGATGAAACCAGAGGTGCTACCTTTTCCTCTCCTGCTACTTCTCAGGATGAGACAAGGACCCAGGGGGTCTTCCCTGATGGACAGACCCAAGAATTGTCTTTGGATTCTTAGCAGTCAAGAGCTGGAAGGGGCCTTAATCTTTTGGAGTGCCACACATTTTTTTAACAGTTTCCAACAGAAGTCATAATCAAAATCCCAATATGTGAAGGTAACCAAAGTGAGCTGCCCTGACTTAATTCAAGAGGACCTTCAAGAGTCATGAGGACCCAGTCCCCCTCTCTGGGGCAGCTTTCTCTAAGGAACTTCAGGACCTGAAGGTCGCAGACTGAAAATGGATGATCTGATCTAACTTCTTATTTTGACTAAGTAGCTGTGCAGCATGCCTGGGTATAACTTCTTGCAAATGGGTTATGGATCCATCTGTGAAATGGGGATGGATATACTTATACCCATTCTACAGGGTAAGAATCCAAACTGTCCTGAGGGGCTGGAATCTGAGAAGGACCCTTACATTAAGGCAGAACCCCTTCCTTTTACATGAGGGCCTGATGAGGTCCTGAATACCAAAGCACCGTACAAACCGCCGTGAATATCTATAAAGGAGCACTGTGGTGTTCAAACTCCAGGTCTACCGCTTTGTAGCTGTGTGAGTAAATCCCCCCTGATCAGTTTCCCCATCCATTAAATGAGAACAATAATGGTACCCATGTCATAGTCTCATTGTGAAGTTCAAGTGACATAATGCCTATAATATGTTTCACCCAATTGCTTCAACTGCAGGAAATGCTAAGAAAAAATGTTTGTTTTCAGTCTCATCTCCACCATCAGCATGACCATCACTTTCATTTAAGTTTTTACTCATTTTGAGAAAACCGGACATGAACCTGGAGTGCTATAGCACCAGAATGTGGTAGAAGCCATCTGTGACTACAAGGGGACATTTAATCCGTGAAGAAGGTCAACACAAAATAAGCCTAGTTGAGAGATGAGGAGAGAAATTCGGATCACTTAAACCCAGCCAGATGAGGAAATGTTTATGTTCCAGACCTTTTAGTTAGGGAGCCCCCCAGTATTTTGTTTTAACACCCACACGTGCACGTAGCCACACACACTCAAACGCTACCCGGGAAAGCGGCTCAGGCAGGAGACTGACCTTGCTGGCAGCCCTGGCCGACTGGAGGGCAGCTCGCAGAGCCTGCCCCTCCCGGCACTGCTTCCTTCTCCGCCTCACAGACTGCGTTCTCCAAGCTGCCCTCACCTTCCTCAGTCTCACTCAGAGACACCGGGACCTCTGGTTCTTCTCCCAAACCCAAAGCACACAAACGGTTCCATGGAAATGTGTCTTGGTGAGGGAAGCAGTCCAATTACGGATCCAACGAGCCAGTTTCCACCTAATCTCCCCCATAAAGGCACGTGTG
Source organism: Phyllostomus discolor (assembly GCF_004126475.2). NCBI lineage: Eukaryota > Metazoa > Chordata > Mammalia > Chiroptera > Phyllostomidae > Phyllostomus > Phyllostomus discolor. The sequence goes on from NC_040905.2 coordinate 202,728,261, forward strand.
GCCCCAGCACTCCCGAGCCCTGCTCCAGCGACTGCGGCAGAGGAGCAAAGAGCCCTCCCTGTCTGACAGTTCAAACCCCCTTAATACTGCACAGGCTGGAAAGTGAAATGACTGATACCATGTAATTAGGCCTTAATTATTTATCATTTTTGGTTAATTACTGCCACTTGCAAGTTAACAGGTTGTAAAACTCTTGGGCTGTGTTTATTAAATGTTAGGCGATCATTAGCAAGGAAATGCCATCTTCCCGTGATAATGAAATATCCGTAAAAATCCATGACCGCCAGCAATGCAGGATTTGCGGCCACTTGGGAGACAGTTACATGGATTTATGACTAATTATACATTTTTGGAGTCAGTATTTCCATGTTTGAGAAGAAGACTTGAATAAAGGCGGCCGTGTCTCTGGGGAATCTTCCATCTTTCCTCTGGTGCACAGGGAACGGGAACAGGAGAGGGGTGGGGTGGGAGAGAAAAGGAGGAGAAAGAACAGTGAAGGACAACTCCTGTCTCAAAATACTCACCTCTCCTCGGGGTCACAGTGTCTAAAGGCCTGCCATTAGAAAACCATTCCTAGAACTATAATAGTATCCAAACTGCAGATGCCCCCCAGAAAGTCAATGTCCCTGGGAGAAGTTCTTTATCATTAAATGGACAATGTACCTTTGCATAGCCCTTATGAAAAAAAAAAAAACACCTGGTAGTTTTCACAAAAAGGATGAATTCCATATGAGTCCACAGACACACAGAATGGGCATGAAGCCGCAGAAGTAAAGGCAGGAGAACTGGAGCAGAGGAAGTGAAACCACAGGCACACCTCAACCGCGGTCACAGACTACTTACACACTCTGAAAGCAGCCTTGGAAGGCCAGAAGGAGTTCTTGACAAGGGAATTGGATATGAGAAGGCAAAACCCATTTCACAGGAAGATCTCTTCAAAGAATTGAGGATGTTCCGTCTGGAAAGGCAAAGCCTGCCTGAATAGCTTGACAGCTATCTTCCGTGTGGTTTGCAAACAAAACTTACTCTGTGTGTCCCCAGAAGGCAGAGCCAACGGATAAATGCTGCTGGGAGGAAAGCTTCAGCTTTAAAATGTTTGAAAGGGTGAGAGGTGTCCACCAATGGAATGAGTGAGTTCACCTTCTTTTTTTTTTAAAGATTTTTATTTACTTATTTATTTTTAGAGAGGGAAGGGAGGGAGGGAGAGAGAGAGAAAGAGAGAGAGAGAAACATCAATGTGCAGTTACTGGGGGCTGTGACCTGCAACCCAGGCATGTGCCCTGACTGGGAATCAAACCTGTGATGCTTTGGTTCCCAGCCCGCGCTCAATCCACTGAGCTACGCCAGCCAGGGGAGTTCACCTTCTTAAAGGTCTGTAAGCAGGACCTGGATCATCACCTGAGGTGGTCATCATTTAAAGATACTGTGGAAGAACTCTTTTACTAGAGGGATGACTGAATGAAAGAGATTTAAATGTTCAAGTTCTATGAATTTGAAGTCGTTAACACTTTAGTGTCAGCTATTTGATGCCGTGTCTTTCCCTGGCACTAGGAGCTGGGGACAGTAAGAGTCCTCTGGGAACTAGAGGTTGGGGTAAAGAGATATTGAAAGATTGAAAACACGTACAGAGAGTGATAGTGTAGATAGCTAAAGCCAGTGCGATTTTGGACCAGTTCTTTTTGTTGGGAGGGAATGACGATATTATCTCCCAACTGTTGAATGGCCAGAGTCTGGAATGAGATTTTATCATTGTTGATGGAGGAGGAGGAGAAGAAACTTCAGTCCCAGGGCCTCTGCTAACCCACCCTGGATCCTCAGTTATGTTCTCATCCCAGCCCCGAGTGTCTCCGTCTGGAAGCAGGGGGCTGAGCCTGGTGGTCCTTCAGGACCTGTCTATGCCTAGCATGAAACGGTTCTGGGTTCCAATGTGGGAGTGATTCTGCGCCCTCAGCCCCTCCACTAGACCTACCTGTTTCCTCACCCAGCAAGCACAGAAAATGCTGCCTGTCTCTAAGCTGCCTCACGAAGATGCCATAAGGAATAATGAGGCTATTTGTCGCTCCTCTGAGCTCGGTGTTGAATGTTCAATCACCATCGAGAGGTACTTGTACGCAGACATTTCAGGTATATAATATAATATTATGAGCATGGAATACATAAAAAGATTTGTAATTAAGATAAAGAATCAATCAACCTGCCCTTTCTGTTTTATAATCTCAGCCCAACCAAATGACAAGTGGCTGCGTTCAAGGTCATAGAATACTTATATGTATTCGTGGATTTATATATTTAAGATTAAATAGAGCCTTCAATTGAAACAAAAAGGCATGGCAATCAGTCACTGATTCGGCCAATGCACAGGGACTGGACACAGCACAGGGTACCATGAGGCAGGGGGGCAGAGGCGGATGTGCTCTCTCTCTTCAAAGATCTTCCAGTCTAGTGGGAAGTGTTGGAATTGTGCACAAAGAGCTTCTATCTACCAATAGAGGATGGCCGCTTATTCTAGGGCTCCCTGCCCAGTGCAGTAACTGGCACACAGTAGGCATTCCCAAATGGTTTCATGAATAAATCCTTGCATGAAAGTTTTCTGGGCCTGTGAAGAGCAGTACTGTTAAAGCACCAGAGGAGGTCAGAGGAGGAAAATATTCCTGCCAGATGAGGAACTCAGAGAATCCTTCATGGAGAAGTTTGGCTCTTGAAGCCTCGGAAGGAAGAGAAGAAGGAACATTCCTGTTGGTGGTTTCCACAAGGCCAGTGTCACAGAGGCAGGAAAGTGTGGGGCAAGGGCACAAAACTCATTCTGGTAGCCCCATCCCCTCTTCTCTTGCCCATTCACTCGGGCTAAGCTGACTCCTGGTCTATATCTCTGCCTCCAGTTTCCTCAGAGCTGATCTGTCCTACCCACCGTTGCTGGCCTGCCTTCCTGAAGCACAGTTATGCTCATGCCCCTGCCCTTGTCAGAAGCACATGCTGACTCCTCACTACCAGCTGAGTCAAGTTCAAGCCCCCAGGACAGCAACCTAAACCTCTGTGATCTGGCTGTTGCGTTTCTGAATGAACTTACTCATGCTCTGTCTCACTCAGTCCCTGCTAGACAGACTGCCCTGCTCTCCATTATGGATAATCCTTTGTTGCTTCCTTGTCTCTACTTGTACTCTTCTTTATATATGAAAACCTTTCTCTTAATACCTTAAGGTCCAAATTTTATCCTCACCTCAACGTTCAAATTTGGTGCCGCCTCTTCATGAAACTTGCACCTGAACTCCTGTGGAAGTCATCTGTGAACTCCTGTTCTAGGCCGGCATCACTTACAGCTCATGCTTCCTGTCCCAGCTAGTTAGATGGGCGCATTTTGTCTTTCCCATCAGACGAAGTAAAATTGCCTGGAAGACAATCTCCCTGAACTTATCTCAGAACTGGGACAAGAGCAGGTGCTCAATGTGAATGTAGTAGATTGCTCAGGTTTCTGCCAAATACTCCAAGATTCCCCAGTGGCTATGTGTGTACCACTCCATTATTTTCTGGCCAAGACTGACCAATAGAAAGGCAAAGAGAGCTGATAAGGTGAGCCCATTAGAGTCCTGCTGTAGGGATCAGAATGAAGAAATGGAGTGATGGAAGACACCTGGAGATGCATCTTCCCGTGGTGGGCTCCAAGGAGGAACACAGACATCTAACTGCTGAAGTCCCTAGAACTGCCCTGTTTTCTCTGTGGGGTTTTGTTTGGTTTCTGCTAATTCTTATGTCTATCATTATATTGGTCTGCTAGAGCTGTCACAACAAAGTGCCATGAGTTGGGTGGCTTAAACAACAGAAATGTATTGTCTCACGGTTCACGAGGCTAGAAACCCAAAATCAGGGAGTCAGCAGGGTCCGTTCCTTCTAAGGGCCGTGAGGGGAGGGTGTGCTCCAGGTCTCCCTCCCTGGCTTATCAGTGGCCATCCTCTTCCCGTGCATTTTCACAGGGTGTTCTCTCTGTGTGGGTCTGTCTCCATGTCTCAATGTCCTCTTTTGATGAGGACATCTGTCATATTGGATTAGGGGCCCACCAGGCTACAGTATGACCTCATCTTAGCTTAACTGATGACAACTGCAATGATTGCATTTCCAAATGTGGTCACCTCCTGAGGCACTTGGGATTAATAATTCAGTGCATAAATTTTGCGGGGGAGACACAATTCAAACCCATAACAATCTTTTTAGTTCTTGTAGACTAAGTTATTTTGGTAGTATTCAAATACTCCTCTTTTTCTTAAAATATTCAGAATGTGATTGTTTGTAAAAAAAAAGAGTTTGACAGATAAAGTGAGTGAGTGAATAAATGAACAAGTAGGTGAGTTAGTAGATAGATAGATAGATAGATAGATAGATAGATAACTGGGTGGGTGGATTGATGGGTGGGTGGTGGGGAGTAAGAGAGTCCACATGGCCACAGCCTGGCTTTGTGCCCCATCCATCCTCTCTTTTCTTTGTATCCCTCTCTAAGTAGGAGTTGTCAGTTCCACGGGTCAGGGCTGGACAAGCAAAGGGTACACTAGAACCCATCCTTGTCACCTCCTTTTTGTAAATTACCAACTGGGGAATATTTCATTACATCCAATCACAAGAAGGATGAGACATGGTCTCCTTTGCTAAGCCTACACTCCTCCAGGGAATGAGACAGAACATCAATTACTTAGGAGAAAAGTCACATTTTATTCAGCCAGGGAACATGATGGGGTGGGGGAGTCAGGGAGATGAATGTGGATATGAGCTTTTCATGGTCTCTGCTGGGGGAGAAAAAGCTGTCCCTCAGCTCATTTTAACAAATGCCACTGAGTAGTGACTTTCCCCAGAGGCCTGAGTCTGTTCTCTCTTTCTAGCATATTAATTGGAAACTGGAATCACTGTTGGAGGAAAGTAGAGTCCCCACCTCCATGACTGTGCCCATGGAATACAGAACCCCAGAGAATCTGGAGGAGCCAAGGAGCAGCCTTAACCACTTCCTAGGTCTTCTGTTATGACCCGAGAGCATCCCACCAAAGGGTGATCTGCATCCCCAGTGGTATGCAGAAGGACTCCCTATGTGGGGGCACACTAAGAACCTGTCACACAGCCTCATGCACAGATGCCCCCTCCACATCCCATTGCTATTCTGCTGCAGAGGCACATTTTGTAGAGGCAGAAATAGGATACAGTTACATTTATTTGACAATATGTCCTCTCTCAGCCACCTCAGCCAGGACAAGAACTTAGTTAGGTACTCTGCTTCTCAATTAGGTCTTCTTATTACTACCCCAAGTAATCTTGTATGTCTCTTTTTATTAATCTATTACATGGGTATAATATCTCTATCCTACCTTCCCTGAGATTCTACATTTACATGGATAATGAGAAAGGTCCTTGTAAAGTAAACCAATGAAAGAAGTTGTGTGAGAATTTAAAGAAGCAACAATGGGGAGAGTTTTGACTTGATTATGGGGAGGACCGTGTTCAATTTTTAAGGGAAGTGATCCTGTACAATTCACCATCCAATGCAACCCAAACTCCTGTGTCTGTGCGTATCCACCAAGGAACCCCTGACGGAACAGCTAACTAGGGCACTGATTGTGGAAACCAGAATAAGTCCAATTTGGATGAGACATAGAGCACATTTTGGGAAACATCTCCAAAATAGTTTTCAAGTGGGATGGTGATCAGCTGTTCCCCTCTCTGCTTAGGAAGAGGGGAACTACCATGGGAATTTAGGTACTAGGTGTAGGAGAGATTATGTTGATTCTAGGAAGCTGTGGTTTCAAAGGGGCAGAGAAGGAAGAGAGGGTCATGGACTAAGCAAGAGGATCACCCTTTAGTTACCTTTATAAAGAAAATCTGGCCATGGTGTCCCTGTGGTTACCACCCTTCAGTGGCTCCTCACTACCATTAGTATAAATTCAAAACCAATTAGCTTGAAGTTAACTGGCTTCTAGTATCTTCTCTTGCCTCATTTCTTGCTATGCCTTGGTTCACACTGTACTGTCCAGCATCACAGATCTCCTCATATTTCACACACATACCCCTCACTGCCTTTACTTCTGTGCTTCCTGCTTCACAGAGAAACATTTACTTCCTCTTAACCTGAATAGCTTCTTCTTACCCTTTAAGACTCAGCTCTGCCTTTATTTCCCAGCAAGACTTCCTGTACATTGGTATTCCTATGCAGAAAAGGATGTGTACTCTGCAACATCCCATGTACATGCTACAACCCATAATTGTTATAAATATACAAGATCTCTTCTCTACAATATATGACAGAAACTTCTAATCTTTCGCTTTTGGACATCCTGTGTGATCCCAGGGCAGAAAATGGTCTGGGGATGCTAAATATGTATTAGCATCCCTAATACTGATTTATTATTTCAGCAACACTTCAGAGTATGACGTCTGATCACTGTTGGTTAGAATCAGCTTTTTCATGGTCACCTGGATCTGGGATGCCTTTGGTAGCCCCACTTCACGACCAGGAGTTATTCATTGCATCAGGCCTTGGGGTCAAGGGCAGCCTTCATGATTCAGAAACCTAGGATGTTACTTCAGAGATTGATCTCTTTTCCCAAATCATCTTCTACATTCATTCAAGTGCTGGGAAAGCTGATGCTAACGGTGGAGCTACAGTCAGGTGGGCAGCATGCAACACCCAAATGCCACAGTGGTATCTGAAGCCCACATGAAGTGTAGGGACTCATTCTGTACATCGGACACTGTGAGAGGAGGGTGCTCAGAGTACAGATAGGCAATGGGAGTGGAAGGTCCACGCAAGAGATGGCAAGGTCATGGCACTCGCACTAAAATTCAGGGAAAATCGTTCCATTCCTTGGATGGAGAAAGATGACATAAAAGCTATCCATGACCTTATAAGGAGAGCTGGGTTACAGGAATAAAAAAAATTGTGAATAAATGCATAAATTGCTCATAGGGACCAGGGCTCTGCTATAGACTTCCATTAAAGTACAGAATGCTGCTGTCCGTGGTGCTGAATCCTCACTCTGACTAGAATACAACTCACCATTCTCCACCTCAACCCGGAGAAGCTGCCAGGTACATACTACCTCTCCACTCATTCAGGCTCCATTGCAGCCATTATAGCAACATGTTATAATTTCTGTGTTTACATTCTGTCTTTCTCTGTAGATGTGAACCCCCTGAAGCAGAGGGTATGTCTTAATCACATTTGTTTTGCTAGAATAGCACTAAAACCAACCATCCATTTCGCAAATAAACATTTAAGCATCAGCTATTTACAGGCACAGTACTCTAATTCTAAGAATGCAAGGCAAAACCCAAAATATGATAGCTAGCCTCAGGACTCTTACAATCTAATGGGGGGAAAAAAGCAAGTAAACAGGGAGTACTATAATACCACGTGGTTAAGTGTTATGATAGAGCAAAGTGTCTGGGACCATAGGAACACAGAGGAGTAACCACAAACCCAGTCTTTAGACTCAGAAAAGGCTTTTAGAGGATTTTCCAGGTAAGAGGAAACAAAAGTATAGGGATTAGCCATAGGAATGGTGAGACCGGAGAAAATGTAGGTGAGGAAGATTTTCAGGAATGGGGAATGTCAGGTGCCTTGGCTCAGGCAAGAAAATATGTGAGCAGAGAGTAGTCCAGGGTGGGTCACAGAGGAGCCAATGTATTTGTGATTGGACAGGTGGCAAGTAATGTTAATTTTATTCTATGCACAATTAAAAGACACAAAATAGATGTTTGCAAGGGAATGCGTGAGTAGACTAGACATTGAAAAATCACATGCTATGGGTTCAATTCATATTTATTAAATGTAGGAATGAATACATGAACAGATGAGATTCCGGGAATGTTTTCCCTAATAAAACACATGCGATGTCATTACTTGCCGGGACAGGAAGCAAAGGGGAGGCTGCAGAGTGCATCTTAAGCTTTAGAAGGTGAACGTGACTGGGCTAGCTTCTGGGGACAGCTTAGTTGCTGCATAGGGTCGAAGTCAGAGGATAAATTAAAAGGCCCCACGTGCTGCCTTACAATTCAATCATTAGACTACAGTACATCAAGTACAGAACACACAAGGATGGTGAAAATGAGATGTAAATCCACTGCAGGATAGTTCAGCTTGGGTTGACCAAAAGTTCAAGACAATTTAGTGATCCTTATTGAATAGTTCAGTGGAAATTAGAAAGGTCTTGAATTTATTCCAAACCCCAGGGATGGCAACCCTAAGGAAAACATACACTCTTTTAGAATCAGTTTTTGGTATAGTCCTGGGACGTCAAATCATACAGAATGGGTGCTGTTGAAATTCCATTCAATTTCAACATTTCCTGAACCCCCCAAATAGTCAAGGTTCCATATTAGGCCTGAAGGAGAGAGAGATATAAGACAAGAGTTACTCTATGCAGGGAGTTCACAATCCCAAAATGGGAGACTTTTAAGAAACATAATCTTACAACTGCAAGTCCAGGTTGAATAGACTAAGAGGGAGAATAATAACAGGAAATTATTCTCTATTAGAGGAAATGAGAATGTTTTACAGTGAAGACATGACATTCTCCTGCGTCTTTCATGTAGGATTCTGATAGACTGAAATGGTGTGGTCAAGGGAGGGCGTTCTACGTTGGGGAAATTGGTTTGCATAGGCACATGGCTGAGAACCCAAAGGGCGCATATCATTGTGGGAAGGGGTGCTTCCACTGTGATGGAGGGGATGAAAATGAAAGTTAAAGGCAAATGAGGCTGGGAGGAAAGTTTGCAGTCAGACATGAAGGTTCTTGCAGCTCATGCCTGGCAGTTCAGCCTTTATTCCCTGGATGGAGGGGGAACCACCTGGTGTGTCTGAGTATGAGACTGACACGGCCAGAGGACAATGTCTCTCCAGAAGTTTGATGTGCATGATTCTGAGAAAGGAGGAGTTTGGACCCTTTAGTTTCATTCTCCTTCCTGCAGAGAACCAATGTTTAGAGGCAGGTAATGCCATCCACTCCCTGTTCTTCTGCTAGGCAGCCCTGGGACCCCATGGGTTCTCACTTCATTACAGAGGGGCTGCAGCACCAAATGAGCCGTCCCCTACAAATGGGTCTGGCTGCATCTGGAGTCAACCCATCAAGCAAATGAATGAGCAGCTTGCCTCTCACATTTGGACAAAAGACCTGCAGCAATGGCAGCCAGAGGCCCAGCAGGCCAGAGCGAAGATGCAGGTGGCAAGATAAGAAAAAGCCCCGTGGGAGATACCTTGCACAGTAAAGAAGAAGGGAGGAGCAGGGAACATTGGAGTAACTGGCATCCCTCAGTCCTCATTTGCAAGCAGCCACGCCTATTATGGTGGGACCAGGAAGGCTTTATTGGACTACAGTGGCCCAAGTATTCATCTGGGGATAATTTTCTCCAGGATGGGGAGCCAGGTCAGGTGCTGTTTATCATTCTCACTCCTCTGACTTCACTTCTTCCTTCGAAGACCCAAGGGAGGAAACACAAATAGGTGACAAATGGTTCCTTTCTCTGGGAATAATTTAAATCGGCCACCATTGTCTCAGAGATTATTTCTCTAGACCTCAAAATGAGATGCAAATTCAGGACTGTCAAGCAGTCCTATCCTTTAAGGCAACAATCTTCCAATCCTGCTAACACTTCACTCAATTTCAACTAATGGTTTTATTTTTGACCACCTATTTGTGTGGCCAGGGAACAAGCTAGATGTCATCGCATGCCTTTTCTCACATAGAGAAAAAGATATAATGAAAGCCAGGTCAAGCAAAAAAAAATTTTTTTATGTTTTACAAAAGATCTCAAAGAATTCCAAGCTGAGCTCAAATAGAATAAATAGTCCAAACTGTTCCAATAAAATTTCAATTCTATGATATATTCACAGAAAAGGTCATAAAATAGACTGAAAACAATTTTGCATGCTAATAGACCTCATCAGAGCATTGGGACCTGCCTGTCTTTTTTATTTTAGTACAGAACATGGGCCTATCTCTAATTACAGAGGACAAAAGTCTGGACTTCTTTATCCTAAAGATGCCAAGAGCTGCTGATTTAACTGGAACGAGGAAAGGTCAATAGGTGATAATGTTTTCCAATGTGTGATGAAATATTTTTTCCAGCTACAGGACACAGAGTAAGCAATGAAAACCAATAGCTTTTTTTTTTTCTTTTTTAACTCCTCATATAAAAGTCTCTAACCCAGCACTGAGCACACCAACCCTCTTATGCCTTAACCTATATCAGAGTTCTTTATTCATGGAAGTAAAGTGAGGCTGGGGGTCTTGAACATCCCCCCCAGAAAACAATCCTTGCTATGGTTAAGAATAATCTGAGGTTCTTATAAAATACATATTCCTGGGCCCCAGCTCCAGAATTTATAAGGGCCAATTGGTTGCAGTCACCCAAGACACCTGATTCCTAGTCCACTGCCTTTCTAGCTACATCCTGTGCCCAGACCTGACCACCATGCAGCTCTGTTCTGGAGGTGTATCCCTATGTATCTTCTCTCCTTTACCTTCTCACTCCCCTAAATGAGCTGGCTCCAAAAGTGAAATTGGCTCCTAGAAATCAAGCTAGGGAATAACCTGACTATTTCTTGCCGAGAAGTAATAATTATGGCCCTGGAAGGATGCAATCTGCATACATTATTGCAAGTTATGCCAACAGAATGTCAACATTTGTCGGGAGGAATCTTGAGCAGCAATTACTCCAGGTCCTGGCCTGGCATTCTGAGACAGACGTGGTGGTGCTAATTGCAGCAAAGGTGAACTGGCAGGTAGTAGGCGGCGGGTTACACAGAGGGAAGATGGACAGGGAGCCACAGTCTTGAAGGTCAGGGGATAGAAATGAACTTGGAGCTGGATGTGTCATGGGAATCATGGTGATGGAGCTGTTTTCTACTAAGATGGCAGGGAGGCCCGGCATAGGCATATTCACTTTTTGGCACCAGGTTTTCCCCCACTGTCAAGTGTCCAGTCTCTCTTAGACACTGAGGACATTTAAGACCTTAATGTCTTCATTGTAGGGGGCAAGGAAAAGTGATACAATCCACAATCTATCCATTCATGCGTCCATCTGTTTACTGAGCACCTACACACACCTGCCACCGTGTCAGGGGCTAGAGATTGAGAAGAGAAATGGGTTCAGTTCTTTCTTGTAGTCTGGAAAGACAGACCCATAAACACACCATTCCAAAATAATACAAGGTTTGTCCAGAAGGTATCCAGCCATGTAATGAGAACAATAGAGACATTAGGACAATGAGGCCTCAGTCCCCTTCAAATTAGACACCTTAGGATTTCTCACAATTCTCCCAATCACCATGACTTGTCCCATCATATTTTCCTGAATCTCATTGATGGTCTGAAATCTCCTCCTTCAAAGGTTATTTTAGTTTTGGGAAAAGCCAGAAGTCACAGGGCACCAAATCTGGGCTGTAAGGGGGCAGAGTCACCTGAGTGAGTTGATGTTTCGCCAAGAAACTCTGCATGAGACATGATGTATAAGCAGGTATGATGTCGTGATGCAGCTGTCAATCACCAGTTGCCCATAGCTGTGGCTTTCTGAATCATCCAAATAGTTTCTCTGGAGGAATGCTCAAGTTATTTTTTTTCAAAGAGAGATTAAATATCAGCTTTAATACATTGTTAAATGAAAAAGCAAATTACAAAACAGCATAAATAGAATGCCACCATTTGTATAAAAAATGAAAAACACATGTATATAATATGCTTGTAAATACACGGATTATCTCTGGAATGATACATGGTAACTGGTAACTGTGGTTACTTTTTTTTAAACAAAAAATTTAATGCAGATTTGTTGCTCTACTCATTCGGTCATGTTGAATGTGACGGCCACACAGTGCACATGCTCACTCAATGGCATCTACCACCTCCACTGACTAGTACAGTAAAGTGGTCATTGTTCACACATGCACATTCCAGTCCACTCTCCTTGGCTGCCAGGTTACACTGATATTGTGCAAACTGTTCTCAGTATATTAACAATGGCTGGACTTTTTCTAGAAAGATCTCATGTGCTAAACATTAAAGCAGATAAACTTATAAAATGATCTGAGAGAACGGTGAAAGTAAAGAATGGGGAGTGGGGAGGAAGAAAGGATACATTTCATGAGGGAATTAGAATTCAAGTGCACTTTAAAGAATGAAATGAGTGGAAATTTACCAGTGACAGAATTCTTAGGTGGAAAGAGGGCATTAGTTTACATGGAAGTAAAAATGAAAACTCCACCACTTGTAATAACCAGTAAGAACTAAATGGGAGCATATAAAAATACAAAGCATGTAAAATACAGATATAATAATACCAAAACATGTATCCAGAGATTTGGCTGAGTGAAAGGGAAAGGAAGTTAAAGAGCTTAGTTGTGCTCCAGTCTCTGCCACATTGGAAAGGTAATGGAGTTGACTGAGTAACTTCTAAGTGATATAGGTTATTTTAAAGGCAATATCTTACTCAATATCCAGATAATCTTGTCTTAAGCCATTTTGCAGTTGAAGAAACTGTCTAGAAGTTAAAAATGTTGCCCCAAGTCACACAGCTACAAAAGGCCCAAATCAAGAGCAAGTCTTTTAGATCCCCAAGGCCATGCTTCCCCCTCTTCCCCAAGTCACTGCCTAGACAAGCCACCTAAACACCAAGGCTTTGTTTTCTTATTTGTAAATGAAATTATTGGATCAGTTCTAGTTTTTTCACTCGTCTCCTAAAGTGTCACTGAAGTGCAGGAAATAAGTGAAAGCTACTGTGGGGGCCTGGGCAGGGGCAGCCAGTCAACAAAGTGGCCAGCCTCAAACAGATGCTTCCTTGAAGTCTCTTGTTTTATTTATACTAAAAATTATTGAGAACCTTTCAATCTTCTCTCTACTATATCCTTATTTGAATAGACATGTGTCAAATTGCATGTAAGTTAAATTCCTTCTTTTCTTCTCCCAAAGAACCGCACTCCAGGAAGTGCTGGCCAGGAGCTATGAGAGTAGAGGAGGAGGAGTCAGCAGGACCATTTCCCCTAGCAACCAAGTTACAGGGAGCCTCAAAGTTTTTACCAAAAATTTGGTCCTTTGTGCAGGGGAGTAAGGTGATACCTCATCACAAAAGGAGCTCCTAAAGGGAATCCAACAACCCCTAGAATGACCTGAATCAGAGCATGGGTGACCAGAATGGTCTTAAGTGTGGAGGTGAGGGAGCTTAAAAATACGAAATGTTCCCTGGTCTCCCTGAAGCCCCCAGGAGCCCAGGCTCCGGCCATACCTGGGCTGTGGATTCCTGCTGGGAACACATCTCCAGGATGGAGGAGTACAGCTCCAAATGACCTTCAAAAGGTCCTTGCAGTGATGTGCTTCCTCATCACTGTGAAAGTCTTTCACTTTTCGAAATTCCTGAGCTTAAACAACTGTAGTTCTGGGGGAAGAGTTACACTTACACTCAATGGGATGAGGAGACATGAAAAGGAAAGCAAGACAATGTATGGTTCCACCACTGATAGTGTGACCTGAGCTCTGGGAGTTTCAGCTTCTTCCCTGTATAAGACAAGACCCAAATCACATGATCACAAAGGCTGTTTTCCAATAAAGATATAACCAATGATTAAATCTACCAGCTAAGCTGAGATTCTGTGCTAGAAAGGTGAATTTGTATGGGACACCAGGACATTTAGGAGGCTGAAATAATTTCACAAGGTTGGCTACTTGTGTTGAAGTTTACCTCTGGGGCCACGGCTCAGAGTTTGAATTGGAGGTGGCTGCTATACCTGTCCCAGGTCCCAGGCCATGCAAAGTTTAAGGGAGAGAACAAATAGTAGGACTCAAGGGGATCCACAGCACTAACAATCATGTCCTCAAACCCAGTGGGAAGAATAAGGAAAGCGGGCTTAATTAATGACCCAGCAGCCCTGGATGAGCAGAAGCTACCTGGGCACTGGCAGCTTCCAGACTCTGACACCTTCACACAGGGGAGGGTCCAGGGCGCTGACCCAGGCAGTGCACGTCTGTGACAGAGCATGCCTACTACCTGGGCTGACACATCTTAATTAGTTTCTGTCCCTCAGACTGGGCTACTTTTCTCCCCAGGACGTGTGACTAATTCCTTCAAAGGGATCAGCTACTGGCGAGGAAAAGCTTCATCATGATCAGTAGCTGACTCAAGTGGGGTCAGAATGTTGACTTAGAAAATTACAATTTTCCTCGAGTCTGAATAAATCCAGTACCAGATCCAGGCCTTTCAGGTTTAGAGAATTTAATTTAGAGCAATTGATTTATCCATTGTGGACAGGTGGACTCTATAAAGTATTTTTTGAACAGGATTTACAACGTGTTTTTCTCCCCTAACATGGTTTTTAAAAAGAATACCATGGTTGCTGACAAACTTCCTGGATCTTTACAGGATCCATTCCCCATTAGACAACACTCCTGTCAAGAAACAAAAGGTCAGAAAATGGTGTCATGGATAAAGAAAAGAGGGAGAGGCAGCTATCACCAGCCACCCCCAAGAGGGCCCGGGGACTGGGCTCTGGAGAAGGTTGGCTTTGATTACTTGCATGTCTTCTTCAAAGCACAGCCAGCAACAGTGGAAAGAGAAGAGAAATTGGAAGTCCAGGATAAATTCAAGTTCCTCACTGATATTTTTTAATTGGGCCGAGAATCGGCATAATTAGGCAGAGATTTGGTCCACGGGCTATTGTTCGCTGATCCTGATCTCAAGTGATCTCAAGTATGTCACCATACTCTCCTCCTACCATAATTGGCTATTCCATTATGTTTAAATATCTAATATATAGCTCTCTGGGGAAAAATATCCCCCAGATACACAGCACCAGGAATTTATGCACCGGATAGGGCACGGGCACTTTGCACGTATCATTTCTCTCATTTGCCGCCATATCAGTAAGGAAAGTATTACTATCTTGATTCGCTAAAGATGGATGTCCTTGGCTTTTGGTAAACAAGAAGCCTTAGCCCTGCCCCTAAATTAAGAGTGGCCATGTGACTTGCTTCACCTAATAAGATGTGAGCACATATGTTAGATGTCATTCCTAGAAGGAAACTTTTTATCATAGTGACCAGTTCTTAGAGCCAGCTGATTTGGAGGCAATCTGAATTCTGAACTGGCAAGGAAGGATCTACTCTAAAGGGTTGTACAAAGTCTGCAGTGGGCTTCAAATGAGAAAAAAATAAATTGTGTTATATGAAGCCATTGAGATTCTGGTTGTTTTTTGTCATTGTTACTGCAGCATAACCTAGCCTGACCTCGCTGAAAAAGAAACTGAGGCTCAGCAGGCAATGAGTAACTCATTAAGGATACACAGCAAACATAAGTTAAGTAGCCAATGTAGGATAAAGCCCAAATCATTCTGACTCTAAAGCCTGGTTTCTTCTCCACTGTGAAATTTAAAACATAAAGAAACCTGTGTTCTTCCAGGGAAAAGGAGCCACAATAATCTTTTCCAAACCGTAATTTGCATTTACGTTGAAGTAGAACCCTGAATCCTTTCCTTGTTCTCTAGGGCCCTGCATCATTCTTCCCTTGCATGCCTTCCCACAGTCCCCTCTCTTGTCCCCTCTGTGCTTCTCTTGCTGTGGTCCAGTCACCCTGGACTCCTTTCAGCTCCTTGAACTTTCCAAATCCTTTCTTAGGGGCTGACTTCACATACACAGTCCCCTAAGCCTGGGGTGTTTTCACCTCCAGCTGGCCTAACTGGCTCCTCTTACCCTTTAGGGCCAACTTAAATGTCCCTTCCTAAGAATCATCTACTGTAACCACACTCTAGTAATAGCTCCCACCCCCGACACCATTACCCTCTGCTACTGCATCCTCCTCCATTCCTTCTTAGTATTTACTTCAGCATGGATCTGTGTATGTGTTTGCTTACTTGCTTATTGTCTGTCTTTCTCAAGAGCTTTCTCAGACCTCTGCCACATTCCTTTAGCACTATATACTAAACACTGTACTCTGCACAGTACTCAAAGCACAACAGGCCTGCAACTCTTTATTTACTGGCTGAGTGAAGGTCAGCATCAGGTTTAATAATTATTTCAGTTAGAGAGGTGGACAGATAAGGGGTTCAGAGAGCCAGCTTTGCCATTTGCTAGCTATGGGATTCTGAACAAACGGGTTTATTTCAAGTTGCAGTGATCCAGTGGTGACAGAATGAAAATGACTTCTCTGACGAGTTAGAAATTACCATGGACCGGCCTTTACCCTAGGAATCAAGTAATGGAGTTCCACTTACAGAACTCAAACATGTTGGATATGATCCAGTAGTAGTCTGAAAGGAATAATTAACATATCACTTCTATGATAAATAACACCAAATCTGTATTCATTCAATATCTATTAAAGGCATCACTAACCATTTATTGATTTTTTTTAAAAAGACCATACTAATTGAATAAAAAGTTAGACCCCCAAAAGCAGCAAGCCAGATAGGGAAGCAGTGTCTGACACTTTCTACAGGTATGGCCAGGGTAAAGGTGCGAGACATCTCTGAACCCATGGGCGGGCGTGCACACTCATGCTTATTTAATCTACAAAGATGGAGATAACATCCACCCATATCATAAGGTTATAAAGAGTAACAGTAAAAGTGCTAGGGAATTGGTCAAGTTCTTGACAGAGGCACTATGGTTTGGTGGGTTATTCACAGGTTCTGTAATTCTACAGACTTCAGGTGGAAAAGTCTACACCACTCTCTGGCTGTGTGATTGAATTATTTAACTTTCCCAAGCCTCATTTTTCTGTAACATGGGAGACAATAGCCGCCACCTCCCCTGGCTCTCACAATAGTTAAAGATGACAGGTGTAAGATACATGGCAATAATAGGGTGCCTGGTACTGATTGTCATTGTGATGTTAGACATGCATTATATAGGGCAGCTAAACAACATGGTAGTGGTGGGTAGCTTTAGGCTGCGGATTTGTTGGGCCCATGAAGGAGCCCAGCTTCTAGATTCTTCAGAAGCTGGTGGATGCTTCTTCACTCCCTGCGTCTGAGATGTTCCAGTGTGACAGGGACATACGCTACTTCCAGGCCTCAGCTCCAGGTCTCCAGGGAAGCAGCAGCACAGCAGGGTGGGGGCTGGACAGCTTCCACAGGGCCCTAGAAAAGAGCTCTGTGTTCCTCCCCTCCCCAGATGTGTTATGGAAATAGGAGGCTTTAATTACTCTAAGTAGCTCAGCCTCTAGCCTCTTAACAGGAGTGCTCACAACTGACTCTTGGAGGCAACTGACTCTGAATCTGGCCATCAGGGTGCCTTGGAGAATGTTGCGTGGGTCACCAGCCAGCAGTGACCACGGAACGCTGTGGATGGCTCGCCGAAAACACGCAAGAAAAAACATGCACAGATACAAACTTTCTGTGGAGAAGTAGGGATGAAATGGCCACCCCCTCTAGTGGGGAGCACGCCGATTTACCGTCCATCCCTGCTTTTATTGGGCTCATTTTGCATAATAATTCAGGTAAAGTACAGTACTCATTAGGGGGAAGTAAGGAACCATAGAAAACAAGGAAATCTGAGGGTCTGTTTTGAGTTGGGGTCAAAGAGCTGTAAGACTTTGAGGAACAAACTAACTTCCTCCTTGGACCCTTCTCATTAAACTGAGAGCATTCTAAATAAAGAAGGTTTCACAGTAATTTACATGTTCTTTCTTAGGCCTGATCACCCAGGGAATCCGCCCTTTTCAGCACAGAGCTGCACCACCCTGTCATTGTTTCAGGCTTAGGTGGAGCAAGGGAACTAAGGCAACCAAAAGATAAGGAGATTTTCTCCCAGGCGATGAGAACTAGGGCTATGTCAAAGCCGAGGAGCGAGGGTCCATCACCCCCTTTTGCTGCAGCCCCCCAAGTCCTTCTTTTGGGGGGCCTCCCAAAGTGATCGTGCCTGTCTTAGGTCGTTCCCCCCCTTGGGGAATCTTACCCATCTTTGGCTAACCAACCAAGCTTTTTGGGGTTCAGTCATGAATAAAGCAGCAGAAGCAGCATTCCTGCCAGGGAGATAAGCTTTTGTCTCCTTGCTGGCTTAGGGTTCCAAGGGTGTTCCCTTAGCCTTAGCCTAGGTGGGGGTTTCAACTTCTGATACCAGGCAGGGCGGTTCCCAACAGGAGAAGAAAAAGGGGGTGGGGGAAATGAGGGAAGGAACTGGGTTGATCAGAGTGTGGCCCAGTGGGCAGGGAAGCAAACTAGCCACCTCCAGCTGGGGCCAGCACAATAGTGTGGCAAGTCAAAGCCCACCATTCAGTTGCTGTTGATCATGCCTCATGGCAAGGGACACCTGATGATTGATAAGACATCTGGATGGTGGCAGCGCAATTTTCATGTTGCAGGAGATGCCTGGAACCAGGCACTTAAAGGCTTTGGACTTCAATGTGCAAATGGATCACCGGAGATCTTTTTAAAACACAGTAAATCTGGGCAAGACCTGAGGTTCAAAATCTCTAATAAACTCCCAGGTGATATTGATGCTGCTGGTCTGAGGACTACATTTTGAGTAATGATGGCTTAAGTGACTTACCCAAATTCACCCAAATACCAAGCAGACAAGATTTGAACCCAGGTCTCTCTGATTCCAGATTCTATGTTCTTATCTCTACCCTAATAACAGGAGAGGCTCTTGAATGATTGCTTAAGAAAATAGACTCACTACCACCACCACCACCAAGACTGCTTTGGTTGATTTTTAAGATTCATTTTTAAAGAAAAGCATCCATTTACTTTCTAACTATGTACTCAGTTTTTAAAAAGCTGTTGGTTTATGTCAGCAGGTGAACTATCTCTCTTGCTGCTGTCCCTACACATTTGCTTAGCAAGTTCTTCAACTCCTAGAGCATGTAAAAAAAATCGCAAACCCCAAGTTACCAAAATGAAAATAAGGAACTTTCTGCCATGTCCATCATAGGCTTTCTGCAATCCTGGTGTTAGATCCCCTAAGTTCAGGATTGTGTGTGAGAACTAAAGGTCCAACCCAAAAGGTGGAACTTGATACCTCATAAATACAGGAGACTACTTTCTTAGTCAAAATTGGGGTGAACGTCACACAGAAAGCAAATCTTAGTTAGCCATAAGCTTTTGTGATTTTCTACCCAGCAGACATACTGTTTCAGAGCTGAGTTAGTCTTAAAGAGAATGTTAAACCAAGAAGGGATTTTAAAAATATGTCATTGACAAGATGTATATGGTATGTCCCAGAGCAAACACTAAGAAAATTTGCAAAAATATCTAGCAAAAATATTTTTAAAGTTAAGATTTTACACTATAAAACAGTCACTTAGTAAACAGAAAAGAGTAAAAGAGGCATAGAGGAACAGAAAAACATGAGACCTAGGGAGGGGGTTTAACTATGGTAGTTCTTATGTGTTGCTGATCTGCCCGTGACCGAAAACACTCTGTTTCATTTCGATTTTTCAAAGAAAGTATTACTATGCACTCAAGTTCTACTGGGATAACATATGTTGTACGTAATGCCAAAGCTTTATTAGAATTATCCTTAAAGTTAGACGATCCCCTAATACTCAACATCATCTTAAAAGACATTAACCAATGCAATAATATGAGAAAAATAAATGAGTCAAATGTTGGAAAAAAGGAAACAAAATAATAACAGGGGAGTAGGGTGGCCCAGTGGTAGAGGGAATGGATGATGGAGCCACACTTGGGTTTAAACCTTTGGCTTCTACCTACTGTGTGAAAAACCCTGGGCAGTTCCTTATCCTCCACGCCTTAATTACTCCACCTATAAAATTAAGATTTTGATGATAATAATAGGACCCACTCATAAAATTAAGTGTGCAAGTGAAATGAGTTAATATCTATAAAATACTTAAAACATGTAAGTTCTGCATAAGTACTTGTTATTAATCAGACAATGTGATTATATTAATAATTCACATGAAAAATCCAAAGGATTCAATAGCTTAGTCTCTAGAACTAGTAACAAGGAAGCCCAGCAAGGTTTCTTGATGCAACATCAACATAAACGGATCAGCTGATTTCTTTACACTTGAAATAATCGATGCAATCACATAACAAAAAGAACAAAGGAAGAGACACTGACTTGTCTGTGCTAGAAAGGTGATGGAAGAATCTGATTTAGAGTGATCAGAGAATGAGAGAAACTTGCAAGTGAGGACATAGAAAAGACGATATTCCAAAGCTAGGCATTCCGTGTTCACACAGTAGAGATGGGAAAGGGAGGTCCAGATCATCTCAGATTGCGTTCCACCTTGGAGGCTGTCCATGGGCCAGCAAAAGGCCAGGGTACATGTCAATGACTGGAAAGTGCCCTCACTATCACCATCACCAGGGCAGGAATCCTAACAGGAAATGCACATGTCTTAAGGTCACCACTTTTCACTTTCCCCAAGCCTCACCCTATCTCACTAGCCACACCGCATGTCCTCCATCCTCCTGTGGTTTGTTTCCTCTGTCGAGAATACCTTTTCTTTTTTTTCATTTTGAAGGATCACATCATTTTACTGATTAAAATGCCTTAAGGTCTTAAAATATGATTAATTCTACATTGTCATAAAATGTGATTAATTCTATACTGAAGTCTAAATCACTGGTTCTTAACCCCTCATTGTGTATGCATCTGGAAAGCTTATTTCTTTTACTTACTGAATTTACTGGGGTGACATTGGTTAATAAAATTATATAGGTTTCAGGTGTACAATTCTATAATACATTATCTGAATATTATGTTGTGTGTTCACCACCCCAAGTCAAGTCTCCTTTCACCACTGTTTATTTCCCCATACCCTCTTCTATCTCCCCTCTCCCCCTCTGGTAATCACCATACTATTGTCTGTGTCTACCAGGTTTGTTTGGGTTTTTTGCTTAATCCCTTTACCTTTTATACCCAGTCTCCCAAGCTACCTCCCTTCTGACTGCCATCAGCCTACTCTCTGTATCTATCAGTCTGTTTCTATTTTTTGTTTTAGTTTATTTTGTTCATTAGATTCCACACACACATGAAATCATTTGGTACTTGTCTTACTCTGACTGGCTTATTTTACTTAGCATAATACTTTCCAGGTCTATCCATGGAAAGTATTGGGGTCTTCCCAAGTCCTAAAGGGTAAGATTTCCTTTTTATGGCCAAGTAATATTCCATTGTATAAATGTATCACAGCTTTTTTTAATCCACTCATCTACTGGTGGGCACTTGGGCTGCTTCCAAATCTTGGCTATTGTAAATAAGGCTGCAATGAACATAAAGGTGCATATATTCTTTTGAATTAGTGTTTCAGGTATCTTCTGATATATTCCCAAAGGTAGAATCACTGGATCATAAGGCAGATCCATTTTTAATTTTGGGGGGTAGTTCCATACTGCTTTCCATAGTGGCTGCACCAGTCTGCATTTCCACCAGCACTGCTTGTTGATTTATTGATGATGGCCATTCTAACAGGTGTCAGGTGATACCTCATTGTGGTTTCAATTTGCATTATCTTATGATTAGTGATGTGGAGCATCTTTTCTCATGTCTATTGGCCATCTGTATGTCCTCTTTGGAAAAATATCTATTCAGGTCCTTTGCCCATTTTTAATTGGATGGCTTTTTTATTGGTTTTGGATATTAATCCCTTATTAGATGTATCACTGGCAAATAAGTTCTCCCATTCAGTGTCTTTTCTTTGTTGATGGCTTCCATTTGCTGTGCAAAGACTTTTTAGTTTGATGTAGTTCCATTTGTTTATTTTTCTTCTTTTGTTTCCCTTGCCTGAGGAGATATAGCAGAAAAAAATACTGCTATGAGAAATGTCCAGGATTTTACTACCTATGTTTTCTTCCAGAATTTTTATGGTTTTAAGTCTAACATTTAAGCCTTTAATCCATTTTGAGTTTATTCTTGTGTGTAGTGTAAGTAGGTGGTCTATTTTCATTTTTTTGCATGTATCTGTCCAATTTTCCCAACACTATTTATTGAATAGATTGTTTTGACCCCATTGTGGGTTCTTGCCTCCTTTGTCCAACATTAATTGACCATAAAAGCATGGGTTTGAAAACACTTTTTCCTCTTCACCATCTTCTTATCCTTCAAGATCTATTTCAAATGGCATCTCCTGGGTAAATCCTTCCCTGACTTCCCCACTGAAAGTCTAAAATGCCTGCCTTGCTCTTTGTCCATATTACATTTGTATTTGGCTGAAAAAGAAATTAGAGATTGAAAAACCTGAACAGACATTTCTATTCAGCAACTAACTGCTCAATTTACTCCCTGACTTTCTTTCTTCAAATTAAACCAGAGAGATCCAGAACACATCCCCTCCTTCTCCCACAGCAGACATAAGTATTTGGGATAAGACCTCACTCTCAAGACCCCAGATGGGAGAATTCTCCCCTTAACTTCTGCAGCCAACTCCCAGATGAGGATTTGCAGAATATTCTTAGCTTTGTGGGAGCACAAGGGAAAAGGTCTTAGGAGAGGAAATGAGATAAACACAGAAATAGAGACACAATGTTGCTTAAATCCTCTTTCCCTAGGAATTTGGATGCAGAGCAGATGTTTGCAAAAAGTACGGTTCAACTGAGAGCGGGAAAATGATGAACTATTCCTGGGCAACCCAAGGAAGATATGAAATGCCAAGGGACGTGCTCAGCTCATTCTGATGCTGCAGACGCTTGGGCCATGTTTAGCAAATCCAAAATAAAAACTGCTTTGGCTTCAATAGAAAGAGAGCTGAAAATGGTGCAAGATAATGATGCTTTCAGCACCAAAACCTGGTATCACCGTGCCTTTTGAGCTAAATGATTAATCTACAAAGACATAGACCCCAAGATTCTATTATTCAAAGTCTCTTTTCTTCCTTCATTCAGTCACTCAAAAAATATCTAACACCATTAGAATGTCATGTGAGGTGATGGGGATGCAGCACTTGACCTCCCTTAGCTTATAGTTTAGTGGTGGCATCAGAAACAAACTAATGATCTCGCACATAACTATGGAATTACAATTATGATCAGTGATGAAAGAGAAGCACAGGAGACAGTAAGAGTGAATAACTGAGGGATTAACCTAGTTCAAAGGTGGGGAGAGCGTACACAGGGACAGCCTCCCTGGGAAATGATATTGAGCCTGAAATCAAAGCATAAGTAGATTCATGCAGGTCAAGTTGGGCAGGGGTGTCAAGAGCACTGTAGCACAGAGAAAAACTTTAAGATGATTACAATAGCCAAATTATGGAAGCAACCTAAGTGTCCATCAATAGATGAATAGATAAAGGAGATGAGGTTCATATAGACAGGGGAATATTACTCAGCTTTAAAAAAAATGAAATCTTGCCATTTGTAATAACACTAATGGGCCTGAAAGGTATTATGCTAAGTGGAAAAGTCACACAGAAAGACAAATACCATAGGATTTCACTTATATGTGGAATCTATAGAACAAAACAAATGAACAAACAAAACAAAACAGTAACAGACTTAGAGATGCAGGAAACAATCTAGTAGTTACTAGGGGGTGGAGGGGTTGAAAAGTAGGAGAAAGAGGTGAAGAGGATTAGGAAGTACAAAACTCCAGTTACAAAATAAGTAAATCATAAGTACAACATAGAGAATATAGTCAATAGTACTGTAATAACTATATATGGTGTCAGAGGCAACTACTGTTGTGATCATTTTGTAATGTATATAAACACTGAATCATGATGATGTACACCTGAAACTAATAGGATATCGTATGGCAATTACACTTCATTTTTTTTAAAGGCTCTAAGGTGGGAGTTTGACAACTTCAAGAAATAAGAGAAAGTCAGCACAGCAAGAACTGCACATGCTGGGTGTAGGGTGGTGCAAGCTGAGGTTGGTAGTAAGGTAGAAACCATATCCACCAAGGCCTTACAGCCTATGTTAATTAATGATCATGAACTTTACACTTAAAGCAACTAAGCTGGAGGATGACATGGTCATAATTTGCATTTCAGAGTTTCTTTCTAACAAGGCTTTATTTTGATGCTCGGCTTGGGTTACCGCTCCCTACTGAAGCTTCAAAACTACTCTTTCTCACATATATATCTCAACTTTATCACCTCACATAGCATGTATTTGTCCTCTTTTTTGCCCACAACTCAATTCTTTAAAATACGGTGTCTTACACGGTGTTATTTCTTTAGTGTAATAATCTTGCCTTTTTACAAGATGTAAAATTTCCTTCAGAACAGGAACCACCAACCCTCTGGGTCAGAAAAAAACCCCAGCAATCATTTAGCCCAAATACTCATGAAATGTAAAAATGACCTTGCCCCATTTGTGAGAGAGGAGATTATGTTTTCTCTGCTTGGATACTTCCTAGGGATGGGAAGCTTCCTACCCCTGATATCTCTGGAGGAAACACTCCCCTTATGGTTCTCTTCTGCCATAGGATGTTGTGCAAGATACTCCCACCCAGTGCCATCCTCATCCCTCCTCCCACTGGAAGATGAAGATATCCCCTTGTGACCCACCCTAGTTCTTTCTCCATACTGCCCATAGTGTGGTACTTCCTATGCACAGTTCTGATAAACCCCTTTGTGATGGATTTGCAGTACGTCAGTGTAACAGGCACTGCATTTCCTAGAATTCCCTTCACTGGGTGCTTCAGAATGAACATGGGCCAGAAGATATATTTTGAATGACTTAGAAGGCAAAATTGAAGAAGTATTCATGTTCTTTTTTATATTTGGAGGATTATTACAGGGCTCAAGGTGCTCTTGCAGTTTTTGAGGATTAACTTTATGTGACAACCTGACTGGGCCACACGGTGCCCAGACAGCTGGGCAAACATTATGCTGCATGTGTCTGTGAGGGTGTCTCTGGATGAGATTAACATTTGAGTCAGTGGACTGAGTAAAGCAGATTGCTCTCCCCACAGATGGACTTCATCCAATCAGTTGAAGACTTGAACAGAACAAAAAGGCTAATCCTTCTTTTTATAAGAGGGAAGGAACTCTTCCTGCCTGATGGCCTTCAAGCTGAGACCTTGGGTTTTTCCTGCGTTCAGGCTCACTGTGAAACACAACTGGCTCTTCCGGAGCCTCCACTCTGCTGGCATTAAGACCAAAACTATGTCATTGGCTCTCCTGGGTCTCCAGCTAGCTGACTGCAGATCTTGCGACCTGTCAGTGTCCATAAACTCATGCGCCAATTTCATGTGTCTATATTCTGTTGGCTCTGTTTTTCTGGGGAATCCTAATGCACAGCTCCTGCATGCTGTGCTGACCTACTGGTTCACCTGGTTGGTGTGGGGTTGTAGCCAGGCAATGGGCTCCTCCGGCTTTCATGAATCTCCTTCTTGAACGTCCATTCCCGGGAGAGGTGTGTGTTTGGCTGGGACAAAGAATGCCAGCCTCCATCACCACTGAAGGCTGGAGTCAGTAAGAGACTGACACGGTTTCCAGTCTCTCCTCAGGAATGCCAACTCCTGCTCACAGGTTCCATTTATTCTTCCTCTTCCAGTTTATGTTCATCTTCGCTTGCCTGCCCTGCTGACCTCAGGCTCCATCAGTAGACACAGAAGCAAGAGCCTCAAATAAGTGTCACAGGTTCAATTCCCAGTCAGGGTAACATGCCTGAGTTGCAGGCCATGACCCCCAGCAACCACACATTGATATTTCTCTCTCTCTTTCTCCCTCCCTTCCCTCTCTAAAAAGATAAATAAATAAATTCTTTAAAAAAAGAGCCTCAAATAGACTATTTAACCAGCTCCCAAGATCATGTAAAGTCCTGTCTCTGTAATAAATATTCTGCTTTGATCAAACCTTTATTGATGTACCCTTCAGTAGTTTCCCTCAGTGCATCAAGGCCAATGTCCTGAATGTGCTCTAGAGAAAGGCATGTATGTTATGACCCCCTAATCATCTTCCATCATTTTACACTCCTCTACTCTCACACTCTACTCTTTGGCCACAATAGCCTTTTGTTTTCCAGTTCCTAAAATACATATGCCTCAATGGCCTCCATATTTCCACACACATGGTTCTTTCGGCCTGAAATATTTTTTCTTTTGTCAACTTCTGTGGCATTTAGTTCTTAGCATAAATATCACTTCCCAGAGAAGTCTCTAAAGAATCTATAGAATCAGAAAGTGGGTGCATTATAGAACCCTACAGTATACCTCTTCACAATTATAATTATTTATATACACATTTGTATAAATTTAAATGTTTATCTTCCTAAATAGTCGTATCTATTCTTTCTTACTACAGCTCCTCACAGCAACCTAAACACTGAGTGCCTAGCACTGATGGAACAACTGTGGGTGCTGTTACATTCCCTGTACATTCTTTTTCTTTCCTAGATAAACCAAATAATACATCCCTCAACTGCTCATCGTGGGTTCTGTTTTCCTGTCTTTCTCCATCATGAGCACATCGTGGACTTCTGTTGTTAACAATTTCATGATGAGAACTGGATCTTTTATTTCCCAATTAACTTGGTCTTCCAATCAAATTACTAAATTTTGATTGGAAAAAAATATTTTGGCAATTTACTCAACCCAAATTCTCAAGTTCATTAACAACTCTGCCCAGTACATTTCACCTATGTGATGACCTTGAATAGTAGCTATGTCAACTTCAGCAGCAATGTTATAGGAATAGTATTACTGCATTGCCTATTTTTCCAGTGTTTCAAATATGTGTTTTATGGAGGAACATGCAAGAAATATGACTATGGCTCCACTCACAACCATTTTAATAGTTCATGACTATTCGTAACTATTATATTTCTTCTATTTTACTTTTTAATTGTGATCTTCAGTAGAATGCCTAAATTCCACATAAATTATTTATTTTTTACTTTGAGAGTGCTATTGGGAGGGGCAGAATTGAGTAGACAGTTTATGGTTTGAGATATTTTGAAAAAAGAAAAAAATTGTATAACCTTTTCAACATGTCTTCCATTTTCTGTTTTTCCCTCACCTCGATTTCTTTTACTCATGTTTCAAGGGATTTCTTTAAAAAACAAACAAAAAAAAGCAATTGCTTTCTGCACGTTAACCATTGGGGAGTTTGAAAAAACCTTCCAGATGGGAAATATATATGAAAAATCTCATCTCAGTGAAAAATAAATCCTCCAAATAGAGGCATGTAATGAAACACCTAATTCACTCCAACTATACTGGTCATATTGCTGCAACATTATAATGCCAGATGACTCTTTTAGCACCATGGACAACAGCTGGCCTTCCATCAGGAATGCCTAAAGTGAATGCCATGCAATCCTTTCCCAGTAGAAATTTGGCTCATGTTTGAAGTCCATTGCATGTCATACTCCTCATATCTATGCTCAGCAATTAGTAATTTTTAATAAGGAGTTTTAAAAGTGTTTTATTATGTTTATTCTCTGGAAATCTGGATTGCTACATGAAGCCATTGAGCAATGGAACCGCTCCTTCAACAGTCATCCAACTGCAACATCAAAATTCATTTTCCCAGTCTTCAAATTTTGTGACCTCTGAAATTTTAGCACTAACAGTTATGTCTCTTATAGGGAATTTTTTTTTCCCTTTAGCTTCACCCTCAACCACAGCCATAATATACCACTGTTAGTTTGCAGCCTCTTCCTCACCTTTATCCTCTTTTTACTTATTTTAACTCCTAAATGCATTTGTCTTCTACAAAGCAAGCCATTTCTTTATTTTCCTCACTCAAAGTGCTTTTTTCTTTGGAAATATCTTCCAATCTCATGGTCTTCACCATTCCCTTTACACTGATGACTCTAACATCTCCTTTTCTACCTCTGACCATCACCCCACATGCCACTACCACATTTCCAACAACATGCTGAATCTTTTCAACTGGGAGTGTCTGATACTCCCACAGTTCTGAAATGAAACTTATATTCCCTTCAAAAACCTGTGTTTTGTTCTGTTTCCCACATATGGTTTTGGTGTCTAAAAGTTATTCTTTACTTCTTTCTCTCACATCTAAACCAGTGTCCAGCTATGCCATGAGACTCCACGATGAGACTTCCCAGGCAAACCAAAACCATTCACTGCTTACCTAGATTTCAGTCCCCATAGGGAAAAGCAAACATGGGTTCTCTTTACCACATTGTATTGTCCATAGGGGGTTGTATATGGCTCCAAGATCAGGCAGCATCTCTACTTCACGGAAGAAGTTCTGCATGCCCATTTCAATGCTTCTGCACTCTAGTTCAGGGCTCATTTCCTCTTGGCTGTCTCTTGCAGTAAATCAATGCAGTCGAAGGAACTCAAGCCAAGAAACCCCACATTGAAAATATGAGTTTCAACATTGCCTCTCACACTAACTACCTCTGTGTGACTTCTGATAGCATCAAAGTTTTCCCAGGTATAGAAATGGGGATGGGAATAAAGCCATCACAGATCTTCTGGGAGAATGAAATGAATTGACATAGCAAAGTGATTAGCCAAGCTCCTAGCACAAAGTAGAATTTTCACGAATATTAGTTTCCTTGCCTTTGCCATCCTAACCCAGATCTCTGTTTCCAGTCTTTCCATTCTAATCCATACCAAGCAGCACTGCCAAATTGATCCTTTCATACTGCTCTTCCAGTAGTTCTCTTATGGTCCCAATTCACTCCAAAATAACATTCAAAACCCTTAACTCAGCATTCAAAGCTTTCAGTTAACTGGCCCCAATCTACACTTCCAATTTAATTTTCCACTCTAGTTCATTGAAACTACAAAGAAAATTACCCTGAACCTTGCATTTCCCAACATCAGGCCTGTTCATGCTGTTTTGGTTTGTTTTCTTAAGACCAGATATGCCCTTCACATCTCCAAATCAATGTTTTCAGTTCCAGCTCAAAATCCACCTCCTTTATTATTACATCCAGGACTCCTAAGTTAAATAAGATTTCCTTTCATTCAAAATTTCTGCATTGTAATGTCGCAGAAATTTTATTTAACTATGATTTAAATATGCATTTCACATGCCACTGAATCTGTTTTACTTTATTGACCTCGTATCTATGTTAGTTATTCCAAATTCCCCTCAGGTCTTTATGTTCTTTAAACACTGGAAACACGTGATAACCGTCTCCACCTTACCCACAGTACCTATCATAAGGCTTTCTGCATTATAAGTGCTCAATAAATATTTGGTCTAACATAAATATTGTGTCAATTATCTTTATATTTATTCATACCATCTCATTAATGAGAAACCCTTGCAGTCAAGAAAGGGTCCAAACGATGAAGCATGTGAGGTATAACATCAGCAACCCTATGAAGACCTGTATTGGTTAGAGGAGGTCTAGTAACCTGAGAAGTAAACTCTCACCTGCTGCCCTTCTCAAGTCGGGATGACTCTGGCTCGGGCTGGTCAAACACATACATAAGACCACCCTCCCTGGGCTCCTTCCCTTCCCAGTTAACTGAATTAAACTTCTCCTATTAAACAGATATGTTGCCCAACTTTGTAGATACAAACCCAGTGGACAATAACAACGTGGTAAAGAGGAAGCACGTTTGCTTTCCCCTATAGGGAATGAAATCCAGGTAATAAATTGCTTTGGTTAGCGTGGGAAGTCTTATTATTATGGCCTTTATTTCTGAAATGTCATTGGACACAATAGGAGCAAAAAGCTCTAGGGACAAAGTGCCAAGTTATTAAACTCATCATCCCAGCTCTCTAAATAATCTTCTCTTCTCCATTCCTGTCCTGTTTTTAAAAGGATTGTGATAGTATTTTGTGGGGAGGAAGACGGAAGTGCGCAAGGAGCCTGGGTCATTTTGACTCATCAAGTCTTATAAACCAATGAAATCTCATAGGATTACATCTGGTCCATATTTTTTAAGTAATCCCATGATTTCCAAAGGTCCACAACCACAGGGAAAAGGGCCCTAGTTGCTGTCAGAGGTATTAAGAAAGGTACATGTAAACACCAAAATATGTTCAGAACAATGTTTACAGCTGCAGAAGGAGGAAGAAGAGGCATAGAAGGTGAGCATTACTTCACCCTTGGGATAAAGACGGAGAGCCCTTCTCTCCTCCTCTGCTCGGATACAGACAACAAAGACCAAGAGGCGGGGCCTGCTGGAAGGTAGCTGATGGCATGGGAAATCCAGAAGCATATGAGAAGTTTTGAAACACTTTCTCTGAGACATTTGCAGCTAGATGGCCCGTGAGTCCTAAAGGTTTATGGACACGCCTTTTCTTTGTCTTTATGCTGCCTTACTTTGGTCCAGGAAGTACCTTCTGTTTAGGAGTCACATTTAAAGTAGGGACAGGCAAAGACAATGGTTAGAGGAGACAGGGACCTGCTTGCTGTGCTTACTCTGGGTCAAAAACTGGGGGCAGTCTGCCTTTGGGCTCTTTCTGGGTGACCCAGGCCTGTTCCCAGGAAAGAAAGCCAGAATTCAAAGCAGACCCTCCACCAAAGAGTATTAAATGTTTTGTTTTCCTGGAACTGGCCTAACATGTAGCCTAACGGTTCAAAGGTAGATTCAAAAGACAGCCTGCCATGGTCTGAATCCCAAATCTTCCGCTAGTTAGCTGTGTGGCCTTGGTCAGGCCATTTGACCTCTCTGTGCTTCAGTTTCTTCCGCCGTCGCATGGAAAAACAAGAGCAGCCTACCTCTGTGAGTTGCTGTGAGAATTAAACAAGTTAATTCAGGTGAATCGTTTGAAACAGTATCTGGTCCTCAGTAAGTCCTATTAAATGTTTGCTCATTGTTCCTCTACAGCATTTGGGTGGAGTTCAGCAGGACCAGGGTACAAAACAATCCTCTAGCAGAAATTCTTATTACATTTGAATTACCCTTACTCAATTTTATGTGAGGACGACTTTCCATAGGTTTGTTAAATCAGGATTTATTTACAAATGTTACACTCGGTCTATCATGCATTTTCCCCAAGAGACATATTGAGGTTCTCTCCCAGGTAATCAACACCAATTAAATGATGGTCCTTGAAAACAGAAGCATAAACGGGACCCTGATGCAGAAATTGGTAACAGTCCATCCGTTCTGTGGACATATGGGCTTTCGTTGCAATCTCTTTCTTGGAAAGGGATTCATAATTAAACCATTTTACTTGCCTAGAAAATATTTTGACTCATGTTGACTTGCATCACAATATTTGGAAGCGTCGCTTAAGAAACAAAGCGTGTCGTGCGCAAGAAAACGAAGTCTACCTAACACAGAACAGCGTAGGAGTGGGCACCTGATCGATGGGTGTGGTCAGTTATGCACTTAGTTCGGCCTCAAGGGTACCAAAAGCCACATTGCCTTAATTATCATGATAATTAAGCCCGTCTCTGGATTTAGGCTAAATGATGTGGGTAATGTGACGGAAGCCTTTTCCTGAGGGCAGATTTACACTCTTATATTGGCAGAATCAACTATTTGCTTTGTGATTGTGGAAACATTTGGAAGGAAGCATTAATTTTCCATCCATTAACTTTGGTGGATATAAACACCCCAGAGGGAAAAATGTGTGAAGCCGCTTAACAACCTTTTGGCTGTTAGGCAGGTAAAAATGTTTTGAAAACATTTTTCTTTGCAAAGGAAAAAAAAAGAAAAAGAAAAGCAACTGTTCAGTCAGGAAGAGTCTGTGTTTTAGAGGTTCCTGTAAACACTTGCCCCACCTCAAAAACGTAGCACTTGTCTGTTTGGTTTATTCACTACCTAGATATAAATGGACCCGAGAGTACAAATGCTCACTAACAGAACTCTTTCAATTATATATTTTCCTCCTCTGTAAGCCTCTGTAACATGCCTCCTCTGTAACATTATGTTAATAATGACTGAGCAAAGGAAGAAACTGTAGGCTGAAGAGAAGGAAAATAAGTGGATGAAACAATAAAAGTGATTTTAGTTTTGGATTGCAACCTTTAGAATAGCTAAAGCTAAGCCCAGGTCACTAGGGTCTGAAGGCTGAATTTGCATATTGAGGAAGAGAAGAAGCTGTGGTGGGGGAAGTTGGGTGGCGGAAGAAGTTCAAAAGATCTCTGTGTTCCGGGGATGGAACTGACCACAGTGGAGGTGAGGCTGCATCACCCTGAACACCTGTTCATTCTGCCAACAAATAAATTGAGCATCATCCATCAGCTGGTGTGTATTAAGCACCATGTCAGGAAGACAGCTAAGGAAGACGGATGTGGCCCCTGTTCTCCTACAGCTTAAAGTTTAGTGGAGAACATGGAAATCAAATAACTACACACAATTAAATAACTACACTAAATAACTAAAATAACAACAGTCATGACGATTGCTACAGAGAAAACAAGGGACTGTGTGATAACGTGGACTGGGGCAGCCTGGGCAGCATGGAGACTGGAAACGCATCCCTGAAGAAGGGGATATGTCATTGGAGGTTGAGGAATTCTCCAGTGTGACTAGGTGTGTGGATGCACGTGTGGGGGGTGGGAATAGGGAGGGATGGTGAGAAGAAGACAGCTTGAAGGCTCCGTGGAAAGGGGGATCCATGCAAAGGCACTGGGGCAAAAAGGAACTTGACATATGGAAAATCCAGGAGGGGAAGAAAGTGAAGGGAAGTGAGTGGGATGAGAAGGGGTCTGAGAAGGAGGCGGGCCCAAGAATGCAAGGCCTTGTAGATCAGTCAGGATAAGGATTTGGGATCTGGAGACTTTTCGGGGGGGGGGGTGGTATTTAAAAAGAAGAGAAACACAGTCATGTTTGAGCCTTCAAATGAATTCTCTGGTTGCAATGCAAACAATAAATCTGAGGAAGCAACAGCTGGTCTGAGAAAGTGTTAGGAGGCTGTGGCAATGGGTCAGGGGAGAGACAATGGTTACCTGGAAAGGAACACGGCCATGAAAATGAAGACAAGTAAAAGTGTAAGGAAGGTATTAAGAAGGATTTGGGACCTGGTACCAGTGAAGGGGCAGAAAAGCCCCCACCTCCTCCATGCCCCATTCTCCCAGAAATAGAAGTAGGTTTTCCTTTAAAAACTGAACATATTAGTGGCTCTCACCCAAGCTTTTCCTTACACACAAGTTATTTTATACACCTGCCACTACGACATATCAGAGAGCAAATAAATGTTCAATACACCAAGTAACAACTCACTTTCTTTCTTTCTTCTTTTTTTTTGCTTTTCTTGGTTTGCACAAAACTAAAAGTCAGTCCCCTGTTATCAGGAATAGCCAGGAAATGCAAAGCTCTGGTTAACCAAAGAATGTAAAGCATGCCCTGTGACACTTGCTGATTTTCAGAGATGTGGCACACAACACATAAGAGAGAGAGAAGTATGAAGGTGCAGCAGGAGGCAGAGTGACGGGCTCTGTCTGCAGCCAGTCACGGTCCTGGATGTGACACCCTGGACAGGTCACTAGACTCTCCGGCAAGACAGAAGTTGAGAACTTGCATTGTGGAATCAAATAATGATGGATTTTGTTTGTTCGTTCATTTGTTGCTTTTTGTTTTATACCTCCCTATGACTAAAATCATATGGTTCTTGCCCTTTTCCATCTGACTTATGTCACTTAATGTAATACTCTCAATATCCATCCACATTGTCTCATAGGGCAATATTTTATCTCTTTTTATGGCTCAGTAGTATTCCATTGTGGGAAAGGGTATGGGGGAGCGTGAATAGGACACAGGGGGTCAAATATATGGTGATGGAAGGAGGCTAGCCTTCAGCTGGTGAGCAAACAATAGAATATACAGATGTTGTCTTATAAAGCTGTACACGGGAAATTCATCGTTATTAACCAATGTTATCCCAATAAATTTAATTTTTAAAAAATGATGGCATCTGTGAAACCCTGCTCTAATTTTTTATGTGTGTGAGCCTGAGCCTATTCCTTAAGGGTTTTCAGCCTCAGGCATCCTCTCTGTGACAAGAAGATATAAGTGCCCACCTCACATGGCCGTTACAGCCACAAATGAGGTCGCACACACGGTGTACTGAACACCTTGCCTCTACCTAATATTTTTCTATGAGTTTTGTTTGCTCATCTGTATGCTGAGAAGAGTAATACTTTTCTTACTTCAAGAGGCTGTAAAGGTCAGAAAAGTGAATACCTGTGAAATGTTTATAATTTTTAAATAAATTATGAGTGATCTATCCTTATGCGTATTTTTCTGCTATTATTTGATAAATAAATACTAGTGTTGAGCTTCCTCAACAAGCGCTCTGGAATTTTGTGGTTCTTTTATTCTGTTACCACAGCACCACTGGTCTGCAGAAGCGGCTACACAAGGTGTGTGGAATTGAGTTACATCCACACTGACCCCAGGGCAAATCATGGCAGCTATTTTTCAAGTTATCAGCTTATTGACTTGCAACTTTTTTTTTCAGGTTGATATAAAAACAAAACGTACACAGGGAAAATGCCTTCTTCCTAGGTAGTAAAGGGGTTTGGTTATGGAATGGCAGGTGAATCGGCTTTTGCTGTATGAGCCATCTGCAATTACTATGTTCTATAAAACATCTCTGCTTAATACTACCTTTGGGTGTGGATATGTCTCACTGATGATTCCGTCTACTTGAAGACTGGTGGAGGGGCCCTTCTTGACAATTAACAGGAATGGGGGGTCACCGTGTGGATAGATTTGAAAGGCACTGACCGTGTTCTCCAATTATCCCACCCACAGCTACTCAGTGCCTGGAACTTAATTATTAAAATTAATTCCTTTGGGCCTTGACAGGATTTCAGTGATAGAAGCAATGAAATGCAAGAGCTGAAGGTACCGTAGGAATCATTTAGTCCAACTTCGTTATTTTGTAAGTGAGTAAACTGAAGCCCTACAGGAAGGTGTTTCTCTCCCGCCAAGGTCAAATGCTAAATTAGGGACCCAGCCCAGTCTAAACATCCAGTCTCCTGGTACCCAGCCTGGCAAGATTCTTCCTGACCAAACAACTTTCCTGATGCTCGAAGGTCCCCAGAACTCGAGAGAAGCCTCTGTCTGCATTCGCCCCTGGAAAAGTCAGAACTTCAGCTTATTCCCTGACTATTTTTGGCGCCCCAACTGCCCTCAGGATGAAGTAGAGATGCTGATGTTTTATGTTTCTTTAAAAGAGAGAGCCCAACTTGCTGAAACATAAAAATTAAAAAATCTCAGATATAACAGCTATTATAAAGAAGGCTATCTGGCAGAAAACTCATTCCCTGGGAGAGGAAATGGGATTAAACAAGGGATGAGGCAAAGGCATGAATCAGCAGTGACCGTGTTTAAACCGAGAAGTGGATGTGTCTGTGCTCTGCAGAACGAAACGGCAGGTAAATTGTTGTCACATGTAGGAGCACGCGCCCTCTGCCAGTGCAGAAATGTCACCTTGCCTGAGCCTCAAAGGTGAACTGGAGAAGTGGAGAGAATCTGTCAGTAATTGAGTGGGGCAGGGAGGCTGTCCCAAGAAATAATGGCTAAGATGTTGAGCACGTAGCGTGTGCTAAGAACTCGGTTGTAAGGCCCTTTAACCCTTGCAATGACTCTGTGATGTCCACACTCCGCATTATCCCCATTTCGCAGGTGAGAAAACTAAGGCTCGGGAACTTGACCAAAGCCACAAAGTTAATGGATCACAGAAGAGGATGTGAAACCAGGTCAGTCAGATTTCCAAACACCAGTAACCTGAACAGCTTCCAAATCAATAGTCATACACCCTTAGAGTCTTTCAACTCTAAGTCCAGTTTTAACAACCTACTTCATTCTTGGCTGAGCCTCAAAAATTTGGGGTCTCAGATTCTTCATTTCCTAAATGGGTGTTGTCAAGATAAGAATGAGGCCATGAGTGGGAAAACAGTTATAGGTACATGAGTGTACCTATAACTGGGATCTTTAAGAATCATTGTTATCATTCTACAGTATTTGTGAAGACACCTCACTAAGAAAAAGACTGACATAGAAAATCATGTTTGCGTGTGCCTTTTGAGGATAAATCAGAAAATCCTTTGAAAGGCTTTCTATAATGGTCAGTAAAAATTTGAGTAATGGCTTGTAGGGGAAGAAAAATTGCATTTAAGTCTTATTCAACAAATTTTAAAAACATTGAACGCCCGGGAAAAATACCCAATTGATAAGTGAGGCACGACCACAGCAAAGTGAGGACTTTTTGTTTTCCTTGGTCATACAGACTGGCCAGCAGGGTTCCAAGGAGAAGGTTATAGCAGAGAAAGAGCCTTGGGCGAGAGAGAGCACCTGGCTCTGCTCCCAACCATGTGACTGGGAGCAAATTGCTGTGCCTCCCTGAACCTCACTCCTTTCATCTTTCATTGGGTTACATGCTTGCTCAGGTCTGCGCAAGCCAGGTTTCTACAGAACATCCTAGCTCATTGTGCTGATCTCTACCTAGCCTGAAAAGGTAGCAGGCAAGCGGTCCTATTCATTTAACGCATATTTGTCACCACTGCAAAAAAGGCACCCCACTCAGCTCTGAACAAGTCCCTGAGATAAAGGGGACGGGGTCCGGTTGTGCCACGGCTGGTACAGAGGGATTGTAGTGCCCCACAAGACAGCCATTGACTTGGAAAAGTTTCCTGTCTGTGGTCATTTTCAGTCAAAAAATAAAAGTTCAATTCATTCTACCTTTATTCTTTTCTTTCTTACCAAAGAAAGGCAAGACCGAGCCGCAGCATGTCCAGGGGCTAGTTGTTAGGCGAGGCAGAAAGGAGTACCTCTTGCCTGTTCCAACCTGCAGGGAGCTTTGCAGTCTTCCCAGCAGGTACAAGGGGAAGCGGGCAGGCGAGCAGAACAAAGCTGGACCCCCTTGTTTCCAAAAATCATTACTCTTTGAGCCTGTTTCGATTTTGTTCGTTAGCTTATTTTATTCATTAGCTTCCACATGTGAGTGAGATCACGTGCCGCTTCTCTGACTGGCTTCTTTCGGTTAGCGTGGAGAGGAGACTGACAGATGTCAGGGAGGAAGGGTGTTAGGAGGTGGGGGGGTGAGTCAAAAAAGCAAAGGGATAAAGCAAAAAAACCCCAACATCTCACAGACACAGACAACAGTAAGGTGATTAATTACCAGAGGGGAAGAAGAGTCGAGGGAGAGAGTAACAGGGGAATAAATGGTGATGGAAGGAGACTTGACTTGGGGTAGTGAACACACAACACAATATACAGATGACGTATTATAGAACTGTACGCCTGAAACCTATATAATTGTATTAACCAATGTCACCCCAATAAATTCAATAAAAAAGTTTTTAAAAAATCATTACTGTGGGAGTAGGGGGGAGAAAACTGTACTTGAACAATGATTAAAATAAATTAAAATCATTACTGGAGTCATCCAAGTGGACCAGACACTCCGTGGACCCAGCTATGGCAGGAGTCAATCTGGCTGCAAGTCCAGGATCCCTTCCCTCCCCTTTGCTTTCTCTGCCCATGCTCCTTCTTTTCAACTTCCCCCTTTCACTCCCTGCTCTGATGCCTCCTTGCCATCTCTGTTGTGTTTTCTCCTCTCTCTTCCTGCTTCCCTCTCTTTCTCTCTTCTGTTTTCTCCCCCTTCCTCTTCCTCTCCTTCCATCTCCTATCTCCCTGAACTTTTCATCTCTATTCTTCCCCTTTTTCACTTCCCGTACCTCAGCCCCCTCATTCTCTCTTTGCCATTGTCTTCACTCTTCTCTCCGTCACTTGAATGTGATTGCTGCTATCTGTTAGGTTCCTGAGACACTTACTACGTATGTCAATCAGTGAGTCAATATGGTAATATTGTTAGACAGTATTTGCCTAGTTATTGATAGTTTAACCAGCACCCTTTGTCTTCCCTGAGATGTTTCCATTCCATAAAAATGCACAATTCTGAAGACTCTTCACCCGCCTTTACTCACAAACATCTTGTCTCACCCTCCGGATATACATGTGACACTTTGCTAATGCGGACACTCCATAAAGCACAGTCACCACAAGACTCCCAAGGCAGGAGGGAAGATCAGGTGTTTTCAAATTAGGAAATACTAACCTGTCTACAGTCACTACTTTAATCGTGAGCAATGTCCTGCACATGTATGTGTGAATGTGCTATTTTCTTTCTGGGAAATCAGTTTGGGGGC
Organism: Phyllostomus discolor; assembly: GCF_004126475.2. Classification (NCBI taxonomy): domain Eukaryota; kingdom Metazoa; phylum Chordata; class Mammalia; order Chiroptera; family Phyllostomidae; genus Phyllostomus; species Phyllostomus discolor. Next base: position 202,766,182 of record NC_040905.2, read on the forward strand.
ATTTTTTTCTCCAGAATCTGCCAACAGAAGGAAAGCGATGATCCAAAGATCTCATATGACACAGCTGCTATTCATCAATATACTTTGGGTTAGACGTTGATGAGTAAGCCTCATACAAATTATCTCATTTAACTCTCACAGTTATCCTACGAATAGATAGACTTATTATTCCCATTTTACAGACGAGAAAGCTAAGAGTTAAGGGGGTTAGAACCTTGGCCTGGGTCAAACAGTCGGGACATAAAACAAAAAGATGGCCACTCCTGCAGGTGAGGCCAAGTACACCTGGAGCAGTGTTTAAACTGAGTCTGAGGGCCCTTCCTGTGAATCCTTTACCGAAAGGTCTATACAACTCAGCTGTGTTCTTCTCTTATATGGAGCCAGTCAGTTTTCCAGGATTCAGTTTTCCCACTGACAACGCAGAGTAAAGAGAGCTTATCTTATCCCACAATAACATGGAGGGTTAGCTGTTAACACATGGCCCACAATTGCTAGAAGTTCCTTTCTTTGTCCACAGAAGACTCACAGGTAGATTCAGACAACAGATCTCAGGAAACTAGGCCATCAACTGAGGAACTCTTGGAAATAACACACAACCCAACAATGTTGGCCTGGAGACCTAATCTTTTTCTTTCCACTTTTGCGGGCACATGTGAGTGCGTGCAGAGAGAGAGAGGATACACAAGAGCATCGGCATCCGGATGTTTGATTTTAAAAATGACTATCATTTACTGAATGGCATAGACTAAGACCCCTTCTAGGAATTTTTTAATCCCTTATCAGCTTTTGCCTTTGTGATGACCCTGGCAAGGAAACATTATTGTCCCCATTTTATAAGTGATAACACTGAGGCTTAGAGAGGTGGTGGAACTCTCAGCAGGCCAAACAGGTAGTCATTGGGTCCTGGAGGGAGTTCTTCTCCTACTTCAGAGGCCTCCTTCAGGAGGCTCTTCTTCACCTTGGGAGGTGACCCCTGTAAGCCTCTGTGTTCATGCCCTTATTTCAGTCCAGAGTCTTGGAATTCAGAGAGTGAACTTGGTTGCTGAAGGTCAGTCAACAAGCCAGGACCAGTTCACTGTCACATATACAATACTATTTTGATTTTCAGGGATGGAAGAGAAAATAGAGAGAGACTGAAAAGAAGCCTTGGTCATTTTTAATTTATCACCTTGGAGAATTTTTACTTAACACTGACATAGCATTTTCCCCCTGAACCTAGAATTGCAAACCAAGATCAAGGGAATGGGAGAAGATCTGTTAAAAAACCAGATCCTTGCTTATTTATGGTAATTAAAAGCAATAAATACTCTTGCCCACAACGCAAAAATCTCAAATAGCCAGTGGGGTCAATACTGTTTCCTTGATTAAGATGGTAATAAATCTTTATTCCTTCTGAGTCAAACTAAGGAAGGGGTTTTTATTTATGAGTTCCATGACCTGATGCTGCGACACTTTCTAAACAAACACGCCTGGGATGGGGAGCTTCTCCGAGAGTGTGTCTGTGCCCTCGTCCAACCTGCTTCCCCAGCAAAGCCTCGCACGGCCCTTTGAGGAACGCTCCAGTTGTTTCCCTCTCCGAATGTGCCACACGGCAGGAGGTGTGGGCGCCCCTGTTCCTCCTCGTCACCCCAGGAGTCTGGTTCGCTCTCTGTTCCAGGGGAAAACAGCAGGACGCGACTCGGCACCTCCACGCTCTCCTCTCTCAAAGGCTGCTGTCTGCCAGGAGGGACACTGCTCTGACCCATCGCCACGGTTTGCTTTTCTCCATCTGTTCTTATTATCTTTTTGAAAATGGGGGTTTTCCCAAGCCCACATCTAGGATCACTTTTGTGTTTACCTGTGATCGACACTGCTCCTTTAGGAAGCTGGACTGCCTCTGGCCCCTGGGTGAGGGGGCCACTGAGTCGGCCTTTCCCACAAACCCAGAGGAAGCCAGAGCTCACGTGGTGAGCCCTTCCCTTCGGGGGCTCACTCGAGGGGCACGGTGCGCCCTTTGGGAAAGTCATTTCATTCTCGGGCCTCAGTCTCTAACTTCTACAAACACACCGGTTTTCTGAGGCCCGCCATTTTTCAGAGCTCCGCCACCCCTGTGAGCTCTGTATCAACTCCTGCTTGGTTAAATCAGCCCTGCAGGGAGACTGGAGCTAGCGAGAAGTAGCAGCTTCCCCCAAGTTCAGTTGCTCTGATATACCCACTTTCTCCTTCCTTTGGCAAGAAGCAGGGCTCTGCTGCTGCCTCCTTAGAATTGATTTTATATATAAAGTTTATACTAAGTTCAAGTTGCCTCAAAAATACCACTCTGGTTGGGGTGACTCGGGGTTGACTTTAACATTTAGCTAACACAGCATAATGTGTATCTGGCTAGCTTAGAGATAAACACATGAATGTTCATAAGACACTCAAAAGCAGCAACATTCTAAAAGGTTTCTGGTCCAATTTACTCCTGTGCAACAATGCACATTTTATTTTCTATGGGGGAAAGAAAGCCTCAGAGAATAGGTTTGCTGAATAAGATAGGCCCTTTTCATGCTTATTTATTGAATCGCAGGTAAGCTGTGAGATGCTTTATGCTAAAGAGGGCGCAGGGTAAACAGTGAGGAATGTCGAGAGTAACTGCATATCTGTGAATTACAGTATAGAAAAATTACTGGCTAAAATGAAGACTATATAGCAAACCTCAGTGCTTGTATGCCACTATACTCCCAATTCATTATTATGTGCCACACTTGTAAATTTGTACCACTTTGCATTATTTTTCCTTGGAAAACCTAGGCAGGGCGAGAAGGAGAAAGAAGTGCATTGAATCTGGAATTCAGGAACAATGGTGGGTGGTAACAATGCAGAGAACGCGGGGCTGGGACTCAGAGGCGATGTAAAGCCCCTGCTCTGGTTCAGTAAAGGGACTGAACTTGGGTCAGAGAATCCAGGGTCAGTGGCCGACATTCACAGAGGATCACATGCCCGTGGGTGAGGTTGGGACTCAGCAACTGTAAACAGATCTTGGTCACAGACCTGGGTGCCCGAAGTGAAATCACAGTTCTTCTATTTAGGAAAGGGGTGAGAAGAAACAGGTGACAGAGAAATAGATGGAAGACGTGAACACAGTGGCACGAGCCCACATCACCTGCTTCTGGTTCTGAAATCCCATCCCGAAAGGGAGGGCCCCTACTTCATTATCTGGCCTCTGTTCTAAAGGGTCAACGAAGACACTTATGGACTCACACATGCAGTATCATATATCCACAGGCTAAGGAAGAAATATTGTATGATCAGATGTGGAAAAAAACATTTCACAAAATCGAACACCCGCTCATGATAAAAGCTCTCAGGAAACTAAGAGTAGAGGCTCAATATTATACTGAACATCTCAACTTAATAACAAACATCTACAAAAACGTGCAGCTAACATTGCACATAATGGTGAAACACTGAATCCTCCGCCCACAAGACTGGAGCGAGGAAATGTTGTCCACTTTCACCATCCTTATTCCAAATAACATTGAAAGTTCTAGCCAGTGCTATAAGCCAAGAAAAAAAAAAAAACCCAAAGGCATGCAGATTAGAAAGGAATAGAAAAACTGCCCCTCTTTGCAAATGGTATGATGGCCTACACAGAAGAATCTCAAGGAATCTACAAAACGGTAGAAAAAAGTAAATGAATTCAGTGCAATTACAGAAGACAAGATCAACACACAAAGTCACTTCAATTGCTGTATATTAAAAATAAACATATGGAAACAGAAATAAAAAAATAATACTATTTACAATGGCTCCAAAGAAAATGAAATAATTAGGTTTAACTCTAATAAAATGTACATAATCTGTACACTGAAAATCATAAAATGCTGTGAAAAGAAAATCAAAGAAGACCAAAATGAATGGAGAGACATACCGCTGTGTGAAAGACCCCTGAAGAGGATAACATTGCAAGGTATAGAATGGGAGAAAACATTTGCAAGTCACATATCCAATAAAGGCCTTATATCTAGAATATATAAGGAACCCTTAAAATACAACAGTTAAAACAATACAAAACAATTCAAATAGAAAATAGGCAAAAGACATAGACATTTCACTAAAGAGCACAAACACCTAAGAAATGTTCAGCACCATTTAAGGAAATGTAAATTAAAACCACAATGAAATATCCCTACACACTTAGAACAGAGGAAGTAAAAAAATATTGAGAATACCCGATGTGGGCAAAGGTGTGGAGAAAGTAAATCACCTGTACCTTGCTGGTGAGAATGTCAGTTGTAGAGCCACTCTGGAAACGAAACAACATTTTTCTATAAAGTTAATCATGGAGTTGTCAAACAGCCCAGCAACTGAACATTTATCTCAAAGACATGAGAACTTGTTTACACAAAAACCTGTATATGTTCAAGCACCTTTATTCATAATACTATATATTAATAGTAATCCAAACCTGGAAACAAATGTCCTTCAATAAGCTAATGGGTAAGAAAACTCTGGTACAGCCAAACATGGAATACTACTCAGCAATAAAGAGGAACAAATTCTTGGTTCACACAACAGCTTGAATAGGTCTCAAGGGAATTCTAATGTGTAAAAGCCCCTGTGTCAAGATTGCATACTGCATTTATTCTATCTATATAACACAAATGGACAAAATTATAGCGATGAGAATAGATTAAAGATTGCCAAGAATTAGGGGAAGGGAAGGAAGAAGGGGCAGATAAGGGGGAAAAGGGACAGAGATGGGTTTTTTGAAGAGTTTTCATTAGAGATTGGTATGATCCACTGGTGATGCCAGGATTTGAGCTTAGAAAAAAGACAGAGCTCCAAGGACCACAGCCTTTAGGGACCACGGGGCATGCCAGCCTAGAGGATAACCGATGACATCCTGGAGAGTGAAGGAAGGTCACGGAACGAGATGGTGTGAACCTCAGAGGTTGGAGAAGGTGCTTCAGAACAAAAGAGAATTCCAGAACATGACAGATAAATAAGATCAGTGTTTCCCAAATGACAGCTTTCCTTACACGATCATCAAGGTATGTATCCTATCTGTATTCCACCTCTACTATTACACACTCAGTCTTTGTTCAGACTGACTCTGGTCTGAGATAATAAACATTTGCATAAAGTAGGAATGCTGCCTGTGTACTACCTGAAGCCATCTGGCACCCCATTAGTCATACATATAACATGCTTTGTAAGGAGATGGTGGGGAGAGGAAGAGAGGAGCGAGAGAGGGCACATTCTGAGCAGAAGGAGCTGCCCAAGCTACAGTGCAAAAGCATGAAAGCACATGATGTATTTAGAACCAGGAGAAACTGGAAGGGGAGGGTTTCTGCAGGAGGGGCGTGGGGGATAGAGTGGGTGATGGGGCTGGAAAAGACAGGTCGGGGCAGATGGTATAGGAAGGGATTGGAATAATCGAAGACCACTTCACTCCTTTTGTTACCTCTCACTCAGGCAGAAAGTCTGGGCAAGTGTCCTGGGGACTGCGTGTTCTCATTCCCTCCCTGGGCTGCTCAAGTGTGGGCAGTCATGTGTAGCCGCGCTAACACTACATGAGTAAAACCAATCCCCCGGTCCCTTCAGGCTGCACACCTCGCCGCCTCCACCGCTTCCATCCGCTGATTTGCATCCAGGCAGGTTGTGTAAACAAGGCTGTTAGGGGACTATAAATAACCACAGCCTGGATTATGGTTCAATAGTCTGGTCTAGGGAAATCAGAATTTCCACTTATCTCCCATGCCAAGGTGAAGCCTCTTAACTGCTCTCAGGATTCTCACCCTCGGCCTCCCAAGATGCTGGTGCTGATCTGTAGCTGGATGGCTCCCTTCTGGCCTGCTCCTCCTCCACCCCTGCCTTCAGCACCAGATGCCGGCTCCCTGAGTTGTCAAACAGAACCACGCTCTGTTCTCACTTTCCTGGGAGAGCTGAGCAAGTGAAAAAAAATCCTGTGTTCTGTTAAGAGAGATTCCCCATTTATGCCATGACCTTCCCAAGGTCATGAACTAAGTCTTATTCCATTGTGTGGCCCCCGGTAGCTGATTTGGTCTCTAGTTCATGTAGCTGGAAGTGAACTTCAGAGTTGTTCAGAATCTATTCAACCATGAACTTGAGTTCAATTCCAACTCCACTGCTGTGTGAACTTGGGGAAGTTAGTTAAACTTTCTGAGCAGATAATTACACCTACCTCGTAGGACTATGGGGAGAAGGAAATCTGATGGTGTATGCTAAATGCATAGCATGTTTCTGGGATATAGTAAGTGATAAATAAGTTATAGCTATTTGTAATACTGCTATGATGATGAACATGATGATGATGATGGTGATGATGATAATGTACACTCACTGAAATGATTCAAAGCATTTATGCCTAACTCCATATCTCTTTAGACCCATTTATATGACTGGTTTAAAATGACAGAAAGGCTCAGAAGAATTGAGAGTCATCTTCAGTTTAGTGGTAAAAATGCAGGCCTGAAATTAGAAGGTTCAGATCCTAACACAACTTCTTAAAAGTTACAAGACTCCTATTAAATTCTGTAAATTGTAGCTGGAATCCCAATAAGGTGGCTCCTGAGGTTAATTGGGAGAGCAAGTTAGATCATTTTGAAATTTCTGAAAGTTGTATCTTTAAAGGTATTAATGGTAGCTGATACGCAAGGAACTCTGTCGATATAAAGAGTGTGGGAAACTTCACTCCACCTTGAGGAACCTGCAGCCTCCCTTTGTTGATGTCCACAGAGTTCCCTTCAGAGTCAGGGCTGGATTCTGGCCTCTGCTCATCTCACCCCCGCCCCCCATCTGCCTGGCCACACACACATGGCCTTCTTCCTACTCTTTGAATGTTTCCAGCTCACTCTGCCTCAGGGCCTTTGCACTTGCTCTGCTTTCCCCCAGATCACAGCATACTGGCTCCTTCACGCCATTAGAGCCTGGTCCAATTATGACCACCTTGAGCACCTTCCTCCAATGCCCGAGTCAGTAATCTCTCCAGTCATCTTCTGTCACCTGGCCCTTCTTAGTTTTCTGCCTGCCACTTATTATCTGAACCTGTCATGTCTATTCATTTAGTTACTTGTTTTCTCTGTCTCTCCCACTGAAAGTGAAGCTTTATGAGGGCAGAAACTTTATTTGCTTATTCATTATTCTGTCTTGGTGCCTAGAACTTACTAGGTTGCTCCAAACATGGGTGTTGAATAAACTGAGTTGGGTGGTAGAGTTTCCCTAGAAAACTTGCAGTCTAGATGTGGTCCTAAGCTTTACTCAAATTATAGAAGGCACAATACCACGCAATGGGAAATGGGTGGAATCACATCCGTCTGAGTTTCACTGTCGTGTGCAACTTCTACAATCACATGGTCTTTTTTGCTTTTGAGGGAGGCGGCCCAAAAGGAAAAAAGACAAAAAGGACAAAGAACAGAGGGCCGGGCCAGGACTAGTCATCCATTACCAGTGGTGCCACTCCCACTCAACAGGACACACACAGAAGAGGGAGGGGAGGCCATGCAAATGGAAAAGGGCTCCTGAGAACAATTCCATTACCCATGTCACAAGCACACAGTCAGACTGCCGCCAGTTAGGGTCTACAACTTATTGGGCATTTGTTCTGTGGCAGCTGTATTGCTAAGCACATTTTTACTTATTATATCATTTGATGCTCACAACAGCCCTATAATGCAGGTATCATCAGCATCATCAGTATCATCAGCAGCATCATCATCAGCAGCAGCAGCACCATCTCTATTGTTCTGGTAAAAAAGGGAGCTCCTCACTTCTAAAACTCATTATGTTAACCACCAGTCCATACTGCTGCTTCTGCTGCTGAGCCCTTCTACCCCAGCTCAGTCATGCTGCAGCCTGGCTTTGACCACATAATTTCAAGCACAGAAAAACAAAAACAAAACAAAATGCCACAAATTTGTTTTAGGAGAAAACAGCAGGAGGAGGAATTAACATGATTTACTTCAAGCTGTCAAGCACGTTAAGGTCTAATAAAACAAATTCCTCACTGAATTCCTTGCCACGACAAAACCTCGTTTGTTCACATAAATATATCTTATTTTCAGTGATATAATGTGGAGTATACTGTATATCATATTTTTGCTTTTTCCCCTAGCTACCAGGGAACTCAGAATTAAATTCAATATCTGATCACAAAAACTGCATTTATAATTCATTCATTGGTTCAGTGGCAGCTAAAACAGAAGCAAAAACTACACTTAGCTGTACGGACAGGGATATGCAGCATAAACAACGTTTAGAACTCTGTTAGCAAAGTAGGTCAACCCTAGAGCCTCCTCTGCTCATTTTAATTTGTTTAAATCTCCCTTTACATGTATTTTATCTGTTCTCTATTTCTTAAATGTGTCCCTAAAATACTTAGGAGAAGTTGGTAGAACATCAGCCCTAAACGAACAAAGTCCTCATAAGACAGAAGTAAAAACCATTTGGCCTCCAAGTCCAGACCGACAGGAGCACACGTGTAGCACCCTCTACAAGCGATTTCACTCCGTCACATCGACGGGCATTCCTTAACGGCACTCTGGTAGGTCAGGGAAGCCTGGGAACTCATGGTTCTTGAGAGATGGGGCCAATTCATGCTTCTCAGCAAGTGAGGATATTACATACATACCGGCCAATCATTAAAAGTGCTTTTGCCGAGGTGCAGGGTGTGGCTGGGAACGTGGGAATGTGCATTTCACCACTAAGGGACAACAGGCAGCCCTTCCCACATCAGCTGGTTGCCGAGTCCTATCCATTCTACCTTGACATGACTCTCCAGTCCGTCTTCAACACCATAACTTTGCTTCAGACTTGCTGGGCACTCGCTGCAGCTCTCTGTGCCTGTCTCCATGGCCCCCTGCTCCCAGTGGCCATTCTCTGTCACTTCAGTCTCTGGCCTGCCATTTCTCTGTTTACACAACCCCTTTGCTTCCATTTTTCCAAGAATGAATCCAGATGGCTTCACTTAGCATTTGAAATCCTTCACAACCTTTGACCCCAGTACTACCGGGTACCCCATGCCTCAACTCACCCACCCTCTGTGGACCAACCTGTGGTCCAGTTCCTCAGGTCAGACAAGAGGGGAAGAGATGGCTGGGATCCAAGCTCAAAATCTCTGAGCAGCTGCCTGATGTGACTGCAGACTCCAGAGACAGACACACAGTAGCCTAAGGGTTCAGGCTGCAGAGTCCAGCAATGCCTCACTTTTCTCCTCAGTAAAGTGGGTGTAAAAATAGGACCTAACTCACAGGATGGGACTGCAAAGATTAAATTAGAAAGTGCATGTAAAGTGCTTCCTTAGCACAGAGCCTGACGTGGGGTTCGAGCCCACTAATGATTATCAGCAATGTCAGCAATGATTATCCTTCCCTTGTAAGAAGGCTCCCAGAGCCCACGTGGACTCCTGGTTCCAGTGAGAAGTTCTGGGTTTGATGGAAAGCACTGAGGATTCTAATCTACTCTGGGCCTAAGATATCAACTCAAGGCAGACTCGAGCCATCCTCAACCCCTTTCCCCAGGCCCATACCCGAATCCTGCCCCTTGATATTCTACCATTCTGACGGCACTGGGGGGAATGGAAAGCTAAGCCCCCCAAAATCACACCAAGTAGGTAAAGCAGGAGAAGGGTGGGTCCTGAGGATGGAGCCACCGGGACAAAGATGCCTCTCTGTGAGAAGAAAGTCCATGTCTGGTTTGCCACATCAGCTATGTGGACCCAAAGAGGATGATCCCAAACACCAAATATCTTTTCAGGAGCCAGGAATTTACTACCTCTCTTTGCCCCGAAGAGTGCCTCACTTTTTCGTGTGTGGCCTCAGACTGCCTTCACTCTTACCCACATTTGAGCTTCTTCTCTTTCTGTGTAGACACAGGGCTGGATTCACTCCCCCTACACATACACACACACACCCCAAATCCCCTCTTTAGAATGTGCCACTAACATACACACCATTCAAGCCTTTGCTGGGGATTCTCCTTCACCTGAAGATGCCCTACTTCCTTTCATTCGTTCACTTAACAGAGGATTATTGAGCACACGCTTGGGTGCAAGGCTCTGAAAGAAATATGGAGATTCAGCACGGAACAAAATAGGCCCAGTTATTGCACACAGGTTACAAAACACTTTAGAAGAAAGGTAAATGACCATGTAAACAATACAGAAGTAAAAAGTATGATATCTGCCATAAGTGAAATTACCAAAATGTCACGGGAAAGACAATGTGGGAGATGCACTGTATAAGGGATGGGGTAATTGGGGAAAGCCTCGCTGGGTAGTAACATTTGAGATGAGACTTAAAAGGCAAGTTGGTAGATGGGTGAAGAAGGTGAGGGTCTCACGCAGAAGAAACAGCACGTGCAAAGGCCCCAAGACTGAGCCAGTGAAAAGGCCGCTGAGGCTGGAAAGTGGTGGGCAAAGGCAGAGTGGCATAAGAAGACACTGACAGGGACGCAGGGAGAGATTTCCTAGCCACCCTCAAAACCCAATTTGAATATCACTTCCTCTGTGAGCTTTCCCAGGCTACCACCCCACAGAATTTGCATCCCCCCTCTGTGGTCCATACCTCAGCTGTATGTGTTTAGAGCATGTACGGACAATGCTGTTCGCATCTGTCACCTGGTTTCCGGAGCACGTGAAACTTAAACAATAGGTAAAGTAAGGAATTAATCTCCTTCGTCTCTGCCTCCTCCACTCCACCTTGCACCATGCCCAGGGCAAAAGGACTATGCCATAAATGTTGCATTTCTTTTGGTGATCCAGCATCAAAGTACAGGTTTCTTAGAACACAGAGAGGACGTTTTTAACGTAGTGCAACTCAGAGCTCTTGCCACTCTCACCGGGGAAGATGTGTGCCAGGTTTCGTTATGGTTGCCCGTGACTGTTTTTCTGCTTTCTCTCCAGCTGTGTTGCCTAATTAGCTCCTTATTACCGTTTCTCAATATGAGCAGCCACTAACAACCACCACACCACAAATAACTTGATTCAAAGCTGGCCATTTCGCAGGAGAGAGCCGTTGAGCGCAGTAAAGTTTGATAAATAATGAATGGCCGCAGGGCATTTAGGAGCCTGTAATTTAAAAACAAAATAGGGGCCATAAGATAGATGGAATCACCTTGGATCATCAGCCTTGGATCATCTTTCTACACAGTAGTTCCTGTGAGTATGAACATCATTTTCTCCAGTCACCGAGCCTGGTGAGGGGATGGCTGTGGTGTGACAGTGTGTCTCCAATACTGGAAAATCCCTCCAGCTTGCCACTGGTCTCGTCTGAACACCCCCAAGGGCTGTGTGATAGTCTGTGGGAAAGATCAATTTTGATTCTGAAAGGTCAAGGGTCCGAATATGGAATGGGCAGTACTTCCCCAGTGTTCTATGAAGCAACGGCATCACGTGTGATATACATGGGTGCTTCACACTAACAAACGATCTATGGTCTGAAAAAATGGGAAAGTTCTACTTCAAACAAAAAATCAGAATTTTTTCCTGTAAGGCTTTTAAGAGTCTTTGATATTCTAATATGCATTATCAATCACATAGATGGGGATATAGTATTTAATGTGCCCCCAATCTATTTGAACCACAGATTATTTTTTCAATGTGTACCTACAATATTATAATGACCTATAATGATAAATGAACTACTTTAGTCCCTAATGTAACCACACAAAATGGTAACATCATGGGCTTTAGTGTAGAAGGCCTGGGTTCAAGTCCCTGATGAGTCCTTTAAAAACATGTCCGTACGCTTGTCACTTAACCTTGAAGCCTCAATTTCCTAACCTACAAAGGAAAGTGAAATCATCAGTTCCAATTTCACTGCCTTAATGGGGTGATTAAATATGTTAATAGAAATTAACAGCCTTTTAAGAAGTGTAAGCACCATATAATTTTTGTTTTTATTATTCATAAAGTTCAACATAAAGCTTAAGCATCCAGAGAAGATAACAGCAAGCTTGCCAAAGTAGGGAGGTTGGAGGTGGATCCCAGAAATCGACAAGGCCGTGTTAGAGCAATCGGCACGTAGACTCGGGGGTGCTACTCTCGGCGGAACCATGCAAGCAAGGCTCCTGCTGGTGCTACTGCTCTCCAGGTCATCTGAATCCCTCTCCTGAGTTCCGTCTGAAGGTAGCCCGTACCTACTACCTACTTGGCTAACTCCCCTAGCCTTACCAGGAGCTGAGATTTATCCAACAAGGAACTACCGTGGCTTATGTGGAAAGTCAAGTTTACCTAAAAGACGCAAAGGTCACAAAGCCTATCAGGAATCTTTAAGGATCTAATTGAGTCTGGTGATTTAGTTTTCCAAACCAGGTAGCTGGACCTCTGGCCATACATATTAGTAATATATCTGCTGTCCTTGAAATCTTTCGTACGCAGATTGCAAGACAAATCGCTTATTCTTTGGTCTTGTCTTGAATGTCCAGACTCTTTACTCCGTCCCTTTTCCTTACTCAGAAAATTTTACTTTTCCACCTTCCACAGGTCATCACATTTGATACCTAAACTCCTCCTGGTACTTCAGTCTCAACACTCCCACCTTTGCTTAGGCCACCCAGAATGATGGCAGTGCCTTGCATTCCTAAGTGTCACTGGATTACCTGAGCACTAACCCTTGTCCTGACATGAATCCTTAAAAAAAAACACTCAGGACACTGTCTGGAATGTACGCAGGGTTTTAGTGTAAGCTTGAATGTGTGCGATTCCCACTTTCTCTGAAACAGCAGGATTGCTAATACACTAGTTCAAGTGTGTTGGATGGGCCCTTTCAAACATATAAAGGAATTCCTGCTGTGTGCTCTTCACGGACATCACTAAAAGGCATAGTGGGGAAACTAATACTTACCAAAATCTAACTTTATATGCACAGTGATGTTGGAGCTAGAGACTCTACAAACTGCATTTCCCAAACTCCTCTGTCAACTTTCTGGCTTAGGACTAGGATTGGGAGGGAGATTAGAAGAAATAAGGAGGAATGGAACGCTTTCCTGTTTGTGATGTGGCCAAAGTCATCTCAGTGGTGGTTTCCTCCAGCATCGAGCTGCTTTCTTCACTCCTAGGCATCCTTATCCTTCAAAAGTTGCACGGCACTTCTGTTTTCCGAGGTCTGACCGCCAGCTCTACTGGGCCCTCCCTGTCCCCAGAAGCAGTAGCTTCTCTCAGCATTTACTGCCTCTGAAATATTCTCTGTGTTTCCTTTCTCTTCTCCTTCAGCTCTCTAACACCGGTATAACTAATTCCCTACGTCCAGCCCCCTTTGTTGAACCCTATAGTGTAGTTTCTACTTTTCTGACTGGATCTAGACTGATAAAGTACATGGAATTATCTGTCCTTTCAAACCAAAAGCTCAATATCCAAGGCTATATAGGGTTGCACACCTAGACCCTAAGTGCTTTTTTAAACATTTTTATGGTCATAAATTCATTTTGTAAATCTCATGACTATTACATACTCTCTTCCAAAAAAACCACATTTTCGCAAAATTTTGAATATAAAAACAAAGGGTTCATGGATCCCCTAAAGGGTCCCCCACAATTTCTAGATTAACACCATCTACAAAGATATGAAGATTTCCAGAAGGTTACATTTTCAATGTAACATTTATTTAGGTATATACCAAAACTTCCCTATTTGAAAGACAATGTAAGGACCTTTACAAATGAATCACAATGGGAGCTTCATATATGGGTGGATCACCCTGCAATATCTTATTTGATCCCCAGGACCATTATATAAGTACATGATAGCAAAGTTATGTTAGTTTAATCTATAAAATTCTACCAAAGAAATGTCATGTGAGCTACCCATCCTCACAAAACAAGAAATGGCTGAGCCAGTGTCAGAATGAAAAACAAATGGGTCCCAGCCTGGAGGTTCTTTCTCTTTTATCGTGGAGGGAAGCAAGAGGGACAACAGTTGAGGGGAGGTAAGAAATCTGCAACTCTAGGAAACTGTATTACCAATAAATAAATAAAATAAAACTGTGTTACAAATTTCCACTATAAGGATGTTCTTGCTTTACATACTCTAGTGTCTACAGAAGGTATTAAAGAGAATGATCAGCAAGCCTTTTGGAACTAGACCTAAATGAACCAGGCACAACATAAGAAGACCTGAACTCAGAAAAATGTGTAGATTTTCAGAAAAAAAAATTCATCATGCACTTTTTTTCTTTTTTTTTTTAGCACGGGCTTGGAAATAAAATAGATCTGGATTCAAATCAAGGTATTATCACTTATTGGCTGTGTGGCCTTATGCAAATTATTCCACATCTTTATCTTCAATTTTCTAATCTGTAAAATAGAAAACAATGTCATATGATAATTAATATTAAAATGAAAAATGTATGAAAACAATCAGCACAGTGGCTGGGACACACACAGTAGGTTCTCAAAGCCCATCTCTCTTTCCTTGCCCTACCTTTTCTAAGTCATTGCACTGATAATTCTGGGGGTACTCAGTGTACCCTAACTTTAGTCACTGTCTCTGCAACTCCAGAATACACCCTGTCATTACTATATCAATGCAGATGGGCAGTTTTCTCTGTATGGTAATCATTATACTGCAGACTTTAAATATATATATAGATGTACATATATGTACATGTGTGTATGTATACATATATGTGTACATATATATGCACACACACATATAGTGTGTGTGTGTATATATTGTATTTTCTGCTGGTAACACTGGAGCCTTTTCCAGGAGAGTGGCTAATGCAACTCAGTTCAATATGGAAACACTTCGATGACCTTTTCATTTCCTTAGTAAGACTCTTACTGAGCTTGTGTTTCCACCCCCTCTACAAGGAGCTCCAAGGGTCCTTCCTTAATGGAGCCCCTGCAGATGGGTCTGTGAGGGGCTCTTCCAGGCACTTCACAAATAACACAGGACTGGGTGAATACTCAGCTTTTTGGGGTCATTAAACATTGCTTAACTATTGTTTAAATGTTTTGGTGTCAGTAAAAAAAATCTCAAATGCTTCTGGGGAGAAGTACTGGATGTTTTAAGAGATTTGTTTATTCTGAAGTCGTCTGTCAACTTTTCTTTAAGAGCTTTCATGATGACTTACCAGCTCCTTCAAGCTCTCTATGAATATTTATGAATTTCTTCATCCATTCCCTACCTATCTTCTAGCCTCAGACACTACGGTGATCTCAGGATCTGAATGTCCAGATTTAGGCATAAAGAGACCCTCGCAGCAAGACTAGCTGATGGCAAAATTGTTAAGAATATTGCTGAGATCCTTATGAATGTGAAGTTGTGGATTCTGTCTGATTTTCCAGGGTGAGGGGATGGAACGGGTGGACTATTTCCCGGATACGACTGTTATCTTTATGCAGGGATGTGCTTTTTTAACACCAGCAAGACTTTGGATCTTAGCCCAAAAGACCCTACTCTGAGAGCTCCATGTAACAAGCAAGCCTAAAAGATGAACCTTTGGGTTCTGGCCAAGGTAATCATTTCAAGGGTCTCTATGAGGAGGGCTTATTTGTTCCCACTTAGTCTATAATGCATCCTCTTGCTGCATGCGGCCTCTCTGTGTGTAGGCAAGCTTTTGGCTCATGTAGGAGATGTAAGAACTTCTATGAAGACCATGTCCAAGCACAAGTGGCCAATCACACGTGGAATATTCTTGACAAAAATTGAGGGGGTGGGCAAAACCTTCCCACTTCTCTTGCACCCTCCCCTTAAAGAAGAACCATATCTTTACACACATACGTGCACATACACACGCTTTCCTGGGGGCCTCACAACTCCAGCACTCAGCTTTCAACCTCTCAACTGCCTTAACACAGTAGGAAAGCATGTCTCCAGAAAACTAACCAAGATTTAACACTAATTTTAGAAATTTCAGAAATAGTGGCAGGATAATAAGAAAACATCTTTGAAGAGCTCAGTGTCCTTCCTTAAACTGTACAATGTGGAAGCCCCATTCCAAGAAAAGCACTCCAATAGAGGTCAGAAGACCTGGATTCTAACTTCAGCTCCATTATTTGCTAGCTGTGTGACCTCATGCTAGGCACTGTACCATGCTGAACCTTGGAATATTTATGAGGAAGGTGAGAAAATAATTTCTGAACCAAATGACATGGTGAACCTTTGGAAAGGCTTTGGAATCTACAAAGTAAGTGAGATTAATAATAATCTTATTATGATGCAGGTCAGGTAAATCAATTTAGTCTCACTTTACAGATTGAAGAAATCAAAGGTCACAAAGACAAAATTTCTTTTCTAATAATTCAGAACCAGCAAGAAACAGAAATGAAACATGTAACCACACATCTGGAGTCCTGTTTGGAGATCTCTGCATTGTAACAAGCAGCCTTTCTCCAACAACAACAAAAAGTGCAATGCAACTTTCTTGGTTTTATTTGTTTTTATTTAGACAAGAACATTTAATATAAGATCTAATCTCAACAAATTTTTTTCAACAAAATTTTAAGTGCACAATAAAGTACTGTTAACCTAATGCACAATATTGTACAACAGATCTCTAAAACTTAGTCATCTTGCATAAGTGAAACTTCATACCCAATGAGTAGCAATTTCCCCCATTTCCCCTCACCCCAGCCCTGGCAACCACCATTGTATTTTCTGTTTCCACGAGCTCAACTATTTTAGGTACTTCGCATGAGTGAAATGATGCAGCATTCGTCCTCCTTTCTCTGTCTAGCTTATCTCACTTAGCACGATACCCTACAGGTTCAACCATGTAGTCACACATGGCAGCGTTTCCTTGTATAATTTTCAACCAACTCTTTGTTTTGTTGATTTTTTTCCTACAGTATTTTTATTCTCTATTTTATTTATTTCTGCTCCACCTTTTATTATTTCCTTCCTTCTGCAACCTTGGGATCAGTTTGTTATTCTTTTCCTAGTGCTTTGAAGGTAAAGTTAGGTTGCTTATTTGAGCTCTTTCTTTTTTTTTTAAGATTTTATTTATTTATTTTTAGAGAGGGAAGGGAGGGAGAAAGAGAGAGAGAGAAGCATCAATGTGCGGTTGCTGGGGGTCATGGCCTGCAACCCAGGCATGTACCCTGACTGGGAATCGAACCTGCGACACTTTGGTTCCCAGCCCACGCTCAATCCACTGAGCTGCGCCAGCCAGGGCTGAGCTCTTTCTTCTTTAACGTAGGCAGGTATTGTTGTAAACATCCCCCAGTACTGCTTTCGCTTTACACCATAGGTTTCGGTGTGCTGTGTATTCACTTTTGTTTATCTCAAGATATTTTCTAGTTTCCTTTTTGATTTCTTCTTTGATCCACTGGTTGTTCATGAGTGTGCTGTTTAATTTCCACGTATTTGTGAATTTTCCAGTTTTGCTCCTGCTATTGATTCTAATTTCATCCCATCACGGTCAAAATACTTGGTATGATTTCAGTCTTTTTAAATTTGTTAAGACTCATTTTGTAACTTAACCTATTAATCTGTCCTAGAGAATGCTCCTTGTGAACATCCTATTGTGAGCAGTGTGACATGTGTGTTTCTGTTCAAGTCCACCGGCTCCTTATCAATCTTCTCTTTCGATGTTCTAGCAATGATCAAAAATGGAATATTAAAGTCTCCTAGTATTATCATGTTGCTGTCTATCTCTCCTTTCAGTTCTGTCAGTGTTTGCTTTATATATTTAAGTACTCTCGTGTTGGTTATAAATATATATATACTTTTTTACCTATTCCTGGTGAATTGACCCTTTTATCATCATATAATGTTCCTTTTTCTCTCTTGTGAAGTTAAGTCACTATCAGTTTAAAATAGGCTATTATAACCATAACTTGTCTTATGCAAATGCCATGGTAACCACAAAGAAAATATCTGTAGAATATACGCAAAAGAAAAGGAGAAAAGAATCAAAACATATCTATTCAAAAAAAATCAGTACAACACAAACGAACACAGCAAGAGAGCAAAGGAGGACAAAATAACAGCAAGGCAGATGAAAACAATGAACAACTGGCAACAGCAAGTCCTTCCCCATCAATAATGACTTTGAATGTAAATGGATTAGACTAGACTCCCCAATCAGAAAACACAGAGAGGTGAATGGATTTAAAAAAAACAAACAAACAAAAAAGACAAGATTCAACTAAGTGCTGTTGTTTATAAGAGACCTTTAAATGCTGTTTAAAAGAGATTTAAGGATATGCATAGGCTGAAAGTGAAAGAACAGAAAACGACGTTTCAGGAAAGTGGGAGCCAAAAGAACACTGGGGTGGCTCACCTCCTATCAGACAAAACAGATTAACTCGGAAACTGTCACAGCTGCTGGAGGATGCCTTCCCTGCACGATTCCCAGTGTCGTTTCAGGTAAACAAAAGCTTTGGGAAATTTGAATTTCCCTAATTCATCTCAGTATGGCTGTAACAGAACTGTCTGTGTTCATGCAAGTTTACTCCCCAAACAGGATTATTTGGCACAAGCAATTGGAGTTTTGGCAGCCACTGGTTTAGATGAACCACAACAGTAGGGATGTGGGGAGACCTAAAAACACCACGAAAAGGGTAATAAATCTCCTTCGTGGACTGAGGCTTAAGGACAAGATAAGGGAGGGACTGAGGGCAATTTCTGCTCATATCACTGTACAATAGAAATAAAAACGGAGGGTTTAAAGGTGACTGTTTCTGGCTGCAAATTCATAACATCAAGAGAGTCCCAGCGAAGTGCCCTATTCTCATTTTTGATCCTCCTCTCCAGCATGTGGGACTTTATAAACCTCAGTAGATCTTACCCCTCCTCCAGGCCTCTTCCTACCCTTCCACTCCCTAGGACCACCCCACACTCTCTGGGACTGGCAGGTACAGCCTAGGCATTCCCTGCCACTGCTCCCTTTGTTTTTTTCCAGAATGCACTGTAAAACCCACCTCCTGTGCCTCTGTTCTCCTTGTCCTCTGATCTCTTCGCCCTTTCCCACATATCCTCATTAATCCTGACGTGTAGAAAGCAATACAATATCTGTGCTTAAAAATGTCAGTGTAATCTATGCACCCAGTAGGCAGTCAACAGACTGAAAACGAAATTGGAATGAACTGCAAGATGCTCTCTCCAGGGAAACACCTCTGCTATTGGAATGTCTGCCTGGGCCTCTCCCGGAGTCCGCAGTCGTCTTTGCACCAGAACCGCATACAAACACACACCATGTACTCCATCGGAACACAAGCTCTGTGTGAGTGTGTGAGGGAGAGCTTATTTCGACAACAAGCACAACAGCAAAATAACTTCAGAGGCCATTGCCGCAGGAGCTTTAGCTGCGAGATAAAGAGCAGGCAAGCAGGGGTGGGAGCAGGAGGAGGAAACAACAGACCCAGAGAAGAGAGAAAACAGGTGAAAGAAGGGACCCCAGCTTGTGCAGGAGGGTGGAAGGAAAGAGGCAGAGATGGGGCTCCCTGTGTTTCCACATCTGAGCAAGCTGCAGAGGTTGCTGAGGGAAGGAGGCAGCTCAAATTCATAAATCAAAATCATAACTCGGAGAGCGCGTGTTCAAAAGTGATTAATGTAAATTTCTTAAAAAGCTGATGAAACTGTTTCTTCAAATGGAAAGTCCAAGGGAGGAAGAAATTGAGTGCTGGGATTGGCACTGCCTGATCCATCAAAGAGTGAATGGTGAGAGGCTGGTAGGGGTGTGGGAAACAGGAAGTAGTTATCAGCTCAGACCCCCCCACCCAGAGGAACCTGGGTCCACATTGCAGCCGTGTGATCCTGGGCACATTACTGGCCCCTCACTTTACCTATCTGTCCAAGTGGCCCTAGCCCTAAAGCAAAGACAAAATGTATTCCTTGAAAGACTGATGACCGAATTAAATGAGACCTTGTAAAAAAAATAAACATTCAACACAAATAAGGCAAACTTTGCCCTGGCTGGTATGGCTCAGTGGATTGAGTGCCAGCCTGCAAACCAAAAGGTTGCTGGTTCGATTCCCAGTCAGGCATGTGCCTGGTTTGCAGGGCAGGTCCCCAGTGGGGGCATATGAGAGACAAACCTATCAATGTATCTAGCACACATCAATGTTTCTCTCCCTCTCTTTCTCCCTCCCTTCTCTAAAAATAAACAAAATCTTTTTTAAAAAATAAGACAAAACTTAAAACAATTTGAGAAAACGTCTCAAAGCTTTCTGCAGAAAGCTGAAGAGAAAAACAGCATAATAAAAATCTCCATTCATGGGGTTTAGAAAGCCCTTTGCTGGCTAGCGCTCACAACACAGGGACTGTTGTTAATGTGGTGCCAACCTGGATTCCCCCTGAACTCAACACACCTGCACCTGAGACCTGCAAGCCTGTGGCCTTGAGCATCTCCTCAACTATTCAGATCCTCATCCGTGAAGTGTGGACAGTGATTCCCACCTCATGAGATTATTGAAGGGATTAACTGAATTAACACTTACTTGCTCAGAACAGTGCATGGAATATACTGAGAGCTCAATAAGTACTAACTCATTATCTCTCTCATTTTACAGAAGAGCAAAACAACCCCACGTCCCAGACAGACTCTGGTACTTGCCCAAGGATTCCCAGGGAAGAAGGAGGGAGCTGGGCTCAAATGCAGGACACTAGACTCCAAGCTCACAGGTCTTTTGGTCTGCACAAGTTCTCCCTGGGCTCCCCGCTGATTCAGTTGTTGATGGGACACAACACCCGTGGGGCTGGAGTTGCATCAAGGTAACTGCAAGGAAGACAAGAAGAGGAAATGCTCCAAGGAGTCCAACAAGCAGAGAAAGGGACCACTGGAGGGATTAAAGGCAAGCAATGAGAATGGTGAGCAGAGCTTTCACACGGGCTGTTCCCTCTGCCTGGTGAACACCTTCCCCAACTTCTCCTCACTCTTCACCTGCCAAAATACTAAGTATCACTGCGATGTATCAGAGTCTCTGGAGAAACAGAACCAATGGAGTGTGTGTGTATGTGTGTGTGTGTGTGTGTGTGTGTGTGTGTACCACCATCTATCTAGCTATCTAGCCATCTATCTCTCATGGAATTGACTCGTGCAATTGTGGAACTGTCAAGTCTGAAACCCACAGGGTAGACTGACAAGCTGGAAATTCTGGCAGGAGTTGATGCTGTGATCTTAAAGCCGAATTTCTTCCTCCCTGGGAAATCTCAGTTTTTACACATAAGGCCTTCAACCAATTGGATGAGGCCTACCCACGTTATTCACTTAAATTCAGTTCACAGATGTTAAACTGACCTACAAAATGCCCTCACGGCAACACCTCAGTCATCATTTGGCTAAGTAACTGGTTACCAGAGCCTAGGGAAGTTTACACTTCAAACTAACTATTGTGGACGTCAACTCAGGTGTTCCTTCCTGAAGCACACCTTCCCTGGCCCCTTGAATCAGGCCAAGGCCTCCCATAGCACCTTCATGGAAGCCTGTAGTTCTCCTTCAAGGTGTGCACTAAAAAATTATTATAATTTACATAATTATTAGCGTAAGGTATAAGTACCGTTACAACAGGGACGGTTTCTGTCTTCAGGACCAACAGAGCCCGGCGTGGGGTGGCTCCCAGAGCAGATTCCCGTGTGTTTAAATGCACACAAGTTCACCTTTGGGGGGATCGTTGCCTAGGAGTGGCGGTGGCAGCTGAGCGGTGGATACATGGGGCACTGTCGGTCTAAAACATTTTTTTAACCTGCTCATCAATTTCTAGAGTTGCTTTAGAACAGATTGGGAGAAATCTTGTTTTCATCTCAAAAAAAAAAAAAAAAGAAAAAGAAAAAAGAAAAAACCAAACCGGACAGTTGTTTTCTCCCCGCACGGATGGGAAGCTTGGCCTTTAGGGAATTATCAGAGCGTGATAAAAGGGGTGGTGTCGGAAGCCGGAGAGAAGTGTTCAGATCAGGTTTTTTCTCCCCACTTCCCTCTGCACTGGGATAACTCCGTTTGATGTATTTATCGCCCGATTGGTTTCTTTGTACTCGAACATTTTAGATCCTCAGTTCGGAGCGAGTCCCCTTGTCATCAGTGTCAGCCGGTCCTGAGTCAGGACGGACTGCAAGTTTAGATGACTTTGACCCTGGCTTCCGGTGGGAAATGGCTGAACTGTGATTCCACTGTTTAGGATGCTGTATCTCCATTCTTCGGGGTGAATTCAGAGATGTGGTGGCATCACATGAAGTGAAAGGAAAAGACGGGATTGAGGAAGAGTTATTACATAGAAAGTGAATGTGAGGGAAGTAACAGGCACTGAAAATTTGGTGAAATTGTATAGACCAGCTAACTTGGAGGACAGTGGGAAGGGGCTGTCTTCATTTGGAAAAATCTTTTAGTAAGTGCTCAGAATGGAAGATGGGACCTCAGACGTCAGTATCAGCTGCTGCCAAAACATCTGAGGAAAAGACCAATTGTTCTTTTTTTTTTAAGGTGAAGAGTGAGTACCAGCTCTCCAGTACCTCTCTTTTTTTTAGATTTTATTTATTTATTTATTTTCCAGAGAGAAGGGAAGGGAGGGAGAAAGAGAGGTAGAGAAACATTAATGTGTGGTTGCCTCTAGCGCACCCCATCATGGGGATGTGGCCTGCAACCCAGGCATGTGCCCTGGCTGGGAATCAAACCAGTGACCCTTTGGTTCACAGCCCACGCTCAATCCACCAAGCTACACCAGCCAGGCAGATCAATTGTTCTTTATGACAGAGAGTAACCTGGGGTCTCCCTGACAATCTGGGTGTGAGGAGATGAGCGAAGGTAGCAGAGGAAGGCTGTAGACATGTGTTCATGATGGGAACCTGGTGGATGGGGCCCTTCCCTACCCCCGCCCCCCAACACACACACTCACACACTCACTCCCTTCACGGCATTCATGTTGTCTACCTAATTCACAAGCACCTGAAGTGAGAACTCAGTTGTGATTATTATAAAAACTGAAGCAGAGACTCAGACTGGTGTCAGGGTGGACTTGATGCCAAAGATTCTGAAAAGTGCAGGCCCTTGAGTCCCAGGTGGTGTGAGGGATGTAAAGTCTCCAGGAATTCCCTGCTCTGTTGGGGAAGGCTTTGGGCAGCCACGGGTTACAGAAGGAGCAGGGTTCCAATGGCTTCCCCTGAATCTCATCTCGGAACAACTAGCTAATGAACAGGATGAGGTATATATGTCATTTAATCGCCATAACCCCTCTATGCAGTACATTCTCATCCCCACACTACTGACAACTCAAGAAAAGCACACGTGGAGACCAACTGCATGCTGGTTAGCAACAAACCCAGGGCTAGGACCCAGGCTGTTGGAGCACCGATTCCATCACAAAGACAACATATGCACCATGACGTGTTCTAAGCACTATTCACTCCTTAACTCATTTAATCTGTCTTTTTATACACAGGAAACTGGGCCACAGAGGATTAAGTAGCTTTCCCAGGGCCACGCAGCTAGTAACACAGCCGGGATTCAAATGGACACAGTCTCTGCCAGCAAGCAGGGGTTTAACCACTAGATGTCCAAACGTGCTATGCTGCCTCCAGCTATTCGCTCTGTCACTTGTGCCTTTCCAGTGTGAAACAACATCCCTCTTCCCCGCCATCTCCCTGCAGCCAGTTATCAGTTTGTAACTCCCTGCTGCCGGCTGCTCCGTATATTATTATACTTTCATATCTCACATCTCCTTGCACTCAGTTATGATATGCACCCAGTTTATGAGAGGCCAGACCAATGACTTGTGCTTTGTATTTCAAAAATATTTGCATTGGGGATTCTAAAACCTCAACCACAAGGAAATAAATTAGCAACTAAAAACACCTTGGGTGTCAGGTCAATAGCTTCTGAAAGATACTAGACAGAGCTGTTTGAAGCTTTTATTAGAAACCCAGCCAACCATTCATTCACTGATTTATTCATTCAGCAAACTTTTATTGAACTTCTGCTACAACATGAGGAGGTGGATGAGATGCAGGAATGATAAAAACACCCAGCCTCGTCTGCACAGAGTTTACACTCTCCCAGGAAGGCAGAAACCTATCTAACACGGAGAATTTTATAAGAGGGCTTCTAAGGGAAGCAGGCTGTCTTGATGGGCAGTGAGATCCCTGTTGTGGCAGTAATCAAGGAGCCTCGCCAACTCCCCGTCAAAGATGGTAGAGATGGAATTCAAGAATCAGAGGTCTGTTTGGACCAGACTAACTTTAAGCTCCCTAGAAGTACTAAGACTCTACGAAAACAAAGCAGAACCAGTGAAATGCAGTAACAACAGGATCTGTCAGATACACTAGAACACAGATCATGCAAGAACTAACTCCAACTTGCAGAAATAGGAAAGGTTTGTAGGTTGTTGGGGTCAGCGAACAAAGGGTTGGTTAATTTGAAGCCAACACACTCATAGTTCTCAAGGCCCTTTAGCTTCCCAAGTTATTTAACCTTTCTGAGCTTCCGTCTCCTAATCTCCAAGACAGGGTTAATTATGCCTGCCCTGCCCATTTCTCCTGGCTGCTGTGAGGATCAAGTGAGATAAGGTACAAAGCAGTCTGTAAACGAAAAACCGTTATGCAAATATAATGTCAATTTAGAAACAGTGCAACGGGGCCAAACATTAATGGTGAAATTTTAAGCATCAATAGGCAGGATGCACCTTTTAGTTGAGAACTTTCCTTGGAATCTCAAACCACATCACCTAACACTGATAACAGAACACCCTTCCTGAGTTAGCTGAAATTCAGGGGTCGCTGTGTCCTTGGTGGTCTTGTGCAAGATCACTCTGTTTCTTCCTTCAGTTTCCCTATCAGCATGAATGGTTGGTAATTGTTGGTCTTTCCAAAACCTAACTGTTACCCCACCATGTAAAATATAGATATTGAATATTTATTTCTCTATTCATTGAAATCAGATGACACCATTTACCATTGCTTTGACTTTCCGTGTATTTTGATATACACCAAGATATACTGAGGATAAGATAGACATGGATGGAATCTTAAGTAGCAGGAACATCTACTGACATTTCTGAGTTCAATTCAGTCAATGTCCACTGAGCCCTTACTATGGACCAGAGCTAACGGTGGCAAGGCTTGGAGACACAGAGGTGAACAGGATATAGCTTCTGCTCACAAGGAACCCACGTATTGACAAATGCTCTTGGAAAGTGACCAGGAGAATGGACTAGATTAAATGGACTGTAAATCAAGATAACTGCCCTAGTCCTAGAGCTGATGCTGATTTGCTGGTTGACCTCTGTTATGACATCTTACTGCTTTGTGTCCATCCTTTGTTGGTACTAAATGAAACCCCATAAAACACTGCTTTAAAACCTGTTGAAACTATTTGCCTCCTACCAACCAGCTAGTAGAAAATCCTAATAAAAAAAATGAAAGGAAAACAGAATTCAACCTCTCAGATGAGTCATTTATATATTAATTATACAGCAACTTTATTCTGCACCTCACAGAGCAAAAAGGAAATACTTGAATAAATTAAAATTATTTTATCCAAATCAGCTAATTCCTTCTTTTGACCTTGCTTGGATTTGGAATCACTGTCTTACTGAAAATAAAGAACAGAGAGATACAGAGTCATGATTGTGTTTCTGGTAACACTTTTATTTTATTTACAATAACAAGATACTGTTATTCATTTAGAACTAACATGTTAGCTCCTTGTATTGTCTCTCTCTCTCCCCTCCCCTCTACATTTCTTAGACTCCCTTGCAGCTAGTTAAAGCCATACAATCAAGGTCTGCCCAGTGAGATGAAGGTAAGTGTTATGTGAAACTTCTAGAGAGGCTGCTTAAGTAGAACTGATACATTTTGCAGGCTGCCCTTTCCACCCTTTGGACTTTCCAGTACAACCTGCATTATGAAGATAATGGTTGAAGACCTAGACACCATATATAACCACAAAGTTGCCTGAGGATGAAATTAATACCCTAAGATGGTAAAGAGGAGGGTGGGAAGCCTGTATCTTGCTCACACCTTGGAGGCATTATATCAGCCATGAAAACCATCTAACCCAACACAACTTCTTTTACATGAAAGACAATAAATAATTTAATTTAAACCACTACCTTTTGAATCTCTGAAACTCATAGCTAAACCCAATTCCTAACTGAGACATTACCTTTTCACTGGGGAATAAGTAAAGGCAGACATGTAGAGGGGAGCATACACTGGAATCCACACTGAAGCACTCAACACACAGAACACTGTTCTGAAATACTTTGAAGATGTCGTGTGCAAAACTCTGCAGAACTGTTTATAGTGTCAGCCTGATGATATCTAGCCATTTTAGTTTTCCACTCAATAGAATCTAAATGGTAAAAGATTTAAAGTATGTCTACAGATAGTTACATATATTGACACAGACATCATAATAGCATTTTTTATTAGATGTCTATCATGTGCCAGTCATGTTATATTAATTATCTTGAATTATCACAAACATATAGAAAGATACACATCATCACCTCCATTTTGTAGGCAGTAACATTGAAGCTCAGTGAGGTAAAGTAAATGGCCTAATTTCAAATAGATAAGCAAGTCTGTCTTAAGACAAAGGCCATACCCTTTCCATGATGCCGTGGAAACTGAGTTAATTACAACCTTGGTTGGACAGCTAGCACAACACCCCAACAAATGTGGAAAGAACGTACAACACACAGTAGTGCTGAATACAATTAGCAGGTAGGGATTTCTTGGAACAACTCTGCATACTTGATGATTTTTTCAAGCACCAGATTCAAAGGGCATAAGATGCATGAGTCGTGGCTTTTAGGGAACAGATGGTTAGTGGTCTGTGTTACTTCAGTTACAAAGTTTTGAGAAGGCTAAGGACAACAATAAGGTCTGGTCCCATGATGTTTGTCATCTTCAGTTCCTGACTCCTCCTCATGACTGCTGCTTCAGCTTCTCTCCTCCAAGATCACCCTCCAATGGTCAACCAGTGAAAACTGCCTTTTCATCAGGTTGATTTTCTAAAAGGCATCCCAGGTGATTTTTGTATTCTATCACATTCTATAGATTTCTTATAGCCTATACTTTCAAACCTTTTCATCAGAACCGTAGGAAAAACATTTAAGGCCATTTTCCAGGACTGCTGGCTCTGAGTTTTGAAAATCATTAATTACAAGATCATAAAGAAAGCTGACATCCATTCTGTATTCACATTGGTCCAGATATTTTGCATAGGTTATCTCATTTAATCCTCAATTTACACCATAAACTAAAGGACACTGTTATCACCGGCCCGCAAATGGAGAAAGGAAGATGCAGAGAGTTGAATGACTCACCACAGAAGGGGGAATTGTTAGATCAGGAGTTTGTACCCAGTGACCTTTTAAAAAAATCTTGAAAGCTAAATAGGTATAATTATTTATGGCTAGCTAAAAGCTGTACAAAAAAAAATCCTCAAATCTCACTGTAATGAAGGTTTACTATTCACTACTCTTATGTGCATGGCTGTCCAGGGTCTGAGCTCCATAAGGTCATTCAAGAACACAAGCCTCTTCCACTGAATGACTCTACCATCTTCTAATGCCTCAGAGTTCTCTTCTAGACTATTTGCATTCTGTCCATGGACAAGGAAAGAGAGAAATTTAGTGAAGGTTTACATAGAAGGCTTTAAAGGCTTGGCAGGTTTACAGCAAACTTACTTGCACTTACGTTCATTGGCTAGAATTCAATCACACGACCACACCTAAATGCAGAGGAGGCTGGGAAATGTAGTCTCTCAGGAGTACAATGAAAAGGGTATGGTGAACCATCACATTTTCTCTCACAGTATTTGGTATTGGTGTGAAGGTGGAGAAGGGAGAAGATAAAGAAACGCTAAGTAAAGGGACCACTGTGGAGAAAGGAAGATGCAGAGAGTCGAATGACTCACCACAGAAGGGGGAATTGTTAGATCAGGAGTTTGTACCCAGTGACCTTTTAAAAAAATCTTGAAAGCTAAATAGGTATAATTATTTATGGCTAGCTAAAAGCTGTACAAAAAAAATCCTCAAATCTCACTGTAATGAAGGTTTACTATTCACAGTGGTCAAAAAACACAGTGGTCTGAAATAAACTAGCCAAATTTGGGGAAACAACAAATAATTTGATATAGCAGAAGCCCAGGTTGGAGGTTTGAGTGATGAGTTGAGGGGCCACACAATTCAGGGACTTGGAATATATACTAAGGAGTGTGGACTTTATTATATAGCTAAAGGGGAGCTATTGGAAGATTTTGAACCAGTGAAAAATATGATCATATTTGAAATTTAGGGAGATCATTCTGTGAATAGCATAGCTGGTGACTGGAGAGGGCAAGACAAGAGGCCAAGAGCTCAGTTAGGGTAGGACTGAGTCATAAATATAAGATGTCATAAGGATGTTTGCAAGGAGGTCAAAAAGAGATAAATGTTATAAATTAGATTAATAAGGTAGAAGCATGAAACTATAAGAGTTTATAAGGGATCATATTCTCCTTATTGCCCAGTTCAGCTTTGCAATGGAGGTAATTATTGTCTCCATTTTATAAATGAAGAAACTGACCTCAGGGTAGTTGAAGGACTTGCCAAGGTCACACAATTACTTAATGTCTGAGCCCCTCCAATCCCAACTCTACAACTCAAGCCTTCCCATCTACCATCTACAAACCTCAACCATGCCTTCCCTACATGAGTCGCTTGTATGTTTATGAACACTTACTTCCATCCTCTCTGCATCTTCCATTTTCCAGGAGAAAATACTGCACATTCCTTCAATGGTGCCTTAGATCACCTGCCCTAAGTTTCTCCAGCCTTCTGACCACACTTGTCTAGGTGCATTTCAATAACCCAGTCTCATCAGGGTGAAGGAGTCCCTGCCTGAGACCAGAACTTTAGTTGTGGGGTAAATACTGAAGCAGCAGACCTTCCACTGCTTTGTCAACTTACCAAAAATATGTAAAACCCAAAATAGCTCAAGTACTTTCTAAAGTATATTTTTCTTTATTCTACTGCCCAAATGTGCGAGCCACTTAAATGTGCAGACTCACTTATAAAACCTGATGAGCCATTAGTTGTTTCAAAATATCGCTGGTTCTTTGCTGGAATTGTCCAGATCCCACCCACCCATTTGTAGATGTCTACCCAGTTGGATAAGTGGGCTTTTTTCTACCTTTGGAACCTAAAATGTTTTTATATATTGTGCTTGGTACACTGACTAGTAAATTCATTTTAAAAATAAGTGGTAATGGTCTCTGACAAATGGTTTTGACGAGGAAGAATATATGACTTAGATCCCAGCTCATGAAATTGCCAACATTCAAAACCTACCCCCGCCCTTCTTGTTCTTCCATTATCAATAATGGCACCTATTAATTCTCACCTGGTTGTCAGGACTCATATTTAACTCCTCTCTCATATTTCATTAGTCATCAAATTGATTCAACTTCCTTAAAAAATTCTCCAAGCCAAGGAGTTATTTATTCCACTGTGACTATCCTAACCCATGACACAATCATTTCTTCAATGACTGCAAACAAGCCTCTAATTAGGCTTCTTGAGTTTGAGCTTTGCCTTGCCTTAGCCTATTCTCCCCTCTGCAAATGTAGATCTGGCCAGTCTGATCTCACCTTCTACCTGCTTGAAACTCTCCAGGGCACCCTACCCCCATCACCCATGAACACACTCAGGCAATTCACTCTATTTTCTGCCCAGTGCTTAGAGCTCCAGCCACCTCCTTCTCACCCCTCCCTTGCTCTCCTCCAGCCATATGGAACACCTTTCAGTTCCCCAAATACAGCTTGTTTTTTCCTCACATCTAGGCTTTTTCACCTGCTGTTCCTTTTGTCTGCAACACTTCCACTTACCCTTTCTTTTTTTCTTGCTAACTCCATTTTTTCTTCAGATCTCAGTTTAGTCTCATTTCCACTGCCAATCCCTGCCTGACCTCCAAGACTGAGTGTGAATTCCAGCATTTCCCCTTCCTCTATTTATTTCACTAATTGCCATGTTCCCAGCACCTACATCATTTTCTGACGCTGTGTCATCCCACCAGAAATATTTTTTTAGATGGCCTCAATTACTTAAAAACAAAACAAACAAATCTTTCCTTGGAAAGGAAGGAGACACGGCCAAGAAAGACCTTGTCTGTCCTTAGGATCGATGTGCTGTGTTAATGGAAAAGATCTCCAAGGTAAAATAAGGCTGCAGGTAAAGTTAAAAACGAACCTGAAAAATAACAGAAGACTGTGGGATCTAGAGGTGGACAAATGAGATAAAAGAAGTTTAGCTGGGGTTCAGATTTTCTGACAAGGTTTCCTCAGTCCTGTTCCATGCAGCAGGGACGATGGAAACACAGCTTTAAGATGTCTAGAATTTCAAATAGCTTCCTCTTCCTCTTCCTCTTCCTCTTCCCTCCCTCCCTCCCTTCCTTCCTTCCTTCCTTCTCTCTCTCTCTCTCTCTCTCTCACACACACACACATCCAGTCTCAAAATGATGCTGAGTACAAACCACGTCCCAGACACTATTCCAGGAACACTGAATTCTAAAGGGATTTCTAGAGAATATATGCATTAAAAATACATAATTTAAAAAGAAAGTGAATAAGAGTCACAACAGAGATGCGTGTACAAAAACTCTCTAATGCGTCCTGGGAAAGTCTGCTCCGGTACACAAGGGCTAACTCTGTCATTCCTGTCCTTGTCCTCCCCTATTTCCAAGATGCTCTTCTTCAGTGAAGGCTCATGGAGGAAGCCTTAGACCTTTTGGACGTTAGAAAACAGTTTTCAACATAAATGTGGCCATGTGCAATAGATAGGCCATGTGATTCCCCATAGTTTGTAAGGAAAATTTGCCAAAGAAAGGAACTCATGTTTAACTACCTGTTTGAGTATGACTTTGGATATTTGTTCTCTCTGAGCCTCAGATTTTCTTATCTGTAAAAGACACATTGTCACTTACAAAAATATTAAAACTGGAAGAGTTCTTTGAGACTATCTAATCCAGTATCTTCCAAATAAGGTTCCACAATATATCTAAGGGATATGAGTAGGCTTTTCTCAGAAGCAAGAGTCCTTAAATTGTATGCATTTTGGTAGCAGTATCTTAATATTTAACAGATTTCTTTACTGCAGGCCTTCTCAGAGCCTGTAACATACTGGAGTGTGCTGTGTATCTCTTACAGGTAGGTAGGCATGGTTCACATTGATCTGAAATACTTAGCCACAGAGCCATTTTACCAAGAAGTATCTTGTGGACCACTGTTGGGTGGGATACCATACATTGGATCAAGTCTAACCCACTCCTCCATAAAAAGGAAGACAGGGATCAGAGCAAGGGAGGGACTTGCCCAAGGCCACCCACTCAGTGCATGGCTAAGTCACAACTAGATCTCTAATGTCCTGCTTCTGCTGCCAGGTATGTGTTCCATTAATTGTGACGAAGGTTCCCTCCCAAGGCTCCTGGTTGTTGTGAGGCCCTAATGAGATTTAAGAGTGTGAGGTTAGCAGAGTCTCAGCTGTGAGGTGTGTATGTGGACCTCTCTGCTATTAAAAGCTCTCAGTGAAGGATGTTTCTACAACCTAACACGGGCAGAACCTGTAGTTCAGTCGGCACTTGTTGCATGGCCATCACGTGCCTATGCCTGATCAGGCGCCTGAGTGAGTGCCAAGCCCCACCTTCCAGGAGCTGGACCAGCACTGACAGACACGCCCGGAAATGGATCAGCTTCCCGTTTGCTGCACGATCCCATTCAAACGCTCGTGGCATCAGACTCTTGGCCAAAACTTCTACTTGCCTCTCTCAAAGGATTTCACTAAAAATGTCAAAACACTTGCAAAAAAACCAGAATCTACACAAATGCTAAACAGTATCTCTGTGATCTACTCGTTAACATGGAATTAGGACTGAGCTGCAACCCGTTTTTAGCCCAGGAAACTCACTCTGAAGCGGCACATCAAATAAACTGGGAGAAGAGAAGGCCCACAAATTAAAAAGCTGCATTTGAAATCTAATCAGATATTCTCTCAATTTACCCGCTACCCCTGTGGTGCTATCCAACTTTATTAGTATTTTATTCTGTATTCTCTTTTAAAGTGACATTTACATTAATTTACAATACTCACACAAAATTCTATTAAAAAGGAAAGAACTTTTATAACTTTATTATTTTCCTCTTGGCTTCTGTCCCTAGGTTTTCAAGCCACTAACAAGGAGCCCTTTGTTTTACTTCTTGTCTGAGAGAGGAATCGTGAGATCTCTTCAACGCTCTTTCCTGCTGGGCCGTTAAAGGTAGGGGGACCCCCATCTGGGAGGGCATGTGCTGTGATTGGCTGTAAGGGCCAGGAAGTTGAGCTTTCTCAGTCTCCTTTTATCTTGAGTGTCTTGCAAGTTCCTAATCTCTCTCTGGTTTGGCTCTGACTTCAAAAGAACAGTAAGAACTCCTCTAGGAGGAAGCAGAAATGCTGGGTCATACATAGCCCCCTCCCAACTTTGATGACCTCACATTCCACCTTCCCGGAAAAGGACATCAAAGCTCACGACCTTTCTGACCCGACGGTTCCCCACCCACCTCGGGACTACCCCTGGCCATCCAGAGAGAGCCGTGGAAGCCAACACAGAGATCATCACAATCCCCTTCACGTTACAGGCGAGGAAACCGAGGCCTAGAGAGAAAAAGTAATTTATTCAAGATCACGCAGGAAAAAAAGGCAGCTGAGTCAGGACCGAAATCCAAATCTTCTCTCTCTCAACCCAGTGTTGGTTCTTTTTTCCCATTATGTGAAACCCTGGAGTTCTTTTAAGAGCAGCTATCAGCCCAGGTAATATGCCTTAGCCAGAGTGAGCACCAAATCTACCTAGTGACCTACGCTGACCATGACCAGTTTCCTGAAACCCCTTCTGCTTCTTCTAAGATGTTTTTTTTTTCCAATTTGTAATTAACACAGACAATGAATTACATATGGCCTGCATGTTTACTTCTCTGTGTGAATTCTATAGCAGCTGCATTGTTTATCAGTTCAATATGTTTAGGACAGCTGCTAGTTCTGTTGATGAATCACCCTGTCCTTTTCTTCAGTCTTCTACCCCAGCTATTTCTGCAAACAACCCATTCTAAGAGCAGGCCAGCCTTGCCCCTGACACTGAATTGCCATGTGTCAATAGGTGAAATTAGAGAATTTAAGAGAGATTTTTTTTATATATGAGCCCTGTATTTCCCTTAAGTCTATGAAAACACTCTTTTTCTTTTTTTAAGATTTTATTTATTTATTTTTAGAGAGGGAAGGGAGGGAGAAAGAGAGGGAGAGAGAAACATCAATGTGCAGTTGCTGGGGGCCGTGGCCTGCAACCCAGGCATGTGCCCTGACTGGGAATCGAACCTGCGATGCTTTGGTTCGCAGCCTGTGCTCAATCCACTGAGCTATGCCAGCCAGGGCAAAAAACACTCTTTTTCAAATATGCCAAATGATATATTGATATATTTACCCATTAAGATTTATTATGCATCCACTATATTTCTCACAGTATGCTGAGTTCAGGGGATACAAAGGTGAACAGCACACACTCTGACCTTGAGTGGCTCCTACCTGCATGAGCAAAACCAGTCTCTGAGCATATTCTAACAGCCACATAATAAGTGGCATTAGATGAATGACAGAGAGAGAAGGTCCAATCCTACTTGAGAAATCAGAAAATGCTTCCCAAGGGAGGTGGCTATTCAGACAAGTCTAGTGGCTATTGGAACAGAAAGGACCCCATGAGAAAACCCAGTTTGGCTCTCTGACCTCAAAACAATTAGAAAACACGACCCCATTTTGCAAACGAGAAACATGAAACTCAAGAAGACCATGCAAGCTGGACAAGGTCACCTTGCTAGGGATGTAATTTCTCCTAAAGTTCCCGGGTTCTCCTCCTATTCCTCAGTCGGGAGAGGCAGTGGCTTCCCAATGTGCCAATAAAATAAAAACAAAAACAAACCACTGTAGAAATCCTCCAGGATCCAAAATTTATTGAGATTAAAAGTAACCCTTGCTCGGTAAAAGAATCCACCCCCCCACTCAACGGAGTTCCCATCAGCAACCAGAAATTGTTGCAATCTAATACATTTATATGTTTTGGTTTTCTTAATTTATTTCAGGCACCTCATTTTCCTGGAACAAGTGCTGTTATTTATGACACAGCAGCAAACACTTTACATTTATAGAGGTTATGAATTTTAGAAATGGCTTTAGTGGCAATTTAATCTGTCCTAACTATGAGGCATTTTACAATGACAATTAAATTATTATTAAAAAATAAACCTCAAATGACATCCTTATCACTTATCAACATATCAAAAGTTTCACTGAGTTTCATTCTGGGTGGGTCGTAAATATCCCAGTGTAGGCTTAGTGAATCCATGCAATAAACTTGAGTGAACTTAATTAACTCCTACAGTATATTTAAAAGAAAACTCCTCACACGTTTTGATGTCGGGGAATGAAACATTATTTGAAAAGTGGGTTTATTACATTCCGTGGTGCACACTGATATTTAATATTTAAAGACTCTTAAATTTGATGTACTGTGCCGGTAGCCGAAGGGCTTCGTCCCACAGTGTGGGAGGGCGAGATGGCGAATTTCTCTCCTCAGCTCACAGGGGGAGGTTTTAATTTTACTGGCCAAGTCCCCCCTAAGTATGGTCTATTAAAGTCCATACTTAGAGAACAGTCAAGGATGTTAATGTACACTTTATCAAATTAATTTTAACGCAGGCCTGCTGAATAGCTAATCCCCAAGCTATGTCCTAAATTGTTGTAAAACAACTCTACTCCAAATTAGCCAGGGTGCCGCAGAGATGTCAGCAGATAACGTCAGCAAAGAATCCTTTACTACAAATGAAAAATGAGGGGTTTTCTTTTTCTCTGTGGAGAATCTAATAGAGAAACAGAGAAAGTCAATCTAACTCGCTCCCTGATCTGAACTTACAGGGCACATTGACCAAAATAAAATTACTTTGTTCCAATGCGCATTTCGATAGTTACCTCGGACAGCAACAGCAACGGGGGTTTCCATTTCAAAATATTAGACTTGACATTTGACTTGAATACAGTGTTCTCTTTTATGTCCAGGTTTCTATGTACTTAAATGGCAACAGCCAAACATAGATAGCAGATGGCTCTCCCTCAAAAGCCAGAGATAGAGACAGTTCTATCAAAGTCATGGAAGGCAACCGTACAACAGGGTTTGCCTGCACTAAATCACGTTAGTCAACACACTCAAGCCTACTACAAAAAAAAAAAAATGTGGAAGAGTTTGCTCTTATAATCTTCCCAGGACCGGAGGACACATTATGGGATGTAGCTCACTCCGTTGTCTGAATGATTTACTCAATGTTTCCTTCAATGACTCCCAAGCATCCTTCACCCAGGTTCCTAGGTAACATTATGTGCAGGGCTGTACACTTCTATTTCTGTATAAAGTCAGTCCTCGCTTAACAATATTGATAGGTTCTGCAACTTCAAGTGAAATGATGTATGACAAAACCAATTATACCATAGGCTAATGATATAAACAAGAGTTATACTCCTGCAAAATCTCATCAAAGTGATAAAAAATGAAGTTGAATGAAACAATAGCATTCCCAAACCTGCTGTATTCATGTGCCCGTACTATTGTGCACCTATTTTCACAGTTACAGCTTTGTAACAAAGTCTGTCACAAAGCTTTTTTTGACATTTTCCTGTTTGCTATTATAATATGCTTTTGGCAATACCCAACAAATATAAATCACCATTTCTTCATTTGTAAAATAAGAGAGTTAAACTGGTAATGTATAGTTTTCTAGCTCCAGCTTTAGGGCTCTGAGGTCCAACTACTGTTCCTTGTAAAAAAAATTCTTGATGAGCACCTACCATGCGTCAGGCACTATGCTAGCACTGGATATAAATTGTGGAAAATGTAGCCAAAGGTGATGTGCTCGCAGACCCTGTAGACTGCGCTTTATTTCCTTAGTATTTGCTACTGTTATAAAAGTAGTGCTTCCATTTGTTTGTACCAAAATGGCTCACTTGACACTCTTTAATTTCTGTATCTGGGGCATAGCAACGAAGGCAAAGCTTCCCTTCCCATTACTCCATCCTGAATGCTGTTAAATTCTAGTATGATGTATTCCCTAATACATGTTTCCAACCCCATTACCAGATAAAAAGGCATCTCTGACTCCCCGTGAGGGGCATGCCTTCCGAGGGAGGGTGGAGGAACACCTGGCAGATGTGGGCCAGCGGAAGACTCCAACACCGAGTTTATGATCCCTCCTCTCCTAGTCCCAAATCCATTTTACTTTCCCACGTTATATTCTTATAGTTGTAAGGGCCAGATATATTCCCTTAATTATACCGATTCTCAGAAATTCTATTCTGGGGCCATAACTGCCAAGTTCTGTGTGAAGATATGCATTTACATTTAAATGCAACCAGAGACTCTGCAAAAGAAAATGACTAAATGAAACACGCCTAAAGATTTACCAGGAAGTGCTTAGAAGGGGAATTTGCCTCCTGGCCTATTGTCTAAACTAGTTTGTTTTAGACCAATAATCCTGTGGAGAACAACAAAAAATTCTATCAATTAGATCAATTATGAAAACAATAATCACTATGAAGACATCTGAGAACTCCCAAGACTTGAAAGGCTGACGTTCCAAAGGGAAGGAATGTCTTGAGCGGTGAGTCTAACATTTGGTGCTGCTTACCCCTGGGGGTATTTGATGATTCAAAGGAGCCCCTGAGTGGCTTAGAAGTTCATCATAAAGTGGTAGTGTAGAGGCCAAGAAGCTTAACAGAGTAATCTTACAAGACTGGAGCAAATAAAATGGGACTTCAGGGCCTGCCCGGGAGGAGTTTTCTCCTATAATTTTTGAAAGGCTCTATCCCAAAGTAAGGATAAACAAGAACTAAAGAAGCCCTTAAAGACAATGAAATTACCCAGTATGAATCTACAATGATAGATACATGTCATTATACATTTGTCCAAACTTATAAAATATACAGCACCAAGAGTGAACCCTAATATCGTTTGTGGTCTTTGGTGGGCAATATGTCAATATACAGTCATCAATTGTAACAAATGTACCACTCGGGTGGACGATATTGATAATGGAGGAATCGTTGCACGTAAAGGGTGGGGGGCAAGAGGTATACGGGAAATCTCTGCACTTTACTCTCAATTTTATTGTGAACCTAACACTGCTCTAAAAATAACCACTAAAAAGACAAAAGCCTCCTTAAAAAGACTGAAACCCAGCTTCTTCAAATTAGCTCAATCTCTGACCCAATTTTTAACTCTTCCCCTAATCTAACTATCATTCAGAAGCAAAGGCCAATCCTCCCTAGGAAGGGGGAGAATCAATACGTTTAAGAAATTTGATGCCAGGATGGATCATGTCAGCAGAGGATAAGAAGCCATAAAAGGGAATCAAATAGAAATTCCAAGAACACCAGAGATGAGTTAACAGAAGATCAGAAAGAGCACAAGAAAGAGCTGTTAAACTGGAAGATAAAACAAAAGTAAATATCTAGCCTAAGGCACACACAAAACAAAACAATAGAAAAGAGAGTAAGACACAATGAGACAGCTTGAAAAGTTCTGGCAAATTACATGCATTTGGAGTCCTAGAATGAGAGGAAAGAGGGAATAGATAGAAATAGGATTTGAAGAAATAATAACCAAGAACTATCCAAACTGATGAATGATATCAAGCCACAGATTCTAGAAGCCCTACAGACTCTG
Source organism: Phyllostomus discolor (assembly GCF_004126475.2). Classification (NCBI taxonomy): domain Eukaryota; kingdom Metazoa; phylum Chordata; class Mammalia; order Chiroptera; family Phyllostomidae; genus Phyllostomus; species Phyllostomus discolor. Next base: position 202,803,809 of record NC_040905.2, read on the forward strand.
TCAGCATAAACACAAAGAAAACTACATGTAGACAAGTAATCCAAAGAAAAAATTTAAAAAAAAAGATAAAAGCAGCTAGAAGACAAAAAGGCATATTATCTTCAAAGGAGTATCAACAAGAATTACAGCTGACCTTTGAGCCGAAGTAACTGAGATCAGAAGAAAATGGAGTATCTTCAAGGACTAAAGAAAATAATTGTCAATCTAAAATTCTATATTGG